>NW_027103286.1:1049709-1649709 GCF_902728285.1 Clytia hemisphaerica
GTCACTTGGGATTGTGTTAGTTTGACAGCATGACAAAGTAGAACAACCAGGTAGATTTAGAGGGTTATACAAGCTTTGAAGTTCAGCTTCGGTGTCCTCATCAATATTGGTGTTGTTTGTGAATGTTAGCAAGATTTAACCAACTGGTTTGTGTACCCTTGACCACAACGGCACATTCAGGGGGTCGGGGAGCTCCATAAGACCAATTTTATATCTTCTGTTGCAGATGAAGCAATTATCCGGTAAGAGGTTTTGTATCTTGCAGATGATCAGATGAGACAATGATCTTTTGGTTTTTTCATTATATTTTGGCACTTTCAAGAAGTTTGCAGGTTCTTTCAAGGTGTCAAGTTTTTCTTTATACATGTCATTTTCAATATCTAGTACACTTTTGCCATATTGATACTTCCGCAAACAGAATTTTACAGAATCCAAGGAGGCATAAAAGCAAAGTTCTGCTATTAGATCCACAGTTTCCAATTCTTTGGTACATTTTTGGGACTTATCACCCTCAGGGGAATTATCACTTTGATCCATGATAAATGGATTATAGGAGAGTATAAAAGCAAAAGTAATTGAGAAATGTACTTCCTTTGGTCATGGAGGGGATAAGGCTGATGGGGATTTAACCTTTTGATAGGGGTGGGTTTAAAAAGCTGGATGAAACCATAAATCCTGTGTAATATATCCAATTACGATTCAATTGTATTCGACAATCCAATCGCAATTATTCGACTGTGTTTGATTGTGTTCAATCGATTTGGCGTCCGATTCATTCAATTTACATCGTCTGAGGACTCAAAATAACGGTCGGACATCGGACATTGTCCAACCCAATTGCTGAAATGTCCGACCCAAATCGATTCTAGTCGGACATCATGTCCGACCCAATTTCAGTGTCTTCAAAAATTTTGTCAGATGCATTGTAAAATTTCCAAAAAAAATTATAATTTACATAGAATTAGTAACTTTTTTATTTACACACAAACTCTTAAAGTTGCGATTATTAGTGTTAGACATTCATTTTGTGTGATGCTTTTTCTCAACAAATGAAAGCATGCTTCAACTTCAAGTAAACACCATGGGCTCCTGACCATTTATTCTTCGTGGTCAATGTGAAATTCTATCAGAAGCTTATATTAGACTTGAAGTATATAGATTTGGAAGTAAGTGCAGTCTGACAGGTGTATTTTCATTCAAGTAAAGATTACTTAAGCGTGGTTTTCATCTGGCGATAAGAACGAGATAACCACAGTGCGCATGATAAAATGCGATAGGATGTTTTCTTATCGCCAGTGAAAACATGCAATTTTTTTGTTATCGCATTTTTGTTATCGCATTTTTTGCGATACCCCCTATCTTATCGCTTTTTTTGAAAACAAAAATTTTTGTTTTCAAAAAATGCGATAAGAGTGGCGATAGCTCGAATTTTATAATCTTCAAAGGATGCCGACAAAATGTACCTAAAGTGAGTAGATTTCCCTCTCTTTTTTCTAACATTTTGTTGACATTGATGATATTGTAGTTGTTAACCATCATGAAACTTAACACACAGGTCAATAAAAAGAGAGAAGAGAGATTGTAGTGAGGACCGTTCGTAGTTTTTCTATCGTGAAAGGGGAAAATGCGATTTGATATCATGCGCACTGTGGTTATCTCGTTCTTATCGCCAGATGAAAACCACGCTTTATAATTGTTAATAGAAAAATGCGATAAGATGAAAAAAGACCGTAAACACAAAACTGAATTACCATTTAATAGGATAACACCTTTTAAAAGAAAATAGTTTAGAAAGAAAAAAATTAAAGTGGCTCTGGGAGTTTCTAAACGTCGACCAGAAATGACGACCACGACCGGCGACCAGCGACCAGATAAATTTGGGTTATCAAGCTTTTTCTCTTTCTCCAACGTAGAGTGTCTCTCCTAGTCATTTGAATATATTTAATATTGAAGAGTAAGCCCACCCCTGTCTCATCTAATACACGGGTTTCGAATTAAATTTTTGCTTAGCTTTAGCTTTGATCCCTTGTAAATTTGCACGAAAAATATCAAGTAAACAGAACGAAAATTGGCCGTGTATCAAGCAATTTTAGCTCATTTTTCCATTTTGACAGACTTTATGGGTCATTATGAAAACAAAAAACATTAAAATAAAAAGTCAATCGTTTAATCATATTTCTTTTATTGAATTTAAAATAGAAAAACATCTTTTGAATGAACACCTGGCTTTCAAAAGAGAAGAAAGGAAATCTATCAACCTTTTATAAGGCATTTCCCCTTATCGCTCCTTTTATTTACTTGATTTTTTCTCTCGCGCCAGATTTAATTCGAAACCCGTGTATTAAAGCCACGTGCTAATTACGTAAAACAACCATTTCGACGCTCTTGGAGCTTGATTATGGTGTTAGTTTCTATCCTTTTGTATTATCAGCATCACAATAGTTAGCAGCACAAATTCTTTTGAAAATGGTTTTGTATTTCATCATCCGATTGTTATTTCTGTTGAAATTAATCATTTTGTCAGCATAAAGACAATAGAATAATTGGTTAGATTAATATCTCTAAAACTGGCCTTCCCAATTTTTTCCTACTGACATAACAAGTTCTATCTATTCATACTAAAGGCATCTTATGCAGCATAATTAGAATATTTGGTTTAAAAACAAAGCTTACAAACATCATATTCAATGACCCTGTCAATATTTTTGCCAAATAGTGTCACTTTGTCAAGAAAATGACTGGTTACTTCAAAGGTCACTTTTTAGTATTCTGAGGACTTGATCTAAACATTCTCTACGGTGGAGCATAGGTCGTGGTCGCTGGTCGTGGTCGTGGTCGCTGGTCGTGGTCGTGGTCGCTGGCTGTGGTCGCCATTTCTGGTCAATGTTTAGAAACACACACTTTCGGTTTATTCTTATGTAAGCTCACAAAAACAAAATAAGGCACCTGCTTTTTTCCTTTTTCACTCAAATAAATCGCGATCGTTTGTTTGATTTACCTTAAGGAAATTTAGCATTTTAAGCATTCTTGAGTATTTATATGATGATCACGGTATAAGTATAAGATTGTTTTCATGACTTTCATTTAGTTTGCAAATACCTAGTTTTGGAAAACTTTTTTTGGCAAAGTTTATTCATCGAACATAGTTTTTCAAATCTAATTTATGATTTTTGAAGATAGAGGCTTAAAATTAATTAATTAAATTCAATTATGTATGAGATGATTTATTATATTAGCTACGTACAGAAACCTTTTGCTTTTAAGTTGAAAGACGAATTTCCGACCCCACATAAAAATCAATCCGACATGTCCGACCTATTTTACTTTAAAAGCCTTAGGACATGTCCGACCCAAATAAATTTTTGATTGGTCAATGTGTCAGACCACCTAAATATCGTTATTTCGAGCCCTGATCGTCTGAAGAATTGAATGAATGATTACTCCTTTAGGCGAACCCAACGGTCTGTTGCATAACTAATTAGTCTATAATTCAGTGGATGTAAGTGAAACCAGCGAGAAATTAGATATTACAGATAAATGTTTTGTTCAAATTGGCATGCTAACATTCTCCTGAATTAGCACTCTTTGACACTGTGAATCTTCCACACCAGAATGGCTGGAGTAATTTAAAATGCAGAACTGAGTCAATAGTTTGTCGCAATCTCCCAAACAACTTTCGATTGATTCCGATGATTGATAGACTTAATTGATAATCAGGATTTTAAGGAAGGCCCCAGGAAGGCTCTATTGATAATCAATTGATCACAATAGCCTTTGAGAAGAACGCAGCAGTTTATTGAATAACAAATTATTAAAACATAAGTTGCTTACTCCAAACAGTAAAGATGGGATAACATTTTTTGTTTCTATGCAACAGCTGTCTTGAAGAAGGCAAATTAATTAGATAACATTATCGTTAAAAAAATTTATGCTGCTGTGATTAGATATCCAATAACCCATTGCGTTTTCCTAAATGACTATTGATAGCCTTTTGATGAAAAAAAAAACTCAAGATTCAAGATTGATACTCAAGATTTTAGAACACTAGGCTCACTTACCTATGGAGTATCAGAATCAGAGACGAGGGATTGTGCCTTGGCAAAGCTCGAACAGGTTCGAATTCAAGGAACCTCGACTGCCTTACAGAATAGCGAATAATAATTTCTTATCAACCTGTTTGGTCTTGATCTTGTTCAACTCCCTCTCAAAAGAATTGAAGAGTTTAATAAGAGGATGTCTTTTGCTAACCTTCAAAATGAAATCAAACAGATTCCTTGCTTGTGTTCAGATGATGTTCTGGGTGCAATATCCAATAAACCATCCAACTCAACATTCAACTGGTGGACATTTGATCGATTTGATTGCTGATAGATTATTTAAATGCTTATATGTGGTTTTCATTACCAATTTTTTTAGTTTCAGCTTCATTCACTGTTGTTAAAGAGCCTTCAGGATCTGTATTCCCTTTGGAAGGAAGCAAATTCACTGTCAAATGTATTGTCACTGGAGTAGATAAGCTACCAAATGCCACTTTCCGAGACAGAAATAACAATGCGGTTGAAGGCAGTACTGATGGGCATAGAACATTCATAAAAGACATTGGTAAGACTTTTACCCTATTCATTAGGCTTTTAGGGATTTTTAGACAAAATCTGACACACAAGATTCTTTTCACATAAGGTAACTTTTGACAAAATTTTTTCTTAATGACGTCACTCATCATACCCAAAGTGAGCAAAAACTGAAAATTTTCTTTGTTCTTATAAATAGCTATGTATTCTAACTAGACCAATGTCCCAGATTCAGAAAAGGCCTTAAAAATAGTTTTCGTAGGGCACCCCTTAGATCAGGGCAAATTTTGATATCATGGTCCTAATAGGGTGTAAAATTGAAATTTGCCCTTCGAATCTCCTGCAGTTTTCGAGTGAATCGATTTTTAGTTAATCGATAGAACTTATCAAGGGTCCCCCTTTACTAACGGTTTTTTCGAAGTCTGAAAATCAAATATCTGAGGCTACCAACAGATTCAGCGTGAAAAGTAGATAAAGAAAATGGGGTTATTTGTTAGTTTCAACCACCTGGTGCCGAGAAATAGCATTGTTAAGGCGAAAAAATTGATGTTTTTGGCGTTTTCCGATGACGTCAGCATTTTTCTATTGATTAACTAAAAATCAATTCACACGAAAACTGCAGGACATGGCAAATTTTTTTTGTCAATTCTACACCCTATTAGGAGTATAATATAATATAAATTCGCCCTGATCTAAGGGGTGCCCTTCGAAGTGACACAATTCACTACCTCGGCTGCTGGTCTAAGGCTTTAGAAAAAGTGCTAAAATGCTTATTTTATCCTAAATATTCAATAAATAAATTTGTATTGGAACAGTCTCAATTTTTGTGACACGCACCTTACTGTCAGAAATGTCATCATGCTCAAGGTGTGAAAATTTTTAGGTGTCAATTTTTTTTATATTTTAAAACTAAATAAAAGTTAGGAATTTACAACAAAATTTCGGCATACCGGATAAGTGGGATGGGGGAACCTGGGAACCTAAAGTGGGAACCTAAATGAACACCTGAAAAGTGGGATGGGGGAACCTAAGTGGGAACCTAAATGAACACCGGAAAAGTGGGATGGGGGAACCTAAGTGGGAACCTAAATGAACACCGGAAAAGTGGGATGGGGGAACCTAAGTGGGAACCTAAAATGAACACCGGAAAAGTGGGATGGGGGAACCTAAGTGGGAACCTAAATGAACATCGGAAAAGTGGGATGGGGGAACCTAAGTGGGAACCTAATTTTTTATTTTTTTATTTTTTTTTTTTTTTTATCTTTTTTTTTTATAGCAATATATTTCGCACGTCTATTGACCCTCCTATGAAACAGAACTTTTGATTTTACATTTTATAAAGTTTTTCTCTCCCTTTCTTTTATCAAACGCTCTTTGAAGACTTGTAAGGATGGTGCTTCAACAATATCTTCTTCTAGATCATTCCAAGGTGTTTCACACTTCTGTAAAAAAGAGAGTTGCTTTGGTAGCCTCTCATACCGTCATTAGCAAAGTTCCTTTGAAGCTCGTAATCATGCTGACGTCGTGGTCGTGTTCGAGGAGTAAATTTTTCTCTGATCTTATAGACTCGTCATAAATGTGGAGGTTCTTGAAAACTTCCACCATATCACCAACTTGCCGCCTGGTCTTTAGGCTAGGTAGATTGGATGAGTCGTAGCCGATCTTCGTATGAGTAGTTTCTATAGCAACTAACTAGCCTTGTAGCTCTTCGTTGGACGCCCTCGATTGCATTGATATGTTTGATTAGCCTTGGAGACCATACTACATGTGCATATTCCAAATGGGGTCTGACAAATGCAATGAAAAGCGTTCGAAACATATCTGGTGAGAGAAATTCGAAGCTCCTGCTAATCAAGCCAACGATAGAGTTAGCTTTCTTGATTTTACTGAATATATGGGCTTCAAAGGTCAGGTCACTATCGATTATCACTCCTAGATCTTTTTCTTGGTCAACATGTTCTAGAACAGATCCTGATAGGGATGGACATATTTGATGTTCCAAAATTTACCCAGTGTTAAAACATGACACTTGTTCGGATGAAATTCTAAAAGCTTTGACCAAATTTTAAACCCTTAGAGTGCACTTATTCTAATTTTTGCTAATTTCCACCCTTACAGTGTACTTTGGGAAGCTTGGAAAAAAGGGCCGCACGTACGGTAGGTCGTTTACCTTGAGTGCCCCCCCCCCCGTGGATCTATGCTTATGTGTATTGAAACGTGGCAAGCCGTGCAATATGTTCTATTTTACTATCAAACATTTTTAATTAATGAAGTGTATTCACACGCTGTACTGTTTGGTTGGTACAGAAAGAAAAACGAGCTAGAATCCGTTAAATGCTAAGCGACCCCAGCCCTGACCCGAAAATTGGAGCTGCTAATAAAAAACAATGTGTATTGCATCAAGAGTGAACAAAAACTAGATCGTAAATAATGTTTTACTAGATTCTGTATTCAAGCAAATTAGATCCGTGCAAAAGAAAGAAGAGGCTCTAAGTTATCCATCGAGCTATGAACGAACTTCTAATTCCTTCTAGATTTGAAGATATGACGGTTTAAAGTTTAAAGTTTAAAGTCAATAAGTCAATTTACTAAGCGAACCTTTCAAAAAGATGCACTATAAAACTGCTGATAAATAAACATGCTTTTTTGAGCTAATTGAATAAATAAATTCCCTTTGTTTTATTTTCAACATTATTGTTTGCGAACCGTAATGTAAAAAGTAAATAACTGGTGTTCTTATTATGATAAAAGGTTTTGCTTTCCTTGCATATAATATCTTTCTTATCTTTATGTATTTGTTTTTAAAGAAAAATAATAATAATAACAAATTAGGTTCCCACTTTAGGTTCCCGGGTTCCCCCATCCCACTTTTCAGGTAAAAAATATGTGCAAAATTTGAAAAGTAAACACAAATCGCCATTTTCAATAGACCTATTTATTTAAACATAAAGGAATTCTTCTTAAACTACGATAAGACTTGCTATCGAGCAAGTCTTATTTTTCGCTTATGTATTTGTTTTTAAAGAAAAATATTTCAATTCTATTAATAATTAAACAACTTAGGTTCCCACTTAGGTTCCCCCATCCCACTTTTCCGGTGTTCATTTAGGTTCCCACTTAGGTTCCCCCATCCCACTTTTCCGGTGTTCATTTAGGTTCCCACTTAGGTTCCCCCATCCCACTTTTCAGGTGTTCATTTAGGTTCCCACTTAGGTTCCCCCATCCCACTTTCCGGTGTTCATTTAGGTTCCCACTTAGGTTCCCCCATCCCACTTTTCAGGTGTTCATTTAGGTTCCCACTTTAGGTTCCCAGGTTCCCCCATCCCACTTATCCGGTATGCCCAAAATTTCATGGCAAAAGCTCTATTATTTCAGGAGCTATTACCATTAATTTGACCTCTGAACAGAAACAGCCCCCCCTACAGTATGAATAGGGTTAAAGGAGGTTTTATTATTATATTCTTTAAATAATATATAAGCTTGTTTACTGTTTAGACGTTTTATAAAGTTTTCAATTTTCACCAATTCATCATGCTATGCACCATTGAATGTCTTCCATTGACCAATCAGCTATTGGGTTGGTGATGTAATGTCAAAAGACATTGCAGTGGTGCATATCATAGATATTTAGTGTCTATAATAACCTCTCCCTTTATTATCTTTTTATTTTTTCTACCCATTCGGGTCTTATTAGGACCCCTTGTTTTCTTGATATTTGTATTTAAGTTCTGTCAGTTTTTAACCTTATTTAAAGAAAAGGGGTATTCAGATATACAATTTGCATCCTCCTCTAGCAATTAGGTTTGCCTTATTTATTAAGATTTGAAAATCTTTTTTCAAACCCCGCTGTTTCTCTTAAGCATCTGAAGTTGTGATGAAATCCGCTGACTTCAGTCTTAATTCCACAAGAGTATTTACAAATTATTTATATACAAGAATTGATACGCTTTCTCCACGGAAATCCTGAATTTTCTACCACAAGGATGGCATTTTTATAATACATTCTTCCAATCAAATGTCTTGTAACTACATATCAAAACATTTCTAATTTTTTTTTTCAGATGGTTTCAATGAAGTGTTGACATTGATTTGGAACCCACTTCGATTGACCGACATTGAGATTCCTGACTTGTCTTGTGACGTCGATGACACTGATAGTTTTAAATACAACATCCATATTATACCGAGTATGAATAATATTAGATTGATATTAGATAAAACATGTCCGAGAAAAAAAAATTGAACAAATTTTAATAAAGCAAAATCGACAAAAAATGGAGTTCAAAATATGAAATAGATTGGGTTGGGTTGGACGAGCGACTTTGAACCCAGAGAAAAAATGCAAATTTTAAAGAAAAATCCTTTAGCTCCTTTTTTTTGAACCTTTATTTTATCATCTGTGAAAAGATTACATTGCCACCTGCCAAACTTGAAAAATACACTTTTTCGTACGGGTTGTTGAAAAACATCAATTTTATGTCAAAAGAGATTGTAAAGACAGAGCTTTTTTTAAAAAAAGATAAAATAAAAAGGAGAAAAATGAGTACTGTTTCAACTACAATATCTTAGGTACCTTCACACAAAAAATCAAATTGCAGCGATCAACAATTAGTTTGCTATTTGTCAAGAGGTTACCTGGCGGACGAATTTCGCGCCAAAATAAAAGATTGATAGCATTCCAGTGTCATCAAACGTTCGAAACCAACTGACTTCACTTTAAATGAACCATTGCATAGAACGCCCCTTTCGACGAAAAAAAAAGCAGATAGATGAAAAAATTGGACGAAATGAGGTTTTTTTTAAAATGACCATATCTCACCCAAAGTTCTGATGAAAGTACGCTTCTTGAGTCGAAGAAAAGACTACTTTTTGAATAGCTAAGATAGTCCAGGGGGGGGAGACATAATGACGTTTACTACGGTGGTGATGTGATGAAAAATTAAACAAAAATTTACTCCCCAGGGTAGTTAGATACTAAAATGGGTAGTATCTATGTGTTAAAATGTTGAAAAGATTTTACTACCTTGGGTAGTTAAAACTGGTAAAATTAGCAAATTTTAGCTATTTTTGTAATTCTTTTAATTTTTTGCGTGACTTTTCTGAAAAAATCTGAAAATTTTTATATTTTTGAAACAATTTTCTGTTGGAAAGTTGTTTGCTATACAAACAAAAAATTCTCAATTTTTTTTGTCAATATAAAAAAGACTTTAATTCTAAGGGCAAAACATTAATTTTTGCACTAAGTGAAAAATGTGTCACAGAAATAATCATTTTTTAGCTTTTTTGTAATATCAGTCCAAATAGCAACCAAGGTGGTCTCCATGACAAATTGTCCCAAAAGATTTTACTACCAGGGTAGTAAAATACCTCTTCCAAGAGTCTGGGTGGTGGTATGTAAAAATTCGTAAAAATCCTTTTACTATTCATATATGTCTGAGATTTTACTACGGACCCCCCCTCCCTGGATAGTCCTCCATTTTATTTGCTGAATACTTTACCCCTCAGCCAAAATTGATTATGATAATTTTTTTTCTCAATAGTAAGTAAGTAGTTTTAGCTATAAAGTTTTATAGTTTTTAAGAAGAAATTGGCCCGTATACAAAACCGTCCCCGCCAACCAGCCTGGTTACTCTAATACCGGTTAGTGTAAAACACAGGTCACAGGTCACGGGTCACAGGTCACGGGTCACAGGTCACAGGTCATACAAATTACAGACCGGAAAACTGTAACGCACTTGTAACATACAACCCATAACATACAACTCATAACAAAAGTTCCTGAAAATATTATATGTAATGGAAATGTAATATCAAAATATTGTATTTTGAACGACAAATCATCAACCCCAAAAATTGACAACAAATGACACTTAAATTATGTAAATAATGATGTTATCTCGAAGTATGAGGTTTTGTACACCAATTAACAATAAAATATTTATCATGCGTAATAGGATGCCGACGCTGCAAGTGGATATAGATTGACAGGTTTTGAAAACAATAAATACTCCAAGAGAGCTGTTTTAGAGAGATGAAAATAGTGACGTCATTTTATCAAAAATACGAAGCAGGGATAAAAATATTAAAACATTTATAAAATATAATCCCATTGACGCTATTTTCATCAATTCTTGTTATCATACCCAAGGTGATGCAGGAGATAAAATGAGATATGACATTAGTGATTGTGAAATAGCTATTTTCCTGTTAGGGGCTGTTTAAGGCAAAGGTGAGATCGATATTCGAATATTTCTTTATTCTTTGTATATAACATTCGTAACATGCGAACATTGAAAAGATAACTTTTTTGCATGTGTGATATAGATGTAATATATAATACAAGTATTACAGGTCCGTGTTATACACGGCATAAAACGCGAAATCACGTGGTAAACACGTGGGTAGATTTTTAGCTTTAAAATAGTTCTAGATCAATAAAATACCTTTGGAATTATATCATTGACATTAACAACTGTTTTTCAAACATTTTCTTTGTGTTTTACAGTAATCAAAGCTGACCTGTCAACACTGACCTGTGACCTGTGACCTGTGACCTGCGTTTTACACTAACCGCTCTAATACGGAATTCTTTGCGCACTTAATTTTCCTGCAATTTTTTCGAAAAAGAAATTTAGTCATAAAAGCTCAGCTAATCTATAAGGATTTTTATGTATATCAATTTAAGTTTATTATTATACTATATTCATTATTACGCCATGCTTTATCACTACAGCAGTATTGCAGCCACTGACCTTTATATACCCTGGACCAAGTTTCTCAATCCCGGTCAAGCAAAAATCAGAGTTTTTTGAACATAGCATCAGCCCCCCTGCTGGTTGGGGGGGGGCGGGGGTTACACCCTAAATTTTTCCCAAAAGAGGAGGGGGCTGGAAGTACACCACTTTTTTGGGGGGACCTATGTACTTTGGTGGAGCTAAAATCTCATCACTTAACGTGGGGGCTAAAATAATTCAGCTTAATAGTTGGCTTCAATTACTCAAATTGAAGCTCATGAATCTGAAAAAATTTCGCCTGCGGTGCAATATTTTTGTAGAAAGTTTGCAAAATTATTTATCTTACACTTAGAACTGAACGCAATTTACATTGGAATAACCTTTTTTTACTGGATCAATTTTTTGAAAGTATCTAGGGTCAAAAGTCCTGGGGGCTAACGAAAAATTCATAAATTTTTGGGGGGACTTAAAATTCAGGGGGGACCTAGTTTTTCCCTGGGACCTAAACCCAGGCTGACGATATGTTGAAAAGTGGTACCCTAATTTTGGCACTACTCAATGGCGGTGTAAATGCATCGAGAGCGCTAGGTCTACTTTCCCTCGAAAAAATTTGATAATGTAGCGCCGTTAGACGTGAATTTTTAACACTGTAATAGCTTCTTTACGGGTACCAATTCGAAAAACACTTCGATCAAAGATGATGGATATAGCTGGGTCCAGGGATATATAAAGGTCAGTGATTGCAGTCCTTTTCTCTATTCGCGCACCCAAGAATTTCCCATCTTTGCTTTTTAGTTGTGAGTAAACCAATGATTAACCTCTACCCCAAAAATGAAACTGTCAATAAAGATGATGACCTTACCCTCACATGTGACATCAAAGTCAAAATGTTTGAAAAGTGGGAAAACTTTGCATTGGAATGGCTTTTCAATGGACAATTAATCGATAAGAACTCTAACAAATATAAAATTAACAAGCTTGTTGATGAAGCAGAAAATAAATCATCCACCTTGACTGTATCCAAGGCGTCGAATAAGGATGAGGGAATCTACCAATGCCGTGCAAATGTCAATTTGAAAAGTGGAGATACAACTGATTCAACTTTCTCCGAGGATGCAGACATTGAAGGTTTGTTATTATAGAAATTCAACTTTTGGAGTCTCACTTTTTCATCCAAAAACCCTTTTTCAACAGTTATCCTTCTTTGTCTACCCTCAGTTAGGGGAAGAGAATATATCTCTCAACTCATCAAGCTCTTCCATTCCAACCAGCTATAGTGATCTAATATCTTTGTATGAGTGAAGGTAGAGAGTCGATCACCATATTTCCCTAACACCCTACCTGGAAGTGTTTAAGATTCGAACACAGTTCATTGCGGTGAAAGTCTGTGATTGAAACCTTCACACTACCAATCGGCAGAATGTTAGTAAGACACAGTGATAGCGTTATTCAGTATGGCGAGTGAAAAAGGACGATAATATCTCTGTAATAAGCTCTCGGTAATATCTATACACTGGAGTACTTATTATTTATTTGAAGTTGAATCATTACAACTGACTTTAAACCATCCTCTTTTTAAAGGAATAATCAGGTGGTTTGAGATTTTTGACATATGGGATCCTTCTATTGTCCTGAGCATAACCTCAAAATATTTTTGCCTAAATAAAATATTTCCCAAAGTCGAGATAATTAAGTTACAAGTTTTTGACTTTTAGTAAAAAACAATATAATTTCAACGTAAGAACCGTGTGAGAACCCATTTCCAGAAATTTTAACTGTTGTGATCTTGACTTTAGAATATAGTTAGACAAAAATACTTAGTAATTTTACTCAAAACCACAGAGGGTTTCTTCAGGCAAAAAATCTCAAAACCATCTGATTATTCCTTTAAACTTTACCGTAGTGAAATGGGAGGATACTTCAACACCAGCCAAACAAGAGATCATAAAAATGAACGAAGAGAGCGTCGAAATGGCTTGTTTGATCAAAGGATATCCTATCCCAAAATTGCACTGGCAAAAAGGAGATGATACTTTAGCAGGTAATTGAACACTTGGACAGTTGCTTACAATATTATTATCATACATAATGTTATTACCTTATCGGCCCTAAGTGACCAAATTTTGGCTCGGTGACTAAAATTAGGGCCGACTAAAAATTTGGACCGACTAAAAATTTGGACCGACTAAAATTTGGGCTGACTAAAAATTTGGGCCAAATTAAAAGTTTGGGCCAAATTAAAAGTTTATAATTAAGCTTTCCTCACTTTCCACTATTTTAAGCTTTCCTTATTTTCCAGTATTTTAAGCTTTCTCCTATTTGGCCCAAATTTTTAGTTGGTCTTAAATTATTAGTCGGCCTTTAGTGACTAAATTTTGACGAGGTGACTAAACTTAGGGCCAACTAATAGTTAAGACCGACTAAAAATTAAGACCGACTAAGTTTTGGCCAATAAGGTACACACTTTTCGTGAAAATAGGAGAAGTTATTGGTACCAATTTTTACTTTTTTCATACAAAATTCATAAGTGCTACATACACTTACACAATATATTGTGTGGTAATTTATTGACAATGCATTGCTGAGCGTCGATCATAAGGTGTTCTTAATATATTGTCAACTCCATTTGCAATATTTCTATAATATATGGGAGTAGTTTACAGAAAGAAAGAAAATTCCTTTTTATAATAGTTTAACTGTCGTTTACTGTGTACAATTTGGTCCATCAAACATATTGTCGAATATTGTTCGTCAATTTAATGTGAAGTCTAAGACCATGTTCAGACGTTACGGTTCCGTTCCGTCCCGTTCCAAAACAAGTTTGAACGTCAAAATTCGAAACGTCAAAAAGAAGACGTTACAAAGCAAAACAGACCGAAACGGTTTCGATCCACCTTTTACATCGGAACGGAACTGCTCCTTTTTCTTGCTCCAAAACGTTCCGAAACCAATATGAACATACTCGATCCGTAACGAAAATCAAACCGGAACGAAACGGAACAGTAGCGTGTGAACATGGTCTAAGTAGCCCTAATGGGTAAAATGGGTAAACATTTTAGATCTATAATTTACAAAAAGCAAATTTTCCGTATATTTAAATTTGCAAGTGTCGCTGCATGATTGCTACAAGATTTATTTATTTTTCTATCGATTTGATGATTTATAGCTGGCGATGATAGTAGGTACACGTTCAGCAACGACACAAAGTACGGCACCGAGAATTCGCTGTTCGCCATTTCAAAAGTCACATACACAGACCGTGGGAAATATTATTGTGTGGCTACATTTCAGAGTGGAAAATCATCTCGCCAAGAGTTTATACTTCGTGTCCGAGGTTAGTAATTTTTCTTCCAAACTATTTAAAATTATTTTAATATTCCTTTTTCTTTCGGTGATTAAAACACCCTTTTTTCACTATGCTCTTTTACAGTTATCAAATTGTGAAATTTAACTTTTTAAGAGCTTAAGGCCGGTCTCCACTTGTGCGCGCTGCGATCGCACCTTTTGGCTTCAATCTTTTTTGCTTGGAAAAAAGATTACGTCATAAAAATATAGCGCGCGCTCGAAAAAAAAAGTTTCAATAATAAACTTTTTTCAACCGTTACGTTAGATCGCCCCAATGGAATTGTTCTATTTTTCTTTTGACCAATAACGTGGAAGCTTTGCTCGAAAAAGTGCGATCGCACCGCACACAAGTGGAGATGACCGACCTTTAGTCTGGATATCCAAGCTGTAAACATTTTTTTTGCGCACAGTATATGAATAGGAAAAGTATGTATTCGCCTCTTCCTGATATTGAAATTTAAATCACTTTAACGAAGACCAGGTGGTAAACCAGAAACATAAAAAAAAACATTTTACAGCCTGAATATCACCTAGATTGTAAATACTGAACCAAATTTAAAAAGTTACAAATTAGGAGGATTAACTCCTTAAAGAAGCCACTGGAACAAATTGCAATTTTTTTCTGAGTGCTTAGAAAACCATGCCTAAATTTGTGCTCGTTGAGATGACTAAACCCTACCCGAAGTCGATTTAGTAAGACTACACCTTGATTGTCGGAAACATCAAAAAGATTGTTTGGGTCTCAAAAATTTTACAATTGCAGTCTTGAAAGTCTTAACAGAGAAGGTAGATTTCTTGTATTACCGTCCTGGACATTCCACTGGGATATGCAGCGAGGAAAAAAAGTATTAAGAAAACGCTCAGTTCGTATATTAAGAGGATAAATAGGATTTCTTGTTCTTATGTTAACTGGCTCTGTAAGCCTTGCTGGCAGATAATTACGTAAGTAAGACGGAGCTTGGTTATTTATGATTTTATAGAAATTTTTATGGTATTTTCTCTCCTGCCTTTATTATAGAGGTCACCATTCAGTTGAGAGGCCTGGTATAGGTAGAAGGTATTAACGAGTTTATGTATGTGTGTTTTTCAGCGACGGAGACGGTAAGGTTCCAAATTGACTAGATCATGACCAACTGAGGACGACGGTAAATCAGCACTTATACCGTCCTCGATTTTGCGGGTCAGAAGTGCAGGTTTTTCCAAATCGCTTCAGTCACTAGCGAGATTATGTATCGGAGATATTCTACGGCTACGGTTGCGGGTCTGCCCGTGCGGGTCGTCACCAAAGGCGACATGTCGTCGTCTACTTTTCTCTGTACGGGAAAAACACCAAAACACCGTATGAGCAAAGTCGACATAATGCCGTACGTCAAATATTGAACTTGCTTTCACCCGCCATTACTTGCCTTACTCACCATTTCCCTCGCCACTTTAACCGTAGCCGTAGAGAATTCCAGATACATAATCTCGCTACTTTACCGTCCTCAAAAGCGCAAATACATAAACTAAAACTGGCTATTAGCGAGTTTATGTATTTGCACTTTTGAGGACGGTAAAGTGACTGAAGCGATTTGGAAAAACCCACAGTTCCGCCCCGCAAAATCGAGGACAGAAAGGTGCTGATTTACCGTCGTCTTCAGTCAGTCAGGACGTAGACAAATTAGAACCTTACCGTCTCCGTCGCAGAAAAACACACATACATAAACTCGGTATTATTTCCTGAAAGGCTGTGTTCAATCTCAAACCTTTTTTTTTTGTATTATTCTACAGACCCATTGGGAGCTCTCTGGCCTGCTCTTGGCATCCTGATCGAAGCTATTCTATTGTTCCTCATCATTGGATTGTACACTTGCTTCAAGAAGTCCAAACACCAAAACACTGACGATGGTACGTTTCCTTCATCAATAGACTTTAACGGAGTTTTTGATTTTTCTAAAAAAGCGATTGTGGGATTGTTTCGAGTGTATTACATTAGAAATCTCTTAGGAATTCTATTGTAATGCACTCAAAACAATCCCACAATGCATCGCTTTTTTAGAAAAATCAAAAACTCCGATAAGGTCTATTATAATCAATGTTCAGCAACACACGTGTTTTTCTTATAAGAAGCCTTTGCCTTATAATAATGATCTCAACAGTTTGAGTCTTAAGCCTAAAAGTGTTCTTAAGATTTTCTTATTCTCACTATTTTTCGACAACACGTCTGTTTTTTTATACACATATACTCTTAATGATCTCAGTTTTAAGCCTGAAAGTGTTCTTAAGAGTGTTCTTATTTTATTTCAATCTTATTTTATGGAGTATTTTTGTGCAATTTCCTAAGAAATTGAGTGTTTTGAAGAGTCTGCAAAACCTTAAAAATGTTCTTAACTTGTTCTTAATATTTCGGCTAGTGAAGCTTTATGTTCTTGTATAGTTTGTTGTTAAAAAAAGCGTGTATTTGGAATGGAGCATGTCAACAACATACCGGTTTTGGAGTAACTCCCCCATATTGATTCGGTGTAATTGACACGAAAATTCAAACAAACTAACTGGATAATTACATACTAAGTCATTTTTCGTTTGATATCTTTCGTGAAATTTTAACACTGATTCAAAGCAAAAGAAAACTTCTTTCGAAATCAGTATATACTATCTGTAGTTGTGCATTAAGCAAGTTTGACACTTGCTTTATGTTTCTTGCTCGATGTCTTTATATTAGCCTTCGGTGGCAAATAGACATCGAATTTTAAGAATCAAGCGAGAGTCGAGCTTGCCTGGCACGTGATTCTAAATAATCTTTTCAAGATCAGACATTCGGAATTTCTAATTTAAAACTTTATACTAAAATGCTACTAAAATTATTTCAAACTAAAAAGAGAGAGGAGGTGAAGAGAGGAAGAATTATATAAACTCTCTTTTTCGGGTGGCAGAGTTACCCTTATATAATGATCTGGAAATCGAGACTAACATTCGACTAACCTTGTCCCCGTGTATTCCAGGCTTTATTTACATTACTGATGGTCGCCTGATATTATCTGGTAATACGCAGGGAACGAGGTTGATAATCAGCTAACAATAACACCTCTTGTTTAGGCTTGAATAAACTTTAACATGACATAACTGATAACCGACACACAAGTCATACCTGCATATCAATACTCCAGGTCCTCCAGTGAACAACAATTCAAAAGCCTTTTTTTCATTGAGCATGCTTCCCGTATACTTTAATGGGATAAATTTTCGCGGGGATTAATTTTCGCGGATTTCGCGGATTCGGGTGTCATCCGCGAAAATAAGTCCCATTGGAAATTTGAAAAAGGCCCTTCCGCGAAAATTAGTTTCCGCGAAAAATTTGAATTTTTTTTGCGATCCACGAAATTTCTATTTTTATCGTTTTTTATTTTTTTTTCTACATGAGGCAACCCTCGAAAAAGGTCAAATCCTCTATATGCTTGTTAGCAAAAAAAGCTTTCCTCAAAATTTTCTTCACAAATTTACAAACTTGGAAGTGATCGCTTATTGTTAAAAGCTTTTCAATGTAAGAGGGTAATCCAACTGGCTTGAAATTAAACATTTAAAAGGATATGTAAGATTTTTTCCCAAATAGGCTTTGAAAATTTAGCTCCACACCATGGAAGTTCAAATTCAACTTTTGATAGTTGTGATACATATCTCCTCGCCCTATTTAAAAACACCCTCTTATTACTTGAAAAAAAAATTCTTAATTTTCCTGGAAAAATTTTATTTCAATGTTTTGACCCTTTTCAAAAATTTTAATTTGTACCCCAATCCGCGAAATTAAATCCCCGCGAAAAATCAGGAAATCCCTCATCCGCGAAAATTAATCCCCGCGAAATCTTAAAATTTCGCGGATGATCTCAACCGCGAAATTTAATCCCCGCGAAAATTTATCCCATTAAAGTAGTGCGATTTAATGAAAATTTGCATTTGCATTGCAAAATAGATGATTTATACAAATATTTTTTTCAACGAAATGGATCTTGCATTCAGTTTTTATTTTATTTAGATTTCACTCAGAAGTACTCAAGAAGTAGTAAATTTTTATCACCAAACTCCAATTAATAACATTAGCTTTTTAACCAACACAGATATCTTTTATAAAACACTAGAAGAGCTTTTTCATCTCAGATGAAGCATACTTATATGCCATCTTTAATCATGCGACGTTACGTTTCTCTTCTGCACGAGCCTTAACTTCATATCATATGCAGCAGTCCACTAATTGTCTTAAAGTTGCTGAATCTAGTCTTTATTAGAATGTGTTTTCTAGCCCTTCCCAGCGGGACAAAGAATCGTTGAACATAATAATTGATCAACATCCCTTCGTGACACATACCCAGCTGGCACAAAACGTTGTTTCAACGTTCATCTAACGTTATATGGACGCTATGAACATTAGATAAACGTTGAAACAACGTTGTGTGCCAGCTGGGTTGTTCTCCTTCATACAGGGATCAAAGTTCTTCCGTCTCACAGAATTTCCGGATTTCCGTCTCACAGAATTTTTTGTCAAAGTTTTCCGTCTCATTTAGAAATGGTTATTTCGCAAGAAATATTGATTTTATTCTCTAGAATAATTCCATCGGAAAGAAATCTCGTATTGAAACTGTGTTGAATGGCTGATTTTACATTTTGAGTTGTTTTAATTAACAAATTTTAGTGCCTTTCTAACCAATCTAGGAGGTAAAAAATCTGAAATTTTTCTGGCCTGCGGGTGTCACTGTATACCAAAATATCTGTATTAAGAAATTTTCCGTATCACAGAAAAAAAGTGCATTGACCTTCCTTCATAGACACATGTTTATTCTTTTAGTTGATGGAGCAAACCACGAGAAATCACCCCTTGTGTAAGAAAACTTCATTCACCTCATCCAATACCACCCTCTATCCGCCCACCTTTCATCTACCACCCTTTAATTATCGCCCGTGATCTCGCTTTCATACAATCATTCAATTAGATTTCACCTCAAATCACGTCGTCTACTCACCATCTAATCGTCGCAAAGCGTAATGGGTAATCAGGAGCACTGCGCGCTAATGACAAATTATTATTGGTCCAAAGTTTTAAAAGATTTTGAAGATTTTTGCGTCTAGCCAACATAAAAACATTATGGGGGTGCAATCAGTCCTGATTACTCATGATCCATTTCGACTGTGAAATTGCCTGTAGGGAAACTATGCCTCATATTTTATTAAAGTAGAGACTGTCATACTGAAACTTCAATAAACTGATGTCTTAGATTACTGGGCTATCTGACTTTACCGATTAGACGCGCACCAATAAATGACCCTTGAACTTACCTGACTTACCTTACTCATCTGGGAATCTATATAACATTGACAAAACTGACTGACAAACTTACATACTTTTTACGTGATGGCTTTTCATAACATTCTTACCTAAACGTTCTTTTTGTTTTGCTTACAGGAAAGACGCACCTCGTGTCTCCTACACCACAGGAGACGAAGGAGTGAAATCACGCTTAGTGAACGATGAAAAAGCCTAACTTTCTCCTCAGGTATTTTTTCAAGAGTTTTTTGATGATGTTGAGCCTTTCTAGTAATTACGTCACATTTTGTCTCGTTTTCGTTTTCAAGCAATTACAAAGATGATCAGCTCACAAGAGAGAAAAAAACTTTTAAAACACTTGGACTGCAATTCTGGGATAGAACTCTTGACACAAATTTCAATAATAGTTCTATTTATACTGAGACAATTAATTTGTCTGAGACGAGAAATTTAGAAAATGAGCATTATGGAGAAGTGTGCTTTCCATTCATGTTTCAATAAATAGGATCTCCTCCACAGATCACATTTTACAAACTACTCGTCTCAGACGATTTTTTCGTCTTGGTATAAATCAATGGAACTATTCTCATAAAAGAACATTTAAACCTTTTCTACGGAGAATTTTTGACAAGTCAAAAGTGATTTGCTTTTTGAAATACACCTTTTTTTAGTAGAACCAGTCATTTTTTGATGAGGCTCGGTTGTTCTTATCTTTTGGCAATTTGAGCCTCAAATTGTTCTTATCCTGTTCTTATTTATAGGGTGAAAATGAGGTATTTTATGAGTTATCCCAATTTTTATCTAAATTGTTCTTATTTTTTTGGCGATTTTGAGCCTCCTTGTTCTTTTGAAATTATCCTCATAAAAAAGTGTATACCGGATTATGAGTGCGGAAATTGTATCTGATTCATATAATCTGTCTGTTCTTTCTTTCAGTTAAACACCCCAAAGATTTGGAACATATTCCTTCTGCACAACCTCAGAAACATCTATTAGCAAGGAGTTGAATTTATTGAGGCTTTATTTATTTGAGGCTGGAATTTATTGGGGCTGCATTTATTCATACTATGTCGTACTTACCTGTAACAATCGAAAAATTACCTTAACAATCAAGAGCGCAAAAAATCGCAAAAATTCGGATAGTGCAGTAGTTTAAGACGAGATGGAGTTTTTACAAGCTCTTATTTGAGTTGGTTGGTCGTTAACCAGTAATAAAACAATTTTGTTACTTTTTCTAAAAGAACACGTCATTTTTATTACTTCAAATGACCAATTATTAAAGTATCTTATACAAACTCCATCTCATCTGAGTGGTTTAGCCACTTTTTTGCGATTTTGGCAATTTTGATTGTTGAGGGAAGTGGTACACGGCTTAACCTATCGTGCGGGAGCATCCGAAAAGACGACACTAGATACACTTCAAGGAAAATTGAAAATGAAATTCCTCTGTTTATTTTTTTCTAAAGATCAAATTTGGTTGAATGGGCGTTTTTAGGGTGTTTCTGTATGATAGATTACGTCGTCAATGCTAGAAATGAATAGATCATTCCACGGATACTTCGAGATTTCCATCCAGTGTTACTAGAAAAAAGTTACTCGACAGAAACACTTGTGGATAGGTATTGTTAAAAATCATTTTATTTGAAAAAGTTTCAAAATTAGTTATTTAATTTAGAAAAAATTGTTGAAACATTTTTTTATCTTATACCTCAATATTACACCTTTATTATTTTTTTGGCAACGCGCTGAATCTAGAAATAGATTTTATTTTTGACATAATCATTACTCTCGATGTGTTTATACGAGTTCCAATCCCATCAACCTTTGCGTTAGTCTCTTTTGCACGTTAATTGCATCATTTGACAAAAGATATATAACGACTTGCACGTGTCTTTAATTGAGCAGCATTGAATTGTGGGATTACAACTCGTACAAATGTCAAAAAAGTTAAAATGCATTGCGGAGCGCTATTGAAAACATCCAAATTTTGAAATCTCAAACGTGAAAAATCGCTCTTTCACTAACGGATTTTAATCCCTTACTGTGAAAGCTGGATTATTTCTATGGTTTTTCTTATTTTATAGCTTAACCTTGGGAATTAAGATAGCATTTTTAACTCTTCAATTTTATAAATTAATTTTGTTTGATTCTGTTATGTTCATTTTTTTAAGAATTATGATTTCTAATAAATGTACATAAGAACATCCAAAATTTTGAAAGCTGGAGTTTTTACAAGCTCTTATTTGATTTGGTTGGTCGTTAACCAGTAATAAAAGAATCTTATTACTTTTTCTAAAGAACGCGTCATCTCTATTACCAATTAGTGAAGTATCTTGTAAAAACTCCAAGGCATCTCAAAATTTTCAAAGCCTTAGTTTTCGAGTTTTTAAGCCTAAAAGCCTCACGTTCTTATAAAAAAGCGTGTAATTTTTAGCCAAACTTTGGATACAATCAACTTTGTCGTCCCTTGAGACCGTCAAAAGCTATTATGTCTCTCTCTCTCTCTCTTACTCGAACAATTTTGAGTTGGAGGTTGGAGTTTTCGAATTAATAAGACTTGGACTGTTCTCAAGGTTATGTATATATCTTTTGATTTTTTTTCTTTTTGGCTTAAACGTGTCCATAAGCGCTGGCGAAGCGCTCGATATAATTACTCTGACTTTGTAATTCTTTTTTGATTTTGTGTTTTTATTTTTGTTGCATTTTTATTTTTGTTGCATTTTTTTCGTGAAAATATCTTCTATATACTGTATACTTGAAAAACGAGTTTATTATTTTTCTCTGCAACATTTTTTCAGCTTTTCTATCGTGTCATCGTCATCGATGGCAAGAAAAAGACGAATTATGCCTTCAAATCCCGAATAACTACTTGTCAAACCCTCCTTTGTCAATCTCAGACCGATTTGGTCTCGTTTGTTGAAGTGAAAGTAGAGAGTCACAAATCAGAATCGAACTGCAATGGACTGTAATGATCAAAGTATCATCAAGTAAATCCACTCTCATGTTCTTCAGCTGCTTATACACACCCCCTTTCTCACAGACAGACTCAGGAAAAATTGGCCAAAATATCGTCTCCTCCAGTAGACAACTATACTTTAATTTTTGTCCCCACTGAAAATAACATTTTTTGTTTCAGAGAAACCGATATCGAAAGCATAGGACATTTTTTTAGACTTAGAAAAAGGTCTAAGTCTTTGATATGATCGATTTTCTTTCCGCCAATTGAAGTTGGGGTCACTAGCAACTTTTTTGTCAGATTTGTAACACTTTTCATGTGTTTTAGTTTTCAAATGTTTCCATTTGATGAAATAAAATGTTTCAAGCGGCTCCAGACCTTTAACTAACTAAAAAAGATGTTTTGAAAAAAGAAATGGGATAGCTAACTCGAAAAACTTTTTTGTGAAAACAAAATTTGAGTTAATTTTAACCCGAGAGGGGGGTATTTAAGCAAATGGAGGGTACGGTATGTGCCACCCTTAAGGGTACCTTTTTTGGATTTCCAAAGTCCCGCTAAGGCCTAAGGGTCGGAAAAATACGAAAATTTCAACTTTCTACCCCCCCCCCTGAAAGATCGAAATTTGGTCAAAATTGGTCAAATTTGTCCCGCTAAGGGTTGTAAAATTCTCAAAATGTTCCTTTGTTTTCTCCTTTTTAGTCCCGGTAAGGGTCCACAGTTCGAAAGTCGGGCGGTACCCCCCCCCCCCCTCAGCTCGCAACCACAGATCTGTAAAGCCCGAAGGGCTAGATTTGCGGCCTTGGTCAAAAAGTGAAGCTCGTCTTTGGAAGGATTTCCTACCAGAGTCACGTGACTAAAATATGCAATTTCACCGGTTTGAGAGATGTGAAATAGCGTTTGCCGCCTACTTTTTTTTATCTTGCGCTCCGAAAACAATTAAAATGCTAGATCCTATCCATCGGCACGAAATTTAAAAGTCAAATTTTTGCTTCACTTTTTTTTGCTGGAGAAAGCTTAAAGTTGCCTATCTAGCCCTTCGGGCTTTACAGATATCTGTGCTCGCAACCCTAGTGCCCCCCCGGCCCCGGGATTTTATTTAACTAAAAAATCCCTTTATGTATGAATGAAAAATTGAATGAGAATTGAGTCACGTCATCATAATTCGAACTTTCATGACGCGTTAGAATTTAGCCAATTCGAAACTTCCTTGCTCGAAAATTACTAACTCGAAGTTTTCCAACTCGACAATGTGAAGCTCTCAGGGTAAATCCTTTACTCCAATCAAAATCTAAGCCCACAACCAGGGGTTTTCTTTTCGCGTCGGCCTGTTCTTATCTTTTACCCGGTTTTCCTAAGATTTTTCCGAATCAAGATTCAGGGGAAATCCCATCGAATGCGGTATTGTTTTGATTTCCGGCATCGAATCCAATCATATGAATGAAAGATCTGCCATATTTAATTGTCTTTTGATGGTGGAAGTACAGAGTTTTAGTGTAAAGTTTTAGAAACCCAACTAGTCGCGCGGCTGAGGTCGAAAAAAGTGGCTAGAAAATGATTTTCGTGATACACCTCTTAGATTCCACTTTTTTCGATGGAAAATCTCGAATTAGTATATGTAGATTCCAAAATCAAAAAGTTTCCACGATATTATCGTGCAAGTAACGAGTAATTGGCGATTTTTTGCGTTTCCAGGCAAAATTGCAAGGCCTGGAAATTCATGATTTTTGGAGGGTCTTCAAATTAAAAAAAGACCTATATCACATGATAGAGCTCTTCAAACTGAGCAAAAAAGTGTATTACACCAAAGTCCCAACTTCTCTAGATCAAAAGTTATGGGCCTATTTGTGGTCAAAAAGGTGTTTAATTTTGCATAAATTAATTCAGATTGTGGGGAAATTCCCTGTTTTCCATCAGTTTTTTACCACAAATAGGCCAATAAATTTTGATCTAGAGAAGTTGGGACTTTGGTGTAATACACTTTTTTGCTCAGTTTGAAGAGCTCTATCATGTGATATAGGTTTTTTTTTTATTTGAAGACCCTCCAAAAATCATGAATTTCCAGACCTTGCAATTTTGCCTGGAAACGCAAAAAATCGCCAATTACTCGTTACTTGCACGATAATATCGTGGAAACTTTTTGATTTTGTAATCTACACATACTAATTTGCGAGTTTCCGTTGTTTTTTTTGGAATCTAAAAGATGTATCACGAAATGAAACGTTTTTCGACCTCAGCCGCGCGACTAAACTGATTTCGATTGTTTATACTTATCAAAAGTGGTGAGATTTCTGTATATTTCTAATACTTTTCTTTGACAGATTCAGCGCTATTTTATATGTTTATAACACGTTTTTAAAAATAGTAAAATGTGAGCTAAATATTTTACTGTCACTCTTTGCATGCAACTCCTGCTGCTGGTCCTAGATGATAATATGGGATGACGGGCTTTATAACTTACTTTGGGATAACTATATAAATTCTAAAACAAATCACTGCAATTCTTACAATTCTTACCGCCGTTTTGCATAAGGATTCCCTGGATTCTCAGGGTCAAAATAGTAAACCATTATTTTCGCCAGTTTTGGCCAGTGTGGAAACGATGCAAAGTCCACGCCGAATTGTTATTTGATTAAAGTAAGGTGCACACCAAAAGAAGTTGAGCTTGCAGAAAGGCAGGCAAAATTGCAGGGGGATAAACCCCCTAACAAGTCTTGGGCTGAGCCCTGGTGGGGGCAAAGCCCCTGAAAGCCCTGAATTTTGATCTTTTCATGCCTAAAAGTTGCTCAAAATTTGTAGAAAAAGAGCTTGAATGCTTGTTCTTCTAAGAAAGAAATGTATAAAGTAAAATGAATCATGATCATGAGCCATATTTTAGGAATTAATGGGATTAGGGATTAATGAATTAAAAGCGCTTTATACTGTTATATTATATTACACTCTACGTCATTATCTTATATGACGGTCAAGGGAGAGCGAGGTGGATGCGTTTAAACCTGGCGTAATGAAATCGGGCGTTAGAATGGCGGTGCTCCTCTCGTCTTGAAAAGCTTTGACTTATGCCAATATCTTACTTTATATTCACTCCTTACGCCAATATACACCAAAAGTACTCACTGCCTCATGCCGAATATATATTTGGCGTGCTGTTCACTAATTCCAGCCTGGCAGTTTGGGCCACAAAATTTTAGATTTTCACCTCAAAAGACTGGCCCAAACCTTTTAGCTCAAAATCACCAAATGACTTGGCCTGGAGAAGCTTGGGCCATACTGTTGTGTTAGTTACCTTTACTAAAAAACCCTTTCCAATCTCATGTCAGTTATCTCAGGCAGCTGGGTAAAATCTGTGTGTTTTGTTTTTGATATAAATAATCTCTCATATAGTATGGAAGCCTAAATGCACAAAAGTATTGTCGCTTCGTAAACCTAGGTTTATGCTTTAAAACCTGAGTTTACGCTTCGTAAGCCTGGGTTTACGCTTCGTGAACTTAAGCTGGGAGCAAACCATCAAACATGGTTCTTCAAACATTTGAACTTTCTTGTTGAATGGTTTGCGCGGCATTTTCCAACATTGTCTCAAACATTTATTTTGTTGCATTACAACGGCTTCTTTCTTTTGTTTATTTTTCAAATCACGCGTTCGAAATCATATTCAATGTTCGATTAGCAATGCAATGTCTTCCTTCTAGGGAAACCCCGAGTTGAATGTTTGAAACAATTATGAACTTGTTCAAACATTGTTTCAAACATATTTTTTTATCTTTTTGTTGAAAAGATACGATTTTTGACTCCGCAAACCGTCAAACATCGATTTCAAACATGAAACGTCACGATGTTTGAAGAACAATGTTTGACGGTTTGCTCCCAGCTTTAGGTTTGTACTTTAAAACTTGGGTTTACGCTTTTTAAACCTAGGTTTGCGTTTTTACTACGTGAGTTGTTTTGAATAATAGCATACAGTCCCCTAACATTGTTGAAATTGCTGACCAGATCAACTCATAGTCATAAGATATAAGAATGAAGAAGAGACTGGATGTGACAAGCAATCAGATTGGCCAATGTTGACATAATGGCTAGGACATGTTAGCCTGGGGGCGGCCACTTTAGAGATAAATGCTTTTTGATAGACTGGATGGTGTAATTTGGCAGGCTCCATTTTTTGGCTTTGCTTGAGGTGGTACCCGTACCGTAGTCTGGTTTCACAATCTTGTCTGTGAAATGTCTGTTTGGAATATACTGTAGAATCGTCTAACATCAACAGCAGTGAGGCTGGAACTTCGATTTTTGAGGATTACGATTTTACCAGCTTTTTAGCAATTTTTGCCTCGCTAATCCAAATCTCGCAACCTCTTTACCTTAAGGAAGATCGAAATTAGAGTTTTTTAGCGTTCCGAAAAAAACGCATAGCAGAAATTTTTTCATCTTCACAGGATCGATTCTCAACAACAAAATACATCTTTTGGTCTTTGGGTTTGTTTCTGACGTTTTTCCTACAAAGAATATCGATCACTTTCCTTTTCCCCTTGAGCGCGCGAGAAAAAAATAATTAGCTCGCGTTCTTGCGTGGGCGAATAAAGATGAGGCGACAATCTTGCACTGAGGGAGTTACTTAGCTTCCGCCCTATTTTGCGACCACAATACAATGGTCCAAACACGGGGGTATTCCAAATTATAAACTATGTCGTTCTGTAAGTGTTTATTTTCTGAGAGATACAAATAGTATATTGAATATTATTAACTTATTTATTTAAGTATTTTTGAGTGCAAATTTAAATATATGGTTAAATAAAAAACAAATGATAGCAGTTTATTCCTCAAACACCCGGGAAAATTTTTTTGGCCGACTTAGCTATTTTACAAATCTTGGAAAAGAACTCCCATAGGAATTCTGATACATAACCCGATTGGTTAATTTCGGAACGGCTTCAAGAAAGTCATAATGGCAGATAATTTTAAAAGTTTCTGAGGAAATGTGTGTAATTTATCGGTGTTGATGGCTTGTTGATTCTTTAAAGAAAAAAGATAACAGGTATAGCTTTTTCTAATCCTGGAATATCGAGGTTCCAGCTCTACTGAACAGCCCTCCTTTAAAGTCGACATCGCATTTTAGTGATGACTACATCGTTGAAATTTTCTTTTCAAACATAAGTAATATCACTTCACATTTCTCATATATCAACAATCTGTGACGTGATATAGAGAGAGTACAATTTAGTGATTAATTGGTAACTTTGGTATGTATTTGTTTAAATGTTTGATTTTTGGACTACCCCGGTGGAGGTCCTATAAATTAACGTCTGTCCGTTCGTTCCTTCGTTTGTTTGTTCGTTCGTTAGTTTAGTTACTTTTCTCGAGATTGGCTCATTAGTTTTTTCTGATTTATTGCACAAAGATGTATAACTATAAACCCTCAAATGTGACGGAGCCCGATTTTTGAAGAAAAAAAATTTTTGGCAAAAAAACGGCTAAAAACAGGTTTTTTGGACTTTGTGAAAAATTGGATCATTAATTTTTTCTGTTTTTTTGCATGAAAGTAGGTACTTAAAAGATTGCTTCAGCAGATTTTTGTAAAAAAGAATACGCATCTTTATCTATAAGAATCACTATTAATAAATAAGTATACATCAATGTTCTTAGCCAAATTACTCAATTTTTTGATGATATAGATGTTTTTCTTTGCTCACGGTGAAGTCTTGAATATGAAAGAATATTTCAAGAGCATGAAATTTTGGTTTCTAAACGTTTTTTTAATAAGAAACAAACGACTAATTTTAATAGATTTATAGTCACTATTTGCGTTCTGAATGATTGTTTAACGGTCATGCTCACGTAGATATCAATTATATATGTGTTTAAAATGCTTAACCGGGTAGGTCCATAAAAGTATCACTTGTTTATTTCAAAGACCAGCTATGTTGAAATAACAAGACACATGTTGATATTAGATAATTCTACAGTATGTGGTTTCCAGTTATGGAATTCTCTTCTCAGTTCCTATTGGTCAGAAATACAAGAACAATAGGTACAGGGCAGAATGAGCATTGATTGGTTAGTAAAAAGCCTTAAACCCACAAACCTAGGTTTACCAAGTGTTTACGCCGCACGTTGTGATGGCCAGTATGGCGCTCACATTTAAATTCAAAAGGAAACCAGGTTCTTTTTATTATTTTCGGTTCACGTTTACAAGAGCCCAACCTAGGGGCAGACACCTGTTTATAAAAAACATTTAAGCCCCTATATCTTTATTATTAGGCCTTTAAAGGTACATTCCCATGAAATATATGCTATAAACTGTCATGATTTACAGAGAGATGTTAAAAAATTGAACTTTTTTTTCATGATTTAAGACGGGACACGGTGAAGATTTAGCGCAAGTCGTCCGATGGCTTTTCAACACCTTGGATGATGAGCAGTCTTATAACTTTACCGTAACTTTGTGTATTGCCGACATACCTTGTCTTATTCTGTCATAGCAACTATCTGGTCTTTAAGATGTTTTGAATAAAACTTTCTGTCTGAACAAGCGGTTTGAAAAAACACTAACTGCTTGTAACTACTTTGTAGACTAGATAGTTGCTATGGCGGAATTAGACAAGGTATGTCGACCTTTCACGAAGCTACGGTATTTGTTTCAATCCTTGATTCTAAGGGTTGAATCTTTTCTAATCTTTTGTTCTCAAACAATAGCAAGAATTTATATGCAAGTGTTAGATTTTCAAAGAATCCTTTCTGATTGGATCAACGCGCTATACCTTATTTGACTGTATACTTTTTTTAAACAATCGTACAGCAATTTTTTGATTGGGCACAATAAAACAATCACAGTCTGGGAAAATCCTCTTAATAACTTCTGAGAATTAAACATACAATTACATGGCTATCAAAATTGTAGATTATTTTAAGGGTGCAATTACACCCTATCACTGTTTGAATTCGCGCTAAGCGTGTAATTGCACCCTTAAGTAATCTATCATTTGAAAAAAAATTATTTGTTTCTGATTGCTATGTTGAATTTTGAAAGCCTTGGACTAGTTTACTCAAAATTTGTTGTAGAAAATTTGAAAAATCTGAACTCAACCCTTTTTTATCTGTTTAAGCAATCTCATATGGGTAGTATAGTTATACTTTTATTCTTTTCGGTGCCCTTGCTCTTTCATTGCCTTGCATGACAGGTGGCTATGAAAATGTTGCCCTACAGAACGCCTCTTTTATATTTGTTTCAATCCAATGTTCTTCAATTCTCTGAAGACGAAATTTCTTTTTCTATCTGGTTGAGTTGCAGCTGGCTTTGCCTGTGACAACCAAGGTCAATGACCACAATATCACAGTGGGAGAGTTAGATTGTCAAAAAATGCCGCAAAAAATCCTCAAATATACATAAGAAGAATTTACAACCATAAATATTTTCATTTTGAAGATATTGTGCCAAAAGGTGAGACATGGAAAAGTTTCATTGGTTTAACTGAAATGGGGGATTTTAGAAAATCTTTGGTTTTTTTAACAAATCTCTGTAATACTGTATCTATGGGTGAGCACCCTGTTGAAATCGAAAATGAAATAATCTTAATAAAGGAATTATAGTCTAAACTAGCTATAATGAAGGTAAATAGACAAAATTCTTCCTGTAGAGGAAAAAAAAGAATTGATTCAAAGATTTGGAAAAAAAGATTTGAAACCCAAAAATTAAGCACTCATATCCAAGTAGATTTGAAGCCTACGTGTGAGATTTGAGATTTATAGCTCAGATATTTCTTAAAATATGGAAATTGAAAGTAAAGTTTTCATAAATGAACAAAGCCTATCTTTTCTTAAGTCAAAAATGTTGCAGCTTATTGCTTGAATGAAACATGTTAAACGACATTTCACATGAAGCTTAAATTTAAATACGTTTCCATCTTTGACCTTGCAGTAAAATTTTGTTGTTCACTTGTAAAACTGGTACTTTCCTATGTGGCAGTCTTGTTGCTTAATGATTGTGTTAATTGTAGCTTGCATTTATGGTGATCAATATCATAAAAATAGGAAAAAGGAAACAAACAAGAGAAAATGTTATTCTAGGTTATAGGAGGAAATATCTCGGCTCTTTAATCATATATCGATAAGACCAGTCAAATTGAATAAGGTTCACTTCAAATCTCTTTCTTTTTTCCAGATTTTTTTCAGACAGAATACATAATACTGACTGAGAAGTAAAGGTCATAAAGGTCATTAAAAGATTTGTTTAAAAATAAAGTGACTGGGATGGATATGAACATATTAGAATAGATTTTATTATTGGTTTTGGTTTGCTTGGAGTTGGTGATGAAGATACCAGACTTAAAATCAAATGGAGATGAAGAAAATCAAAACAATGGAAGAATGGAGGTAACAAGCAATCAACATAAAGAAGGTAATGCTGAAAAAGGCCAGTTGGCCAAAATATTCATTAAGATGATGTGTTATTTCTGACTACGTTATATTCTATACACTCTCGCATAGACGGAGAAAATTGGTTTTACTGTGACAAGATAAAGAAGGTAATATTATCTGAAAATGTATTTGTAGCTGTCTAAGAAAGTTCTATTATTCCGCTCTAAAAGTTTCGTCAATTTATTTACCTTATTCCAATTAGTTTAATCTCTCTTAGTTTAAAAAGTTACAGACCTGTAACTAACTCTATATTTGGCTATTTTTGTCATTTTTGGTCTTTTTTAGGCTAAATTCACATATTTTTCTATTAAAATTGGTATAAATTTCTTCAAGTTTTGTGTTCCAATGTTTTACAAATAAGAAAGTTTAAAGAGACTGTTGCTTTCTTTTTTTTTTAATGAGACTACAATAGAGCTCCAAACCTATGAATTATTTGAGAAGTAATCTTGACCTTTTATATAACCACCTACACTGAATTATTTAAAAATTCAAGAAATATATAGAGAAGAACTTAGTCAGGAACTAAAACACTTTTTTATTCTGCTAGTGCTACTGGCAGTTTCATGCCACTTTGGTTACAATCTTAAGGCAAATAAAGAAGAACTTTAGAATCTAAACTTAAGGCTTAGTAATAAAGAGTTGCTTGATTGACTACGTTATAAATTATGTTTAGAAATTCAAACATATTTGTATTATTAAGTGCTTGAAATTTCTCTGACCTCATAGCAATGCATTTTTATCATTTTGTAAACAATTTCATATGAGTAAACAAATTGGCTTTCACCTTCATCTATTCTTATTTTTATAGTTTTCCATATCAAAGGTAAAACAAATAGCTTATAGCAATGGGAAATTTGTGTGTACTTGTTAAATTTTTGTGTTCCTGAAAAAGTGGAATTTTAGAAAATATAAAAAGACCTTTTTTGCTGTTAATGTTTTTTTTCTTCTTAAAATTTGATTCAACCGAATATTAGATGAGAGTATCCTACTTTATGCATTATAATGCAAGGTAAACTTATACAGCAATTCTCATCATATATTATTACTTATCCTGAAATTTTTCCTTAATTTCATTTACATTTCTTCAGATTGGTGAGGCATAGACACTTCTTTTTTTTCGTTTTAGAAAAAGCATCATTTTCTTTCACTCCACAGCAAGCACATATTTTTGTAAGTAAACTCTTTTATTAATGATGAATCTCTCTAGATTACACGTTTTTGTAAGAACATCAAAAATTTTTGACGCCTTGGGATGTTCTTAACTTTTTAAGATTGAAGCCTAAAAATGTTCTTAACATGTTCTTATTTTTGCCATTTTTTGAGTATTTTTGTCTATTTTCCTAAGATATCGGAAGTTTTAGAGTCTGCAAAGCCTTAAAATGTTCTTAACTTTTTCTTAACATTTGGCCATCGAAACCTTATGTTCTAATATAGTTTGTTCTTCGTGTAATGATATATGGAATGAAATTAAATGTCTGGAGTCTGGTGACTCTTCATGCACGAGCCAACATCTATTGATTCCAAAAGAATTTACAGAATGTATTTTTAAATACTTTTAAGCTCACTTTCAATTTATTTTTTGTGTACAGAAGAAGAAAAAAGAAGAAATTTGTCTAAAAGGGGTGAAGCCCTGAGAATTACTCCCACCAAAATATTTTGATTCTTTTCTTTTGACTGCAAAATTCAGTTCCTACAAAGTCTTATTAATAAACTATTTCTTCCTATTTTAAAGGGTTCAATTTTAACATTAGACCTTTCAGGACTATTTAATAACACATTCATGAGATGACCAGTTTATCATTGCTTCTTGAAACCTTTGATACTGTTAAAATAATATGCTGTAATTGTGATTCTTTTTTTTTTGCAGGGAGGACAGAGCCTCTTTCTCTCGTTTGCCAACCTTGATGCGCCACTGTCATGCGAAGCCTTTTATTATGTCACTTTTCAAGGATCAAAATTGCGACATGTAACATCAGCCAAAATATTGAACCCATTTACACTACAAGCAGTTATTCCTGGTGAGTTTAGTTTCCAAACTATTTTATTCTGGGATTATGAATTTCCCCCAGTAAGCTTAATACAAGTCACCAGTGCTGATGTTCTCCAGCTCTGTCTTTTTCCCATCTGGGGCTAACTGCCCCGTCCAGCAAGGCCCTTTTTAGAGCTCCCCCTCAAAAATAAGGAGCACCAGGCTTCTAGGTGTCTTTACCAAAACAATGATATTTAAACTTAAAAATTTAATGTCTCTCTCAATAACTATTAGTCAATTGAATAAAAAAGTTACTTTCGGAAAGTGCTCAAAAACGTTAAAAATCGACCTATCAATTTATTTTTTGTTGATTTTTTGTTGATTTTTTTGTGGCGCACCTGGTATATCTGATGGGACTCTAAACTGTGCTTGGTCACCCCAGAAAATGTTTGCTACAATGACAGTGATTCTAGAATTGTGTTTCCCACTTTGGGATATCATATAATTATTTCAATCACTCTTCACTCTTCACTCTTCGGTTTATTTTCAGATCACGATCAATCAGAGGAAGTCAAGCTAATTGTATCGCAGCTCAGGACAGATAACACTAAACAAGACCTTGCTGAAGATTTATTCACTTTCACCAGTGACTCATCAGAATTTCTTGCACAACAACTTGTCACCAATGCACTGATACCAGAAACATTGAAACATTTAGAGGATGTTTACAAATCTTTATTGAATGTATCACTAGTGGAGAAAAGAGCACTTGATGCTAGATTGAGTTTGTCTTTTCGCCATTTGACAAGGAATGAGCCGTGGTGTGTTGCTAATGATGATTCAGGTAGGCTTTTTATACATTATGAAGTATCTTATCTGGTATTCCAAAATGAGTCAATGTAACTGTATTTCCACATTTCTTTATTAGCTAGACCTAAAGTAGTTATTGGATATTATTTTCTGGCTATGACTTATGATAGTTCTATCTGACCATACAAGCAATTCAAAGGACATGAACTTCTTGCCGGCAACTATCCAGCTTTGTTTTTGCCGGAAAATTGCCTGTTATCTGTTTGGTGTAGCCGGCAATGTTATAAAAGTAGCCGGCAAATTGCCGGATGACATAGGGTTGAAAAAGTGCCAGCAAAAACTGTAGACAAAATCATCGGCAGGTTGCCAGAAAAAGTCTCCCCTTTAAAAACCAAATCCTTTTCTAAAAATAGTTTTTCCGGTATCAAGCCGGGCGATTTTTATGTACTTAAAATCGCTAGGAGATTCAGTTATTATCTTACACTATTTTGGTCATTTTGCTCTTACTCTGTTTTGTCATGGGTGCTTTTAAGAGGGGAATCAGTCACATGACCCCTAGATAACCAATGTTTTTATCTAGTTTATAAAGAGAAGTGACTTGGCATTCCAAGCCCTTTAAAATGGACTTGCCTCTGTTTTTCTCCTTGGAGAGTAATTCTTGATATGCGTAAGTCATTTTTCTAGCGGAAACACCCTAAAAAAGCCGGGTTTTGACCTCTCTCTGTTACTAAAAATAGAAACACGGAGGTCAAAAACCGGGTGCTTCCGTTAAAAAATATGACGTCATCTTGACTTACGCATATCAAGAATTAGTTGCAGTAAAAAAAATATTTTACTACTGATAGATATAATGGTTCATAGATTTTTGCATAATTCTCACATTTATGAAGCTCATGTTTTTTTTTCACTCTTTAGATAACACAGATGATTGTTGGAACCTTCTCCACATTTGTGCCAAGTACAGTTTGTGTCAATTAGCTGAATTGTTGTTGACAAAGGCTGGTTCAAAAGTGGCATTGCAAAGAATGAATGACCAAGGATGGACACCTCTGGAGATTGCAGCTCAGACGAACCATAAACGAATGATCGAAATATTATCAAGGTCAGCGTCTTTTTAAAGCCCTGGTCAGCCCCTAAATTTAAATTCTCTCATTAGAAAGCCAATTAACCTTACCATCTTTTCATCTTTTTACTTCGAGTGACGTTTACAAATGACACTGCAAGTCTCTATTGTCTATAGATGATGAAGATAACATTGGATCCCAATTAAAAATAGTTTGACATTTTGAAAAATGCCCAAAAACAACTTTTTGTCATAACTAATGAAGTCTTAACCGATAAGTCTTGAAATTTTACAATGTTGTGGTCAATTTAGTGGCTGACAGTAAAATTGTTACACAACAGGGGTTTATTTTTGATTGGGACAATATTGTCTTCATAGTATTTTGAAACTTTCTCTATCAATTTGGTGTGTAGATTGTTCTACTTCAAACCCCTGTATGATAGGTGTATTTTTGATGATTTTGAGAAGATGAACCATGTCTCTTTGGCTTGTTTTTAACGTTTAATCTAATGGACCAAATAAGATTGAATAGTGGCCTATCAAAATATTTTTCTTTCTCTTCACAATGAAAAAGATTTTTATACTGTAATGTAAGTTTATAGAATTTCACTTCAAAGAGGGTAACTTATTTCTGGCGAACCCGGTACTATAAATTGTATTAGTTTTTAAAAGAATTGTTTACAATGATGACACAGGTTTGTTTCTTCTAAGCCACTAGCTGTGTGAAACTTAGTATATAATTTCTAAAGAATTTTCATGGCTGCATTTTGTTGTGAAGGTGTCAAATTTGTACTTCCCTTTTTCACAAGTCCAACCAAGAAAAATCGAAGAAAAAAAATTCTTCTTTTTTTCATCATCTTTTTTATTTATTTGTTTCAGAAAAATATTTTTCTTTTCAATTTACTGTAGTATTTTTCAATATTCCATCTTTCATTTGTATTTTATGGTCTGATGATAGATATGATAATGATGTTTTCATGATAAACCCTTACATCAAATTTTGAGATTTATGAGATCTTATGTTTATAGATTTATATAAGAATTTTCATTTTTACTTTTTCGCGTGATGAAAAAGTGATTTGAAACTGGTAGCTTAACGACAAGGTCATTTTTTCAATCATGGTTTGAAACGAAACGAAGATTTTATAACATATCATATTGATATTCTTTATTACTTATTCATCTTCGATTTTTACTTTCTTCACATTGGTCATATTTCATCATAAAAAACTATGTCTTTTTTCGAAGAGAATCAATTTTCAATTGTAAAGTATTAACTTGGTTAGTCGATCGAAATGAATACGAGAGAAATGAATCTTCAGCCTTCAGGTAGACGTGGCTGAAAGCTCAGAAATTGTCTTGTAGTTGTTGAAGGATTTTAAATAGAGGGATTCTTTGATATCGCCGTTGACAAATCAAAAGGTCCAATCTCAAAATTATTGTCTGAGAAAACTATGAATCTACTTAACCGATTAAGGGTTGGTTTCAGTCATCTTCGGGACCACAAATTTAGACATAACTTTGCAGACACAATCGACCCATTCTGCAACTGTCGAAGTAATTCTGTTGAAACGACACAACATTTCCTGATGCATTGCTCTGATTACTCCAATAACAGACTTGTTGTGTTCGACAGCCTTCTTCAACTTGACATAACCTTGTTTCCATTTAATCCCAAAACATTGTGTAGAATACTTCTTTATGGCGACCCCGATTTTAGCATTATCCAAAATCATGATATATTGAGTATAACGATAAAATTTATCTGTGATACAAGCCGTTTTGGGGGACCGTTATTTTAGTCTACTCCAACTGCTCTCCTAGCTCTTTTAGTTTTTGTTTTTTATTTCTGTTAGTATTTATCCTCTGTAGTTTGTTTTCTTTTTTCCATTTATTAGTTAATTTAATAGTTTATTGTTAGCTTAGTAGGGTTCCTACCTCCTGGCGGTATGATCTGGTGGTCCTTTTGCGGGAGGTTAGGAACCTTTAGTTTTGTACTATTTGTTCGTGTTACCTATATATAGATAAAAAAAAAAAAAAAAAAAAAAAAAAAACTATGAATTTTTCTGTTTGTCTGAGCATAAACTTTTGAGATTGACCCTGTTTCATGTAGATGGGACCCTCCTCACTATGCAAAATGGGTCAATCTCAAATTTAAGGCTTGCTAGACAGAAAAGCTCTTAGCTTTCTCAGACACTAATTCCGTGATTGGCCCTTTTTATTTGTCAACGGCGATATAAACTTGGGTAGGAAAACGATATAATACAAGTCTTCAACAAAAATTAATCTTTTTATATTGCAGTGATCAAAGGCACTTCAGAAAGGTCTCAAAATCTTTTACTTTTGAATTCTGATGTATATATTTGATTGCTTGAAGATTTGTCACGCAAAAGTAACTTCATGAAACTATAAGAGAGAGTAGTAGAATAATTGTCTTTTTTCTTCTACTAAACTTATTCTTAACCACTAAAGCTTTATATAAAATTCTGCAGGCATTTTTCAATCCAGGCCAACTGAAATTTTTGATTGGAATATTTGAAAGTGGTACCCCAATGAACCCTTCCATAAAAACTTCGATGACCTTTATAGCTTAGTCCTGGGTTTATAAAGGTCAGTTTATATAACCATGAAGCTAAATTCACAATAAAACCAAGAAAATACATATAGCAAAAACTGTGGAAGTTTTCTGGCAATGGAGATGGTGTTTTACAATGTGATCGATGGGTTTCCTTTGTATAACGAAAAAGATGGAAAATGCTTCGATTGTGCTCTCAGAAGGTACCGTTTTGAAAATTCCAAACCATTTTATGTCTAGTGTCAGAGTGCAAAATTAGTACGATTTTGTGCTTTGGACTTTAGAAAAGAAGAAGAAAAACTCCCGTTAATTCATGGAAATCATTATCCATCAGAAGCTGGGTGGGTTCTTCTGCATCGATTAGTTGGATTGTAATATCGAATTTTTAGGTAGAACACCACAAGTGGCCGGATAGCTCACTCGGTAGAGCATTCACCATATAATCTAGGTGTTGTGGGTTCGATCCCCGGTCACCGCCAACTCAGCGGATGAGTAGCTTGATTGGGTAATCTGATCTAGGTGGTAAGTTACTGGGAGCTGAGAGTAGGTGTGGCGCTCCACCTCAGCATTCGATCTCCCAGGTCTAGCGCAAATAGAAAAGGGGACTCCCTCACTCCTGGCTCCGCCGACAGCCACCAGATGAATATACTTACTTACCACAAGATCAGATCTGGTGTTACGTTTGAAGTATGCGGATCCCTCTAAAATATTAAGAAATTCATCTTTACATTGTTAAGTTCTTTGTTTTCTTCTTTTCTTCTGAACAGTAGAAACTATTCCTGCCATAGATATACTTGAAGAAATATCACGTGGATACTCGAGTAATTTAGGACTTTCAGGCAGTCTTTTGATTGTTTTCACGATGTCCACGACTATCTATGAATATCTGGTTTGGGACGCTGACGGAATTGACCACTTGGTTCCTTGAAATGTCATAACTTTCCCTTTAACTTTTTTAATCAAAAGGTTCAATAGTTTATGGTATTTTTTTTTGTGCTTCGGTTAGCGTTTTTCAGATTTCCTTGTCGCCATTGCACTTCAGTCTAACTAAGATGCATGTTAACCATGACGTCATTATTTTAGTCGTTTGCACCATAATTGTGGAACCAGGAATCATTTCTAAGAAGTTTCTATAAGCTTTCGAAAGTTTACTTTTAATTTGAAATCATAGAAAATTCTAGGTGTAATTTCTTGAAATTTCTACATTTTAAAGAAAAGGAATGCAAACTCGTTTGTTTTCCAATTTCTAATCCGGTCCTACTTGAGTGATAGGTACTGTAGTCTAAAAAACACACAAGGTCCAAAATTGAAAAACGTGGCAATCTCTAAAAACAAGGAACTTTATTTATTAAAACAGACTTTTATTTAAGTTCCTTGCTAAAAATCAGCATTTTTAAAGAGAATATGGGAATGCTTTCTGCAGCTTTTTTGATCTAACTATTACATACTAAAGCGAGTGAAGGGATGCCATTAAAAGTGCATGAATACCTTATAGGGATGTTTTTAGAAACCAAAAAGGAACGGAGTCGAGCATTGCGGAGGAGTGTGACTGTCTCCATTAGTTTTTGCTTGGTGGCCAAAGTGGCGCTTCACCGCAGACGCTCTTGACTTTTGACGTCATTAGGTCCACCACAAAACTGCATCCATTGCCATTTTGTTAATTAATAAGAGAAGAAAATTAAATTCAAGTTAATGGTTCGTGATGTCGTTGTAATATATTACTGCCCGTTTCAATTGTATTATAATTATAACAAGAGAAATATTATTTTTTTTGTTAATTTACTGCTGCTGTTGTTGTTGAGAAAGTTTTATTTTGGATGTTTTTTTTTTCTACTGTCATTTTCCGGCAATATTCAGCTTTTTGGTTTGGTATTACGTTCGTTTTAGATTTACTTTTGTGTTTGATTGTTTTGATTTTTTGTTTTCTTTTTTCAAGTGCTGCTTGTTTTCTTTGGGAAAATGCAATTTCCTAGAGATGCTTCTTTTGTTATGATATTTTTGTGTAGTATTGTAGAACTATAAATGAGAAAATGATTTGTTAACTTTCTGTCATTTTCAGTGTGTTATGTTTTGTGAAATACACGTTTTTTTTTTATAAGGAACCTTAACTTGGCTCCGAGCCTGGAGTTCCTTATTTTTTCAGAGAATTTCAGCCTCGAAGTTCCTTATCACGAGTTCCTTATTACTTAACTTCAAAGTTTGGATTGATTTGATGTTTTGTTAAACGATTGACTACAGTACAGTATAAAGCTTTTATTGAACATTGTTTCATCATTATTTCATCAACTTTTTGTTTAGGTTTTTGTAAATTTGTGCAAGTTTATGTTTAACTCTTACTGTTCTCTAACTTGTTTTCGTATTCTCAGCCTGAGCAGTTCCTTAACAATTTCTTTTTTTTTCGGACCATTTTCAGCCTCAAGTTCCTTGTAAACGTGTTCCTTATATATAAAAAAAACGTGTAGTTCATAATAGTTCGGTCTCTTCGCTTAAAGTAATATGTAAATGTTGATATCTCTAAATTAAGATAAGCTGCACAAAGCCGAGATAAGAATAAAGTAGGCAAGAATTGTTTCGATAATTTGTACGTGCAAACTATGTATTATTGGTTATTGCTTGTTGAAAAGCTACAGGTTAGAGAAAGGTTTATTCATTTTGTCAACGTATTTTTGGGTTATTTTTGATGAGCTGGGCAAATTTGAAGGTATGATGGGAATAGACTTCTTTTTTTAGTAAGCACAAAACTTATCAGGCAAAATTTCGTAGGGGAAAATTTTCGTCGGGGAAAAATATTTGTCACTTGCTGGTAGTTGGTAAACGTATTAATACCGGGGAAAATTTTCGTGACTTGGCCAAAATTTCGTCACTTTTACCCGACGAAGTTTTCCCCGATAAGGTAGGTCTGTAACTAAATATTAACCTGGGTTTTAAGGTTTTAGCCACTAATTATGACGCTAAAAAATGTCCACGTTCGCATAATCGCCTGTTTTTATTAAACTCGGATTTCATTCTTTCGTTCGCAACCCATGATTCCAGGGGAAATATTCTCAAAATAAAGTTGGTGTTCCAGTTGGGATGATATTCTCTAAAAGGGTTTTCCATCTGGGTCTTTTGATGCGGGGGTTAATTATAGGAGCTGAATGAATCATATTATGGGTTTCCAAGTCATTCTGCGCTCTAACTTTCTTACTGCCTCTCACCCAAATCTTTGGTTTTTCAAAAGAGCATTCCTACGCAACACGCCTGTTTTTCAATGATTTTACTGTATGTAGCACCATAAAGTTGGAACTAACGAGACGCAAAACTTCTCTAACCTTCAAAATAAAGCAACAATCGTGTGTGGTAGGGATGGGACATGCTACATATTAAGTAGCAGCCAGCGAGATTAAGAAACCGGTACCTTCTTTTCGTCAAAGTGTCACATTAAATGATTCAAACTACTCTTATACTTAGGGTAGCGAGCACCTCACTAAAAACCGGGATTTTTCATCTTGCTGCGTAAAAAACGCGGGTGACGTCTAGTATAGGCTAATACTTAGGGTTGCTTAATGACGTTATTTCTCCAAGGAGATCTATCATAAAGCGTTGATCTTAAAGGAATGAACATCCTTTTATAGTAATTACACGACATTCAATTACCCATCAAAACCACACACAAGTTTATGTTATGTTTCCATGTTGCGTGTAGTATACAAACATAGTGTTGCATGAAAAATATTTCTTGTACAACGGAGCTTCCATAACTCGAACCCTCGCGTGGAACACAAATCTGTTCGAGTTAAGGAAATTTCTAGTTATGGAGTAAGATTTTAAAGGCATTAACTGAAGGGACCATAAAAATTTTCCAATTGAAGGAGACATTCGAGTTATAGAGGTACGAGTTAAAGAGACTCCTTTTTATATCATTGTTTCTGTAAGCCCGTACCATCAAAGTTTCATAAGTTGAGAATCGTTCCCGTAGTGGCATAGTTTTCCATTTTGGCGAGATCGTATGTTGACTCAAAGTATAGCTTTAAGGGGAATATTCTCCCTTTATATTTTACGGTGGATTAATTTTGGCTCGGATTTAATTTAATAATGTGGCTTAGTGTGGTTTTTGCGGGGATTTTATTTGGTGATTGAATGATTTCGTAAATTTTTGGTGTGGATGTACGTTGACAGTATGGCCAAAGAAGATTTTTAGGCAGGGATTTGATTTGCAGGATGGGGAAATTTGAGACTCTAAAAGGCATGGAAACTAGATACAAAGATTAAAGCTGGGATACCTTATGGCAAAGAAATCGCGACTTGTAAACGTCCATATCAACTTGATTTAATGGACTCTATCATATCATTTCGTTCATTTCTTTTCCGAAACAAAGTAAATATATCTCTTTGATTTTCTCATTTCAGAGTACCTTGTGATGAGAGTACGCACCCAGTCACCACAAGCGAAGTGAAACGGCCAAGTGTCAAACGCCATAAACTTGGAACTACTACCATCTCAAATCTCGCCTCTAAAACATCTGAAGAATTAGGTATTTCTACAAAAAATAAAACTTTCATTTGTATATTAAAGCCAGTGTTACGGATAAAATCTATTAGACTTTCTTCATCTGCAAAGCATCCTGAAGGATTTTGATGAACATTATATTTTTGAGAATTTGTTATTTCAGTATTTCATATTTCTCCTTGAATTTAAGACATGCCTCTAACTTTGAACCTCGATGTTAATTGATTCCAATTTCTATTTTGCCCATATATCTGCCATCGTGGAAGCACACCTACGCTTTGCGTAAAGTGATCGCAACTACAGATTCGAACGTTTGCTTCCATAATGGTAGAAATTACGTTTTCTGTGCTTAATTTGCGATGTTAGCTTTTTTAGGCTTTTATACAAATAAATGGATGGAAATAGAAATACATAATGAACTAAACATAAAAAACCTCTGTGTTTTAGAAAAAGACTTGATGTTGTTGAAAGAAGTAGATGACCTGGCCTCCGCAACTGACAATCCTGGTAAGAAGGAAACTTCATTCAATTATTTTGACTTTATTAAAGAATGGACACCATTTAACGTATCTCCTACCATTTTGCTTACACAGCATTTTTAAACGAAGGAAAAAAGACTTACTCTTCCTGTGTTTTGAGGAAATTTTATTGTTAATTCTGCTTTATCAGCATAAAAGAGATACGTGTCCCTTCTATATCAAAGGATTTTTTTAAATAATATCCATAATCAAACATCGGAACTTCAAGCCAATTAAAAAGAATTGATTAAAATGTTAGTTTGTAGTAAGCTTGAACATTCTTTGAGCATATTTTGAAAATTAGCATTGTCATGCGCACATGCTCCTTAAGAAAATCTACAGGATGCCTTTGAATTTGAACCCAAAATCTATTGTCTGTGGTTTTATTCTCAACTTCAGTCGAGCTAGAATCTGAGAATGTCAGTCTGTCAGTCTTTCTGTTTATCCGCTCAAACTTTTATGCAGGCTGTAGACTTAGGGAAGTGGTCTTAGCCCCAAAGTGAGGCTAAAATATTTGGGACAACCTGGAGACTTCAAAAATGATCTGACTTGGCTGAAATTGTTTCTAAATCAATTTTACAATTTGGCCTGCAATTGACTTTAAAGATATTGAAGTTGAGCCAGTGCGGTTTAGCATCAGGAAAATCAAAATTATTTGGGTTAAGGATTTGGCTATATCCGTCATTTTGCAATTTAAAGCCATCCGTGTTGTAACTATTTCCACCTTTCCATGCTACATAATAAGAGATGACCTTATCTAATTTTTTTGCTGATATAACAGAGTCTCTTTAACTCGAACCTGCATAAATCCAATGTGTTCTTAACTCGAACAAAGTTTTTTCTTCCCTTCAGTTATCAATGCCTTATAAACTATACTCCACCACTCGAAATTTCCTTAACACGAACAGATTTGTGTTCCACGTGTGGGTTCAAGTTATAGAGACACCACTGATAGTGACAATGATTCCAACATTTTAACCAACAGGTGCCAGGTCCACGACAGTATTATTGTATTGAGCGTAAAAAATCTGATGGATATATTTTTTTTGTCTTTTTTCACTTGCAGCAAAAATGAATGGGAACAGTGGGCATGTAAATGAAGAAATCTCTCCACTTTGTAAGTAATATTGTGTTTTTTTAATTATTTGCAAAGCTACTCTGTAAGATGTATCTCTGTAGAGATATAAATATGATATCTTGTTCTAAGACTTCCCCCTTGGGGTGGGTTGGTAATTTATACTTTCAGGCTCACCAAATTATCATAATTACCATAATGTCAGGATAGACATGAGAAAACATAGGCAAAAATATTTAAAAAATTAAACCCTAAGGCTCAATTTCTTGATCAAATTTGCTTGAATCTTGCTTAAATTATTCTGCACTGTAAAAGGGTCTGTAAGATTTCCAGATCTTAATTTTCGTCAGCACATACAATTGTTATCAAATCGAGTGCCCCCCCCCCCCCCGAGTAGCCAAGAAATTCCATTTTCTCTTTTAGGGCTCTATGTTTTCTCTCTTCCAACTTCAAACTTCTACAACTGTTTTTTTTTATTTTGTTGTTTCGTTTAGCTGAAAGTTTGAAGAAACTGCAAGAAATCAATGAAGAAATTCGAAGATTGAGAAGTTTAAGTTATAAAGAAAATGTGGATCAAGTAAGGACTCTCTTTCAATTTTCTTTTTGGGATGACATATTCTCTAAATGGGTTGTCCATCTGGGTCTTTTGATGCTAAGGCTCGCTTTCTTGCAATGATATGTAGAACGAATCAAGATGGAGCTAATTCTCTTTAATCAGAGGCTCTACGATCAAAATTTTTCTAAAACTAAAAAAAAGATGGTCCTCCCATCTCAAAAGTCATAAAAAATACGGTACTCTTTCGTGATTCGATAATATTACGTCAATGATTTTACTAAAGCGATTTTTGTATTTTTAATCGATTGAAGTACTTGCAAACACTCGGGCGTTTATCGGATTAGATCTCTCTCCATCCAAATACTTTGAGTGTTGTTTTTCTTATACTAAAAATATTGCCGACTTTGTTTAAATGATAGATAGAGAAATTCCGAGAATAGGCCTTTATAATTTATTTTGAGTGCAACGACTGCCTCGTTTTGAAGTTATTATCGCTAATTAAATCCCTCGCGTCTACAAAGTGTCACTTCATACGAACTCCTCTGGGGCTTATTATCATAGCAATATTCTGAAAACGAGAAGCGTTGCTCGTGGTATATTTTACAAAAATATTTATTTTTGAATCATCAGTGATTTTTGAACGACAATGAAGGTTGAGCATTCAACCAAATCTAATTTCAGTAGATAGGAGGGGGTTTATCTAAAGAATCCTGCATTACTAAAAATAGGCAAAAAGAACGACAAATTTCATAAAGAACGACAAAATTTTGCCGTCCACAACCTCGACTTTACCACCCCTACATATTCATTCCTCTTAGTTAATCGCGGAAATTAACTGCATGTGGTTTAAAGAACGGCAAATTACGCATGCGTGTTACAATGCAGGATTCTTTAGAGGAACAGACTGCAGCTAGTTAACTACAGTGGGAATCTCCAGAACTCGAACTGCTATTATTCTCTTCAACATGAACAAGTTTGCTGGTCCCTTCAGCTAGAAAATCTCTTATGAACAAGTCTACTCGAAAATTCCTTAACTCGAACAAATTTGCCTTCCCCGTGAGTGTTTGAGTTATGGAGACTCCACTGTATATGAAAAACTAGTGGCCCTCGACTGCAGTCGCAAAGATTTGTAAGCAAGCAGGTCGGATTCTTATTTTTTGACGTCCGGTCGCCATTGTATCACATATATCAACCTCGCAAGTCACAAGCTTATTCCATCGAAAAGATTATTTTAATTATTTATTTCCGTGATCCATACAGTCAACAGTCATTTGATGAAGAGCTTTGATGAAAAAAATTCTTATTTGGATTTATTTAAATTTCGGCGACGTTTGAAGAGGAAAGTATTTCAGCTTTCTTACAAGGATCAGATTTCTTCTTCCAAAAAAATCAATTAAATTTAATTTTTTAAACTTTCAAAATCCCTTACAGTAAAAAGCTGGTATTTGTGTGCCTTTTCTTGACTGTTCAAAATAGAGTTATGGGAATGTAGTTAGCATATCCTAATTTAGCTGGCTAAATTAAGGAGGTTGTTGGTGGTAAATTTTCTGTCAGCAATGTTCTGGTTAGCTATATCAAGAAACAATATGTTGTAAATCATCCAATTATCAATCATCCAAGTTACCAGTCGATTGTGTCACTGGCTACATACCGTTCTTGCTACCAAAAAGTTTATTTTCTTTTCTTCATTTTTCATCTTCATTTTTTCATCCTCATTTTTATTTTTTTGGTTCTAAAATACTGCATTCGCAATATGACTATTTAATTTGGAATGTGTTATTGCGAGTTAAAACGTCTAAGTTTTTTAGACCTTTCTGCTTTCCCAGCAAGGTTTCATTTTAAGTCAGTCAGTCAGACACCTTTTCCTGCCATTGTTAACATTAATGTACTTCGTTTAGTAAGTATTACTTCAGTTTTTTACAGTGCCCAATACATATGTAGGGCGATATCAGTCAGGAAGAAAATACACTTTTTTATTTTGCTAATACACTTCGTTTTGTACTTTCAAGGCAGCTAGCAACATTATTTGTAATCTAACACTTGGTCTACAAAAAGAAGTGACATTTATTTGTTTACATGCATAACAAGCGGAATCGACAATTTTTCATCATTCCGTTTCAGTTAGTTTCTTGTGCGTTTGTCTTTTTTTTTTGTCAAGGGCCTTAACTAAAAGTAATAGAAATTTAAGAGTGTTGTAAGACAAGGGGAGAAAAAAAACTCCGTGAGTTTTTTTTGTCTGCTTTGGCTTGGTTCGTTCTTTTTCTGTGTTAATGTTGTTAAATGAAACGTTTATGGAGTGTGTTTTGGTGTTTTGATTGGTTTTAATTATTTGTGGGAAGGACATTAGAGTTTGATTAGTCATTTTGTTTATATCACCGTGGACTTATTTTGTCCGGTGGATTTTGTTGAAGATAGTATAGTAATTGCTTTTTTCGAAAATTTAGGGATATTTTTACCTAGTACATTTGTGTTAGACCTTAGTTTAGAAGTTCCTTGGATTTCACAATGATCTTTTGTTGTCATTGACAGATATTCAAATTGGGAATTTCGTTTACTTAGATTTTTACAGATCGTTACAGTATTTGTTCCTCAAATCTCCGTGACAAACAAGTCACATAACTCAATTATAATTTTAGCTGGAAATAGGACTTTGGAAACCAGATATTTTGATTGGCTTGCTTTAAAATTGTTTGCATGATTTCCCATTGAAAGAGACACTACCCGTTTTTTAGACCATGTTCATACGTTACTGTTCCGTTTCGCTCCGGTATGATTTTCGTTATGGATCAAGTGTGTTCATATTGGGTTCGGTACGTTTCGAAGCAGTTCTGTTCCAATGAAAAAAGTGTAGCGAAACCGTTTCGATCTGTTTTGCTGTTTTTTTTCTTTTTTGACGTTTCGAATTTTGACGCTCACACTTGTTTCAAACCGTAATGTGTGAACATGATCTTTATAACGGTTCCCTGAGATCCTCAACTTGACTAAAAGCAGTCTAGAAGATAATGTTTTAGAATTTTGCTATTTCCCTAAAAAATCACTATTACCGTTAACTGTGTATCTTCAAGTGAAAGTTCAAGTGAGTGGGTGAGGATTAAGCCTTTCATGATGACGGACGTCACGTATTTAGCCTTGAATTTGATCTAAAGTAAACAGGGTTTCTGATTAAGGTCCACCGACTTTTAAAAATAGAATGTTTGTGAAATGTATGGGATTTAGAAATGATAATTACGTCAAAATAAGGTAGCTTTAGACTAGATAGACAAAACCGCACTGGAAACCTTCCCCAAGTTTTTTCGTCAGCTATCTGGGCTTTTTATCTTAGACTACTTGTCACAGTTTTATTTATGCAAACCACTGATCTATAACTTCTCCCGGGGGGTACTACCCTTACCGACCGACGGGGGTGCTCCGCTGTGGTTCAAAAAATGGACCCTACGTAGACTTGTTTTTCAAAAATTTCGCCGAAATTTGCGAAAAAAGTGACCCTGAATGGGACTGAAATTCCAAAATGTTCTCAAATTTTCTACTTTTCCCCAAAATTTTCCAAAAAAGGCACCGTACGAGGGACTGATTTTTCTATTTTGGTGTTAGTTTCGGGCAGTTAGTCTATCTGGTGTGTAAAGGAATATCTGTGATGCTAACTTTGAAAGTAAACTATTATAAATTGCATCATATAAAAAGTAGAGAAAACACATAATTTTCAAACCAAGACAGAATAGTGTTGTTCAGTTGGGTATTTCGTTTGATTGGATGTTTGCAGTGACTGGTATGAGATCCAAAAGGAAAGGACGAATTTTCACTCAACCACCTTCACTGGTGGATATAGCAGAGGTAATTATTTGTCTGTCTGTCTTAACACGCGTTTTTATAGGCCATTTGATAGTCGCAAAGCGTAATGGGTAATCAGGACAACTGCGCGCTAATGACGACTTACCATTGGTCCAAAGTTTTGAAATCTAGCCAACAGAAAGCTGTTATGGAGGTGCAATCACTCCTGATTACCCATGATTCATTTCGACTGTAAGATAGCCTATAAGAAATTCGTTTTCCATTTTAAATCATAAGATGGATATTCTCAACTTTTTTGGGAAAAACCAACCTAAAAATGTTTATATGGTATTCTTAGGTTAAGATCCAAAGTCAACTTAAATTTAAGATGTAATAATTGTGAAAGTTTTGAGGGATAATTTGGCAATTTACAGTTAAAAATGCTCTTAAATGACATTCTTAGGTTCTGTTGCCTAATTCCATAACAGTGGTATGTATATGTATAGCATATTCTTAATGGCCAATTTCACCATGAACATTCTTATAGAGTATAAGCGTGTATCCTTTTGTACCATTACCTTCGCCCAGACTTCTTTTACACTTTTCTGATTGTGGAATGCCGTTTAGGAACTATGACCGAGTGGTCTGATTCATCACAATAAGGGGTAATCCCGGCCCATAAAAGAAACCAAAAACAATCAAAATGCTGTATATAGTCCTAGATTAGTTGGCTATCCACGTAAATTTATTTTGCATAGTCTGCATGATATATGAACGAGTCAAGTACTTTGGTTGGTACGAAATCGTTTTTAATTTAAATGGTTCGTTGAATCCTTTTTTTTCACGTAAAGATCATGGTGGTACGTATGGAACAGTGGAGTCTTCATTACTCGAAGCTCTCTGGAATGTCTTCTTCACTCGAACAAGTTTGCTGGTTCCTTCAGTGTTAACAATGCCTTATAAAAATATCTCCGTATCTGGAAGTTTCCATAATTCGAACAAATTTGCGTTCTCCATGCGTGTTCGAGTTATGGAGACTCTACTGTACGAAGTAGAGTTATTAAGTTTTCTTAAAGTCGATTATTTTCTCAAATATTTACTTTTAAACATAAGCTCTTCCAAGTGAAATGCTTAATCATGGTTCATCTTTTCGAGTTATTAACGTATATACAAAATTGTTCAAATACCTCTGCTCATTGTTTGCCACTCAAAGAAATTTGTTTCGCACCTACTTATGCCAGATTTTGAGCAGATTTTCAAACGTATCAAATTATTTAGTGCTATAGAGAGTATTATTATATAACATTTCGTGACATTGCACATTTTTTCCCCTTCTCACACAATGTCAATTCTCCATACTAAAATATCTCTGTAAATAGGTCATTTCACAGTCGAAATGGATCATGGGTAATCAGGATTGATTGCGCCTCCGTAACGGCTTTCTGTTGGCTAGACGCAATAAGGTTCAAAAATTCTTAAAAATTTGGACCAATAGTAAGTCGTCATTAGTGCGCAGTGGTTCTGATTACCCATTACGCTTTGCGACTGTGAAATGGCCTATTACCAGGAATCGTCTTAGGCATTAAAATCATTGTCGTAGTCATTTTATTCAGTAAAAACTGTATTAGTGGCGAGGCTTGTCAACAATTGCAGCGGCTTCTTTCTTTCGAAATCGAACGCGAGGAGGAAAGAAGGGAAGAAAAAAAACTTTTCATACTGATGCCTCCGAGGCCAACATTATTTCTACCCAATTCCAAATTCCAAAATATAGAAAAATAGAATGGTAACACTCTTACATCTTTCGTCCCTTTGAATGTATCATTTTTCCAAAAATGGAATGATAACATCATAGATTTGTCCTGAAGCAGGAAGAGAAAAGTTGTTGATACAATTAGACTGTGATGATGGATTATTTCCGCCATGTTTGTTGTAGTAGTGTAAAGACACACAGGCTTGTAGTAGAGTATAAAGGCTGTACATATGCTGTCTTTTTTGCTATTTTTAAGTGTATAAAGTTTTTTGAAATCTTCTTGGTTATTGGTTGATCATCATGTTGTTGTCCGTGTGAAGTTTAGTCTCGAAATACTGTAGTTTAGCCTCGAAATACTGTAGTTTAGCCTCGAAATACTGTAGTTTAGTCTCGAAATACTTTACTTTAGCCTCGAAACACTGCAGTTTAGCCTCGAAAAACAGGTACATGATAAAATAACCAAACAGAAAAAAGAGACACCTTTTCTCGCGATATTACGACGCTCAAGCATTCCTAAATCTCGCATACTGATGATTTAACTTCAACTTTCGCCGTTAAAAGCGTTAACCTTCTCTAGTTGTTTTTATTTGTTTAAAATGGTTTGTTTCCAGCTAAAAGATTATTTTCTCCGTTTAGCTAACTCTTATAAAATGACAAAAGAATTGATCCATATATCTCTTTAAAATGTAACCTTTTTTCCATAGTCGATTCGTTCAAGTCTGGAACGCAGGACTTGACCTTGTTCAAGTGCATTCAATATGTTTTGACCAAAATTTTAAAAATTGAAATCAGATACCTTTTTTAGTAAAAAGATATCGGTTGTTTATTTATGAGATTTTTTCTCACGGTAATAGCAATGCTCAACTCAGTATGATACCACTGTACCAATTCACAGTACAGTTATACGATATGCTAGTGAAAATGTTATCCAGAGGTTTTCTATTTCGCTTATTTTCACCTAACCCTGGCATTTGTTTACACTCTAAGATAAAGTCAATTAATAAGTTTACTTTATACACCCACTGACCAGAAGCACTCGTGATGTTTTAGCTTTTTCTTTAGCTTACTTTTTATTTTAAGAATTGAGAGGAGCTATGTCCATCTTTTTCAATTTCACCCGAAAATTTTCCGAAAATTTTTACTGTTTTCCTGGTTTCCACTCCTTATACCCTTCTTCGTTCTTAATTTTAGTATGAGAAGGAGATGAATGGGGAAACCAGCCCTGCACCAAACAACAACAACAATGAAGAATATTCACCAGACTCCAAAAATGATGGTATGGAGATCATTTTCAAACCGCTTTGTATGTCCGATTAAAAGACAACTTTTTCTCGAAATTTAATCTTAAAAACTTCATTTTATGTTATTCGAAATAAGCTTGTTGATTCCATCACGCTGCTGATCACATACCTAGTAATGAAACTGATCTCTCTTTTCCTCTCTAAGATACGCAACAAGAAGAAGACGAAGAATTTTTGAATATCGAAAATAGCGAGGAAACAAATGCTAACGAAAACGAAGAACAGAATGCGAGTTTGAACGACAAACCGTCGTCTAATAACGAGAATTCGTCGGCTGATGAAGTTATTGCCGAAGAATCGGTAGTCAAAACTGAGAACCTAGAAGCTTCAGAAGAAGCGCCCTTAAATGAGGGTTTAGAGGAGGGCGTTGACGCCCCTGAGGGAAGCACTGAACGGAGATTAAGTTGTGTGTCAGTCGAAGTTGTTCCAGATATCGTCGAACAAGTTGAAGAACTGGAACCAGTTCAAGAGATTTCCGTTAACGAAGCGGATGACGTCACTATCGATGCCCTACACCCACCCGGAAATTTCAAACTTGAATCAGTTACTGAAGAGACAGAGGAAGAACTTAAAGCGGATGGGTCAGGACGATCCCCTCAAATTCGAAGACATAAGTTGGGTGATTCACTATTGAATACCAATCAAACACAATCTTTGACAGACCTTCCACCCATCCCACCCAAACGGGTGGGAATTTTAAAACGACAGAACGCCAAAAAAGACCGCCCACTTTCGGACAGTTTTGAAAATTTGAAGATGGTGGAGAATCAGGGTATTCTTGACTTATATAACGGACAAAGTATCACGCCCTCTTCACCGCCCTCATTGAATAGAGGTCATAGCTTGGATGCATTGATGACTGACCGTCCTGATGGCGTTTCGCCCTCGAGCAGTCAAATTAGTTTGACAGGCGAACGATGTGATAGTCAAGAATCGCTCACAGCTTCCGATTGCGAGTCGCCGCGATCGCGTTCTGAAAGCGAACGCATATCATTATACTCGAACCGCGCCTCCTCTCTTTCATTGAACGATGTACACATGTCACGAACTTCCTCCACTTCATCAGCTGAGGATTTCGGTAAACATTCAAAGAAGAGTAGTTCATTGTTTAGCCGGTTCCATGGCAAAAAAGCAAAGTCGATGTCTGCGTTGGATGTCGAAGAAAAGAATGTCATCCCAGAAGAAGGTATGTTCTTTTAGTGATTAATGATATTGGGCTTTTCCAGAAAAAAATATTAACCCCCACTGTTGAGGAAATTGATGCTTACCCCTGGATATTGTACTTTTTACTTGAAATAACACTTTACCCCCTGGATATCCGCTCCATTGTAGATATTTAACCCCCCTGGATATCCACTTTTGAACAAAAATCGTTAACCCCGTGGATATCTGATATCCTCAACAGGGGAACACGGACTATTTCTGGAAAAGCCCATTTCTTTTCGTGATATAGTAAATTCTCGCTTATTCGAACTTCTATTATTCGAATTTTTCTATAATTCAAACTTGTTTCAAGTCCCAGTCAAAGAGAAACCCTCTTAAAAAAGCTTTCTATAATTCGAATCTCATTGTACTTCTAACAAATGAAATTCCGATTCCAAGTTCGAATTAGCGAGAGTCAACTGAAATTGCGAATCATTAGGGTTTGGGATGGTTTTCACGTACTGATTAAAGCTGTGATCAACAATCCAGGATCAACAGTAAGCCGTTTGGCGCTGTCTTCATTCCTCGCAATGGAAGTTAGATTGTGGCAAATCTAAAATTCAGTCACAAATCTACACACATCTATTTGTATGTACGACTTTCAATGCCTTTGGTGTTAACTGCTTTTGCAAAAAAGTAAAGTTTTACGCTTTTCCAATCATTTCGAAAAGATTGAAAGTCATACAAAAATTCCAACTAAAATAATTATGGTGTATGAAACGTTGTGTGTTACGAGTTACGAGTGTTACGAAAATCTAATAAGCCAGCAATTAAGTACCTTATCGGCCAAAACTTAGTCGGTCCTAAGTGACAAAATTTCGGCTTGGTGACTAAAATTAGGGCCGACTAAAAATTTAGAAATGGCCAAACCTTAGTTATTAGTCTGCCCTTAGTGAATAAATTTTGACGAGGTGACTAAAATTAGGGCCAACTAATAACTAAGGCCGACTGAAATTAAGGCCGACTAACTTATGGCCGATAAGGTAATCAAACGATGACCGAATACTAGTGGGAAAACGTACAAAGTCGTCGTACCATTCCCAAGAGGTTTATCAATACTTTTATGCCTCATCTATGCAATCCAAGACAAATCTTCATAAGTTCTGCAGTGTTACGCCAAATGTTATTCCCTACAACACATAATGTCCTATAATGCCCTATTTCTAATAATGCAGATGACTTGTATATATTTTTTTTTCAAATTAAGTTTATTCAAATTGACGGGGCATATCTGTTAAATAAGATGCTATTTGAATTTCAAACACCCGAGAACGTTATACATACATGAAAATTTTCTCTCTCAAAATTTTTATAAAAATGTTTTCTTTCCAAATATTGTGCACAATATTTTTTGTGAAAAAATTCATTTTACATATCTTGTACTGTACTGCCTCTCCTACTTGAATACGACATTTTTGAGTGAAAGTTTTCGAATCTTTGAGAATACATTGGAATTCTTTGATTTTCTGAATTGAAGAAACATTAGCATTGCACGATCGAGGATAGACCATATGAATGTTTTACGAATTTCATGAGTTGTAAAGTATTGATTTTGAACGGAGAAGCTTATTTTTATCCAAGAGCAATAGTATTCAACTTGAACAGCAAGAATGCGCCGCTCTTATTATCAACTCAAGAAAGGTTAGAAAACAAAGACTTATATTTTTTTGATAAAACGAAAAGCTTATGCTGAAAAATATTTGTCGAAATGTTTTTTGAATCATAACTTAAATTTTCTGGCTATTTTATTAAAACAAAGACTTATACTTTTATAAGATCGTCCAAACATTTTGAAACATTTGGCTGTTTTTAGCTTTAGGAGTTTTAAGTCTTAAACATGTTCTTCATGTTCATATTTCACCATTTTGTTAGTATTTTTGTCCAAGAAATCGGGTGCTTTAGAGTCCACAAAGCTTAAAATGTTCTTAACTATTTTGGCCATCGAAGTTTTATGTTCTTATATAGATTGCTCTTGTAAAAAATCTTGTAAACTCCCAATAACCGCACCTTCAAAGGATTACTGATACCACTTAAACTAGTCATTTTATGGAAACGACATTGACAATATTCCCAATAAATTTAGGATTCAAAGGTTTCTTAAAAATTTCGTTTACATAAAAATAGCAGAATTTGATCAGCAGTAGCATTACCTTGGTGTTTTTTGACACGAACTTCGAACTTCGAATGTCTCCTTAACCCTTTGAGTGCCAGGGTCTTTTTTTCTAAGTTTTTTTTTAAAAATCGCTAGTTCAAACTTTAAGGGCTTATATCTCCTGATCTAGAAAGAATTAGAAGCTCGTATATAGCTCGTTGGATAGCTTAGAGTCTCCTCTTTCTTTTGGGCGCCTTCGGCGCCGCCCGATTGAGGAAGGGCGTGGTGGGCGGCCAAGGGGGGGGGGGGGTACGTTAGGGGAATTAAAGCAGTCAGGCCCGCTGCGCGGACCTGACTGAACTGATGGAAAGGTGCCCAGTGGTAAAACTTCAAATCAATTCACTAGAAGACAGAATAAAGTAAAACAGGGCCAAATTTGGAGGTTCTTGGATCACTCGTTGACCAAAAATAGTCAAAAAACGGTCAGAATCTCAAAAAAGTGAATTTTTGTCAATTTTTTGCATTTTTTTGACTTTTTTGCTTAAAATCTCGCTGGAAAGACTCATTTTTGAAATTCTTTTTGCTTGACCATAAAGGACAATCTAATTCCTACGAGTTCGACCAAAAATAACGATTTCTAACTCAAACTGGGCATTACAGGAGGGCTTCGCCCTCCTATATAGCCCATGTCGTATATATACGACATCGGCACTTAAAGGGTTAAACAAAGTGAAAAAAAAAATTGAAAATGTGATTTTTTGGTGTTTTTCAGCATTTTTGAGTGAGTTTAGGCCAAAAATTGAGAAATTTAAGAAAAAAAATAATTTTTGTAATTTTTCTTTAACCCTTTGAGTGCCAGGGTCTTTTTTTCTAAGTTTTTTTTTAAAAATCGCTAGTTCAAACTTTAAGGGCTTATATCTCCTGATCTAGAAAGAATTAGAAGCTCGTATATAGCTCGTTGGATAGCTTAGAGTCTCCTCTTTCTTTTGGGCGCCTTCGGCGCCGCCCGATTGAGGAAGGGCGTGGTGGGCGGCGGCCAAGGGGGGGGGTACGTTAGGGGAATTAAAGCAGTCAGGCCCGCTGCGCGGACCTGACTGAACTGATGGAAAGGTGCCCAGTGGTAAAACTTCAAATCAATTCACTAGAAGACAGAATAAAGTAAAACAGGGCCAAATTTGGAGGTTCTTGGATCACTCGTTGACCAAAAATAGTCAAAAAACGGTCAGAATCTCAAAAAAGTGAATTTTTGTCAATTTTTTTCATTTTTTTGACTTTTTTGCTTAAAATCTCGCTGGAAAGACTCATTTTTGAAATTCTTTTTGCTTGACCATAAAGGACAATCTAATTCCTACGAGTTCGACCAAAAATAACGATTTCTAACTCAAACTGGGCATTACAGGAGGGCTTCGCCCTCCTATATAGCCCATGTCGTATATATACGACATCGGCACTTAAAGGGTTAAACAAAGTGAAAAAAAAAAATTGAAAATGTGATTTTTTGGTGTTTTTCAGCATTTTTGAGTGAGTTTAGGCCAAAAATTGAGAAATTTAAGAAAAAAAATAATTTTTGTAATTTTTCTTTAACCCTTTGAGTGCCAGGGTCTTTTTTTCTAAGTTTTTTTTTAAAAATCGCTAGTTCAAACTTTAAGGGCTTATATCTCCTGATCTAGAAAGAATTAGAAGCTCGTATATAGCTCGTTGGATAGCTTAGAGTCTCCTCTTTCTTTTGGGCGCCTTCGGCGCCGCCCGATTGAGGAAGGGCGTGGTGGGCGGCCAAGGGGGGGGTACGTTAGGGGAATTAAAGCAGTCAGGCCCGCTGCGCGGACCTGACTGAACTGATGGAAAGGTGCCCAGTGGTAAAACTTCAAATCAATTCACTAGAAGACAGAATAAAGTAAAACAGGGCCAAATTTGGAGGTTCTTGGATCACTCGTTGACCAAAAATAGTCAAAAAACGGTCAGAATCTCAAAAAAGTGAATTTTTGTCAATTTTTTTCATTTTTTTGACTTTTTTGCTTAAAATCTCGCTGGAAAGACTCATTTTTGAAATTCTTTTTGCTTGACCATAAAGGACAATCTAATTCCTACGAGTTCGACCAAAAATAACGATTTCTAACTCAAACTGGGCATTACAGGAGGGCTTCGCCCTCCTATATAGCCCATGTCGTATATATACGACATCGGCACTTAAAGGGTTAACTCTAACAAATTTTCTGTTCCCTTTAGTTAACAATGTTTTACTCCATATTTCAAAGTTTCCGAAACTCGAACAAATTTTTGTTCTCTGTGCGTGTTCGAGTTATGGAGACTCAACTATAGCGTAGTCTTCATAGCTCGAACCTCTATAACTCGAATGTCTCCTTAACTCTAACAAGTTTTCTCGTCCCTAAACCTAACAATACCTTATAAAACTTACCCCATGACTCAAAATTTCTTTAACTCGAACAAATTTTCTCTCCCTTGGTATTCGCGTTACAGAGATTCAACCGTATTATACAAAAATATGACTCTTTATATTTAAGTATCAGGGAATGTATAATAATAATATGGATAAAAAAACCCTCACCAAAGTAATCTCACCATTTTCCAACTTTTGTTTTCCACTAGAGCGTCGTAAAACCATCGCAATGACGGCAGATATTTCTTTGGAACTCGGAAATATGACTGGAAAAGGTTTAGGTGAATCTGATAGGTAAGGATCATTTTTGTCTTATATACACTTGGCTTGCACTAGCCGGGTTTTGTCTCCCGTAAGAATGCGTCCTATGTGTATCGTACACATAGGACGCATTCTTACGGGATGAGCTGGATTTTTTACAAGATACTTCACTAATTGGTCATTTAAAGTGATAGAGATGACGCGTTCTTTAGAAAAAGTAACAAAATTGTTTTATTACAGGTTAACGACCAACCAAATCAAAGGAGAGCTTGTAAAAACTCCAGCTTGTCCCATTCTTACACCTGTATTCGTTCATGCATGAGTTCTTGTGATCTTTTCAAATCTCATTTCTGTACCGTTATTAAGCTTTCCCAAAAGTTGATGTATCAATGGAAATGGAGGAAAATAAAATGAAAAATTTCTTCACTTTTGTCTCACTTTTCTTGTGATTTTGTGAGAATAATCGACAAATATCTCAAATGTAGAGTTGTCAATTTAAAACCCGCCACCGAAATAGTGGTAAATTGTGTATCAATCAAAAGCCTACAGCAGACTTTCGCTAATTCGAACTCCTATAATTCGAACTATTTTCCCGTCTCCGTCATCATGAAGAAACCCTTCTAGAATTTTTTCTGTAATTTGAATTTCTCTCTAAGTCGAACAAATAAGATTCCCCGTTCGAGTTCGAATTAGCGAGAGTATATTCGTAGTAGACTTCCGAAGCTCTTTTCAATTCATTCTAATTCGACGTTTTGCATACTTATTTCCACCCATACCTAACCGCCCCTCACCCCACACACATACGCCTTTCTTTACATATTTTTCCACCAACTTACACATGCACAGCAAAGAGAATCTAGACGATGATGGTGTCACGCATCAAAATATGTATGGTGATATGTAAGTCCCCATGTACACTTCATTCATTCATTCATTCGTTTGCTCATAAGACCTGGTTCACGCCTAAGTCCCCCCTCAAACGTTCCTTAAGAGCCTTTTTTGACTATTTGAGAGTAACCTCGAACAATTACGTTTAATATCAGCGTACCCGGAAGGAGGATTATTCATTAGCAATTCTATCAAACCATTCTCGTGTGAACCAGGCCTTATCATTCATGCATTTCTCCCCAAAGCAATACTTTAACAACATACATACAACACCTTAGATTATGTAATCGTTCCTATCAGAGATACAAAAACTTCTTTATATTTTTATGATTTGGCCTCGCCCATCCAGAATCATTTAATAGACTTTTGAATACAAACTTTCTTACAAACACCATAGATTGGTACGTTGTGTTTCGTATGAATCAGAAGTGAAAAAGTCACAATCTTCAATCTCCATCGATAAACTTGGCAAAGACCTGGAGAAAGACAAGTAAGTGATGAATTCGAACTTTTCATCGCGAATTATCTGCATATATACTTAACCTCGATATTTTTTCTCATTTTACACCCCTTCCACTGCATATCACTTTGCACTTTACACATCTACCTTTCTTCATACGATAGTGAACTACTCATGACGTTTTACAATTTTGTCAACAGTTGACGCTATCTAATTAGACGTTTTACGAATCGATACGCTCCATTATTTGATAATATTGAAAGCCACCGTCAATGAGAAAATCTCATTAACCACTCTCTACTATTCGATACGCTCCATTATTTAATAATATTGAAAGTCACCGTTAATGAGAAACCCTCGTAAACAACGCTCTTAAAAGTTTTTAAGAAATTCAAATTAATTTTTTTTCAACTTCAAGATTTTTTTATAAAATGTACGAAGTTTTTGAACCATTAACCCTTGAACTAGCCTCACGACATATTCTTATCTACCAAGGCAAGGAAAGTCTGAAAAGACATTTTACTGACCAGAAATGTGCGAATTTTCCCCATAGGGATTTGGACAGATACCGACGTGTTTCTACTTCTGCACTCCCTCAAAGGTAACGAACCACTGCACATCACCATCATTTATTGCACCTTTTTGACCGTAGCCGCCAATTGCCGCGCGGACATTTTTTTGTCCGCTTTATCCCACTAAAACTGTCCCAGTCCTTTTTTCGCACCTTTAGACAATAGAAAAGTGTGTCAAAAAAGGATTGGATCGAGTTTAGAGGGATAATTAAATAGTTATGTGGCATGCGCCTGACCGCACGACTACGGTTGAAAAGGTGTATTGCACTCATTATAACATCTTTCCAAATGACATCAATATCACATCTTACAGAAAATTTGCGTAACAAGGAAATACAGTGGAGTCTCTCGAACTCGAACCTCTATTACTCGAATGTCTTCTTTACTCAGATAAGTTCTTTCGTCCCTTCAGTTAACAAAGCCTTATAAGCCTTACTCGATAACTCGAAATTTCCGTAACTCGATTTGTGTTTCCTGTGCGTGTTCGAGTTATGGAGACTCCACTTTTAGATTCCTTGGAATACAGACATACAGCCTAACATATAGATCAATAGACTTGGATAGATAGACAGCAGATTACTAGTCAGTTAGTCAATATGTCCTAAGGCAGAGATGGCACTGCTAGTTTTTTATATGTAAGTTAAGATTATGGAATTTAGACTTTCCGTATAATTCAAGTGACGAAACAAACTGGCTGGCTAAAAAAGACTCTGCAAGATTTCTTTCGTGGATAAAACGTCAGCTTGCTTTTGTCTTTTTTTCAAAGTGGCTGTACCGCAGCACTATCTGAATTTTTGTCACCTTGGCGCTTTTTATTATTTAGAGGACGTTTAGATTTTTTTTCGGTAGGTACAGTATTTAAAGTATCAAATGCTGGCTTTTGTTGGGTTTTTCCAATAGAAAAATCATGTAATCTTAACTTCAGCATTGTTAACCTCTTTTTTGGCAGTTCTTTCATTCATGGGTCCTGACTAGCGAGGGTGCCAAAATTTTGGGAATTAATTATTTCACTTTTTATACCTTCTAAACACCATAAAACGTTTCCATGTAATATTCATCTAAAATCCATGGGCCCCGGCGAGCCATTTTGAGTGAGGGAGCCAACACTTTCGAAAAAAATGTCGCCCACCATGGTTGGGCGACAAAGAAAATTTTTCACTTTTTACACCCTCAAAACACCTTAAAACGATATATATTTGGGGAGAATAATAGTTTTTGTGGTTTGATTTGGTCTCAAACCAGCTTAAAATAGTTACTCTTAAAAAAGTATGAAATGGTCTTTCAAAAAGTGGGGGGCCATGGACCCCCCGGCCCCCCCGTTGACGGAGCCCATGAAATCTGGATGAAAAAGATTAAAGTGTTCTGCCAGAGCGTGGATTAATCAGGATCTGCTCGTAGATTAATCAAACTATAAATTTCTTACAGTTACAGCTTGAACAGCTATCATCGCCACAGTGGACGTTACAGCGACGAAGATACTGATGAAGGTTCTGAACATCTCGAAAAACAAACTGTCCGGGTAAGTAGCGAGTCCCTTCGTTCTAGTCTTAAGGCCGGTCTCCACTTGCGCGCGCTTCGATCGCATTTTTTCAAGTAAAGCTTCCACACTATTGGTCAAAAGAAAAATGAAGCAACTCTATTAGCGTGATCTGACGTAACGGTTGAAAAAAAATTGGAATGTGTTCAACTTTTTTTTCGAGCACGCGCTACATTTTTATGACGTAATCTTTTTTCCAAGCAAAAAAAATTGAAGCCAAAAAGTGCGATCGCAGCGTGCGCAAGTGGAGACCGGCCTTTACATAAATCCTCAGTATCCGAAGTCTTTGTCTGCGAATTAGCACATACTGGTAATATGGTAAAGACAGCGACCAAAGCATGAAGGTAGAGCATCTAAGCTACGGTGCGCAAAGTTTTGCATTGACACCCAAATCGAGTCAAACAAAAGATTCCAAAATAGTACTTTATGCCTTTCTGCTTAATGCTCAGCAACTAGAGCTGAGTTAAGGAGTGGCCACCTCCCCTACCTTTCGGTCGCCCAAGAAAAGAGAACCTTCTGGTCGCCCTCGTTACTCACTTAAATATGGTGCATTCAAACAATTTTAGCGCTCGTTCACTTCAGACTCAAGGATTCTATTCGTACTAGTCGGCCTTTTTTTCAGGTATAATAGTTCTCTTACGAGAACGGGTCAGCCTTAGGATAACGTACTCAAAAGATGTATTTTGTATTCTTATGTGTCTCTTCCAGCGTGTACCAAGTAGCGAAGACAAATCGAAACGACGCTTCGGCATTTTGACTCGTTCGTCCAAAACCAAAGAAAAAGATAAAAAGGTACTGAATTCTCTCTTTAACCGTCTTATTTTTTTATCGGCTCGTTCGATGTTTTTAAATTTAAATGAATTTAGGTCAAAATCTAAGAAAGGACCAAATTTTACCATCTCGACGTTCCACCTTTATCTCCATTATTCGATGATATTGAAAGTTAACATCAACAAGAAAATGATAAACGACGCTCTACTGTTCGATACTCTCCCTTATCCGACGAAAATACTATTTTCTTTGAAAATCGACTTAGAGCTCTTCAACTGTAAAAGTTCTATCAATAGCGAAATTATGTATTTGCACTTTTGAGGACGGCAGAGTGACTGAAGTGATTTAGAATAACTCCCAGTTTTGACCCACAAAATCAAGGACAGTAAAAATTGCTTGTCTACCGTCGTCCTCAGTTGATCAGGTTTCAGAAGCTAACATACAAAACTCGCTAATTTACAATAGAATGATAATAAACCAGCTGCGCTGGAAAGTCAGCCCAAAATGCTTAGAAGGCTTAGAATGATTAATAGGAAGTACAGATAAGAAATCTGGCTTTGTTAAAATCTGAGCAGCTTGAAAGAACGTATCTATTTGCTTGAAACGTTCAGAAGAAAACAGAGCAGTGCATAGTGGAATCCGTATCCAAAGCAGAAGTCGGTGAAAAAGATTTATTCCGTTGTTGTTATACTCTTTCCATGAGAATAATAAAAGACCCAGATAGAAGAAATAGTCTACAAGTAGTATATAACTTTTAACATTATTCGAAGGAAAAAAAATTCTTTGATATACTCACTTTCTCCATCTATATGCTTTCTCTATAATTAGCTCTCTTTATTTACAATGCAAAAGCATCTTTTATTAACTATTGGATATGACGCAAAAAAGAATTTTTTTTCTCTTCTTTTTTTCTTATTATTAATTATAAGGCTTCTTTTTATGTTATGTGTTTTTTTTCTTTTCTTATTTTATCTTGCTAAGAAAAAATTATTTTCGCGCGCTAAATAATCCCGAAATCCTGTTTCCGAAAATAATCCGAAATCGGAATTAAAATGAAAGTCTTAACGACGACGACCAGCGGGAAAAAAATCGTCGAACCGATTTGAAGAGTCACCGGGGCTGACTAATAAACAAAAAGTTTCTTCTTTTTTTTATTTTCACAGTCGAATAAAGACAAAGACAAACTACGAGAAAGGAAAGATTCTGATAGCAAGGTAACCAACTCTCACCAAATTTCTCAACAGATTTTTCCCATGACATAATATTATGAATTTATTGAGAATTAAGGACACCACTATAAACCGGTAACGTTTCAGTAATATTTTTTGTGCTGTAGTTACAGTAAACTATCCAAAAGTCTGCTCAAAAATCAAATCACTTTTCTGATCACTGATTGGTTGATTTGCCTCAATTACATCATAGTTAACCAATCGGATTGATTGGATTGTTGAGCTGGATTTTCGATGGAATTAAGTACGGTAAGGGAGCTTTGCAAAAGAAAAAATCTGACCAATAGAAAATGAATCTTTGTGCTTTTTTTCTTCAGAAAAAGAAAGCTCCATCTACCAAATTGGAATGTAAGAATGATTTTTTTATAAATATATTAAAAAGTTGACTAAATTCAAGGTACTGATATTCATGACTTAATGTTTTCTACGGAAAAGCCTCGGTTTTTACTTTTTATACACTTTTTGTCTAGGTTAAAAGTGCCACTACTGGCTAAAACCGGGGTATTTCCGTTGAAAACATTACGTCATGAATATCATGAATTTCAATATGATATGTTTTTTCGATAATCACTCGATTTTAAAATCACTGTTTCAACTGCTGAAGAAATAAAAGGCGTCATTTTCTTTCTCTCGAGGAGTTTTACTTTTGCAATAGTATATCCATATCAGAAGTATAGTGTATGGATTTGATTAAGTTGAAATGAGGATGTAAATCTGTGATCAGCTTGCATTTAGTTCTAAATCTAAGAGACTTGCGTACCAGAAGATTTCAATTGACTTTCGGTACTTTTCATCGCGTCAACAATTTTTTCGTTTCGATTTGAATAACCCAGTCTGGTTTTGTTAGTGTCTCACGTTTACCGTTTCGTATTACAATGAATCTACGGTAATGAATTTTGAAATTAGCTGTAGATATCGGGTCTGTGTACAGACTAGTTTATTAGTAGATCGCGTACGCTAACAACGTAATCAAAAATGTAAGCAAATAGCTAGGCTACGTTATTAAGCAGATATTCAATAGGTAAAAGTTGGTTATTGAGATTTATTAACCCGAGGTGATTCAATATTCAACGAGGCGAAGCCGAGTTGAATATACATCACCGAGGGTTAATAAATGCAATAACCAACGAAAACCTATTGAATATATGTTTTATTATATACCTAAGGCAAAAACAAAACATTAATTATGTTAATAGTCGAGCGTTTCACTTAAAACACTCCCACAATCGAACGTTCGAATTATTTTCTTTTTTAATGATTTTCTTAATTACTTTGAATCATAAAATTTGTTCATGAAATTGACGATCGATTTATTTTAATGAATTTCTTTGATGCAACAAGAGCGATGAAAAAAATCAAACTTTGAAAGCAAAAGTTGAAAAAAAAATTCTACCGTGGTATAATAGCCATGGTATATCAGGAATTATTCAATGGCTGTTTTTGCCTACAGGTTTATAATAAACCTGGTTATACCATCCTTCCGAGCGAATAACTCCCATGTAAGGCCCAAAAGCCTGGAACTGTCTATTCGCTCGCTCGCTACGTGCAGGGAGAATAACAGCTGGTAAAATGTTGGTGATTTTCGGAAAATTTGTGTGTATTGTATAATACATAGTTTAGAGCTAGACTACATTATCGGCTCTTTTTGCGCTGGCTCTTATTACGCCACGAGCTCAAAAATAACGCCAATAAGGGCCGGCGTAAAAAAGGTCGATAAGGTATGTAAGTTTTTCTCTTTTGAAGTTTTTTAAAGTTTCATTACATTAAAAAATGGTTAGTTTGTTCACTCTCCGTATGACTTTGTTATTGACCGATTTTCTTTTTTGGGTTTGAGACGTGACTACTTGACTTGACGCTCTCTAATTCGACGATATAATATCAGGTACACTCCATTATTCGATAATATTGAAAGTCACCGTCAACGCTCTGCTATTTGATACGTCCCTTATTCGATAAAAATCGAATTAGAGAGCGTAAGCTTAGTTCGTTTCAAAGTATTTGGAAAAAAATATTTCCTTTTCTGGTAAAATCTCATCAAATCAGATGAAATGGATTTTTTATAAGATACTTTAATAATTGGTCAATTGAAGTAATCAATATGACGCGTTCTTTAGAAAAAGTTACAAAATTGTTTTATTACTTTTTAACGACCAACCGAATCAAATAAGAGCTTGTAAAAAACTCCATCTCGTCCCTATCAAATTGACGTCATTCAGTCAGAAAATGGATGTTTCGCAATTAAAAACATTTGTAAATCACGTCGTGCTTCCGGGTGATTTTCGCCTCGTATTTCATTTTTACTTAAAGGACATACATATGACAAAAGAAAAATATGAGACTTTATCAGCGAGATTGGAGAAATTTATTTAAAAACTGTTCCTATTTTTCATGGATTCTTTCCGTTTAAAACCTTCCGAAGTTTGATTTTCTACAGAAAAACTTAAAAAGGTACCGAGTTCGTAGTACGTATATTAACGGTAACCCCCTCCCCCGAAACGCGGTTGTTTTGAAATGCCGGAAATACACGTCGAAAACGAAAGTATTCCGAATTTCTCGTAGCAATAGCATTCTGCAAAATAAACATTTACGATATCAAAACATTCGAAAAGCTCTACCCAGGGTTAAGTTAATGGCTTCCTTTCCTGTGAGCGAAAAAAATTATGGAAATTGTAAATGATTTGTTGGTTTCAACTGAGTATTTTATCAGATAAGGAAAAATACATACCCATTATAAATGGTTGAGAAGGAGAGTCTTGTTCCAATGCAAATGTAGAGTGAGTTCACTTCCAATTTTTTATTGTGGTTTGTGTTTGTGCTTTTAAATAAAAAGCACAATCATTAAAAATTGATTATGTGCTCTTTAATAGTGTCCACTGTTCATTTCATTTTGTGAGTTTGAGTTATAGATTTAGACCATTTATCTTAAATGTAAGAAGTCAGATTGCTTGATATTTCCCTCCTGTTTAGTTTACAGCAACTAAGATAAGAAAAACCATGTATCATTCCTCTGCTTTTGAGACCCTCGCTCTGTTCTGACAGCTGACAATTAGGCTAGGAAAATCTGGTGCTGTGGTATAGTGGTCATTGACCTTGGTTGCTGCACAGGCGACTAAGGTTCGATTCCCACTCGCAGCGGTTCACTTGGCAAGTGAATGAACCTTCGCCCGGGTCCCCGTCAACCCATGCCATGTGAGGGGAAGTGGGTAGTCAGTCCAAGGTGCTGACAGGGTGCTCATTGAAAGCGTCTAAAGTTGCGAAAATAGGCTTAAAAGCCTCCTGCAACTCAACCAAATAGAAATAGAAACTTACCTCTCTCAAGACTTACCTCTTTTCTCTTTCCTATTCCAATATTATATTACAATGCTTAACGTAGATTCGTCAACCTGGATATGTGCTTTCGCTTTGTTATCTCGACACCAGATCAGCAAAATAGTTAAAATAAACCTTTAATTAAATTCTTGGTATTATTAATTCTCATCGAACACGTTCATCTATCAAACAAAAAGCAGCCAAATGAGAGAGGCAATTTTACACTTGAAACGCATGCAAATGTTCTGTCCATCATTAAAATTTTACAAACTTTTTTACGTTTCAAGTCACGTAATAAAAATAATTTGTGCGCTAAGGCGAGACCAAATTAATTTGTTGTTCTACGAGCAGATTATCGGGAAAATATGGGTCGGTCGGTCGACAAAAGAAAAATATATTTTTTGTAATTGAGGGTCGGCAAAGTGTCAAAACATTTTCTTCAGTTGTTCAAAAGTTTAACCCTTCTTTTGATGAAATTCATATTTTCATTTGAAGTGCTTGGGATTTGTAATTTTATGCTTGCGAAAGTCTGTGGTAGAAATTTTCAGCTTTTCAACTGTTTTTAATCTTTCGAAAAACCAGTGTGCAAGATTAACTGCAGTGGAAATTCAATATTATTATTTTTTCAATATCAGCAAAAATAGGGTCGGTCGGGCCCGTAGAACAACAAATTAAATTTGTCTCGCCTAAGCCGCCTGGTTTCCTTGTCTTTATTTATCACAAACACACGCTCTAGGCGCAAAGAGGTCGCACATATACATACATGACTCCCTATTTTTCATTTCAATCACTGAAGGCAGGACAGAGTTGGTTGGTAATTTATTGGTTGGAGTTATTTTCATTATTTCACGGTAAAAAGGTCTACTAAAAGATTCCTAGCGTGCAAAATTTTGATTTGGATATCTTTGTTCAAAGCATGCTGATTAGTTTTTAGTGATCACTACATCGTTAAAATTTTCTTTAAACATAACACTCCACATTTCTCATATATCAACAATCTGTGACGTGATAGGAAGAGTACAATTTACTGATTGATTGGTAACTTTGATATGTATTTGTTTATTTTTGATTTCATGTTTTAAAGACCAGTGTACAGCCATGTCGAGATAACAAGACGCATGTCGAGGTTAGACAAATCTACGGTACATAAATGTGACTCCCCAAGCGATCTGAAGTACATAAAAGTCCGATCAGTAAAAAGACCGATCTTCTTTGGCCTCTACTCGACCGGTCTTTTTACCTTTTGGGCCGCTCGGATATTGAAGAAGGCCGATGCGAGGCCGCTTATTAAAAGCGGCCACAGTGAAGCGGCCACATAGTAAGTCTTAAGCCGCTAACAGCGGCCCTTAGCGGACATTAGCGGCCCTTAGCGGACATTAGCGGCCCTTAGCGGACATTAGCGGCCCTAAGCGGCCATTAGCAGCCCTTAGCTTTGTTTTTCAATTTACTTACATTTTCAAGTACATTTGGAACAAAGAAAGATTTTTCCAGAAATTAAAAAGTGCAAAACAACATAAAAAATATAAAAGGGAGGGCGCTCAAAATAAAAAGGACCTGATTGCTTCCCCAGTAGAGGAGAGGGAAAGCTTCCAAAAGGGCATCTCGCAGGCTTTGCTTTCTTATAAGCTTCTGATTTGTCACAAGCTCCTGATTTGTGACGTTTCGAATGTTTGATGCAACTTTTAGAATGCGAGAGAGAGAGAGAGAGAAAAAATGAAAATCACGTGAAAAGAAAGAGAACACACTCAGAAGGAGTGTATTTCATCACTATTTTTGGTAAAAGTTCACGGGATAACACGAAGGAAAGCACGCAGAGGGAGCTCAATGTAAACAAACATTTAGTAAAAGTCTGCACTCTGCTTCGTTCGTTGTGGGTCATGCTGGGCTTGGCTTAACCTCAAGATTTTGGTCTCTCGAGACATTTTTCTTGCTTTCCAAATCCATATTATGATTTGAAAAGAAATGTAAGAGAGCAAAGTATTTCGCTATTCAAAAATACTAGATAAACAAATTCAGAATCTGTAAGTAGTTAAAAGAACAATTTTTTAGGATAACCCTGTATCACCACGAATGATCCTTTTGTTAATATCCCCTTCTCAGTCAGTGGAATTCTCTGTTTTTATTTTGGACAATGTAAAATTCTTTATATAGCCAAAATTTGGTAAAACTTTAACTGAATTCCACAAGCTTAAGCCGAATTCAATAATTACTTTTACCGAATTTAGTTAAACTTTCTACCGAAGCGATTTGGTTAAACTGCCGAATTTAACCGAAACCATTTAACCGAAATTCGGTTACATTTTTGAAAAGATCCCTACGATATAAGCGAAAAAGGATTAATTAATCAAATACAAGGATTAAATAATCGAATATGGGAGATTAAAAATAATCGACTATAGGAAATTAAGTCAAGTCGAATCATTAATCGAACTTCATAAACGAAAATCGATTATATTTTTGAGAAGATCCCTAAAGAAGGCCGCTAAGGCCGCTGGCCGCTAAATAGGCCGCTGGCCGCTTGGCCGGTCTCTCGATCAAGAAAAAGCCTCTAATAGAGGCCTTGAGGCCGTTCTTGGAAATTCCATTGGCCGCTTCATCGCCGATCTTCTAAAATGTTAGGCCGCTTGAAATTTCACTTCGCCCGCTATGAGACCGGTCTTTTACCCGCTTTAGGCGATCGGACTTTTGTGTACTTCAAATCGCTTGGGGAGTCACAAATGACACATAAAACACATTGACAGAAGTATTCCCCGTGCAATGTTACAGGGCTGCAAAAAAAAAATTTAGTCAATGGAACATCATGTCCGACAGAAATGAAATCCTGTCAGTCAAACTCGAAATCCTGTCAGTTATTCATTGTATATTTTTTTCTAAAATTATACAGTCTTGAAAGTTACGGAGAAAGCAAGTAGGTAAAATAAAAGTGACCTTGGAACAATTTTTTACTGAAACAGAAAAATTGATTTGATAAAATTTAACTGAGAAATACCCTTGAAAGTTACGAAGTAAGCAAGTCAATAAAAGTGATCTTAGAAACACTCTTGAAAGTGATGAAGAAAGCGAGTTGATAAAAGTTAACTTAGAAACATTCTTGAAAGTTATGACTGGTTATGAAGAAAGCAAGTCAATAAAAGTTAACTTAGAAACATTCTTGAAAGTTATGACTGGTTATGAAGAAAGTGAGTCAATAAAAGTTAACTTAGAAACACTATTGAAAGTTATGAAGTCAGCAAGTCGATAAAAGTGATCTTAGAAACACTCTTGAAAGTTACAAAGAAAGTGCGTCAATAAAAGTTAACTTTGAAACACCCTTGAAATTTACGAAGAAAGCAAGTTGATAAAAGTGATCTTAGAAAGAAAGAAAATTACGAAGAAAGCAAGTTGATAAAAAAGATTTAAAAAAAACCCTTTAAAAGTTACGAAGAAAGCGAGTTGATAAAAGTTATCTGAGAAACACTCTTGAAAGTTACGGAGAAAACCAGTCAATAAAAAAGTGAAACAACCTTAGAAACAACCGTTAATAAAATTACCAAGAACGCAGTCAATTAAAGTAAACTTTAGAAACATTCTTGAAAGCTACAAAGAAAGTGACTATTAAAAGAATAGGCTAAGTAAGAGACAGGAGTGTAAGAGATTTATTTTCAACTCTCAAGTTAATGGTTTATTCTTCATGACCGACACAAAAGATTTTCAGTCGGTCAAATGGCTTTTTCAGTCAGACATTGACCAATGACCCACGCTTACTTGCAGCCCTGATGTTATGTTTATATTGATATCTGCAATAAAAACAAAAAGTGTCTCTTCTTCTCGCAGTGGCTTCCTTAAGTCACTCCATTGAAAAAACTTTTAAATTTCAATCAACAATATTGTCGCATACGATGAAGTTTAGAGCCTGTCCACATGATAGAGTTTAGTCTTTCCATTGATAGAAAGTGTGTAGATCATTCTGTAGATGACAAACATCCTCTGGTTTGGATATTTTTTTATCAGTCAGGTGTCGTCTGCAAACGATAGGATAGAAATTTTTAGAATAGAATGGAAAATGTTGTTATCAATTTCTTGAATCATGATTGGAAACAATAGCAGTCCCAGCACAGATCCTTGTGGCACATCTGAAATAACCTTTGTTTCTGAGGACAAGGTTGAGTTTACTGAAACTTTGTGGGCTCGATGAGTTAAAAAAGATCTGATCTATTCGAGGAGTTTACAGTTTATGCCATTTTTTTGAAGTTTGTGCATAAAATGGAATGGTCTACTCTATCAAAAGCTTTACTAAAGTATCTGTATCTTGGCTTGTACCATCTAAAGACCTTTGAAATGTGAGATGTAAGGGCAACAGGTCTAAAGTTTTCAGCAAGTCCTCAATTTCCTTTCTTGTAAACTGGGGATATACATAGTGCAGAAAGGGATCTGACCCCCTTCTTAAATGAACCCCCTTCTTGGCACCCCGCCCCAAACTTTAAAAATGCCTATCCCTCAAGAATTTTTGACAAAAAAGCAGACTTGATTGTATTGATTTTGTCAATTTGTTAGTGTCTGGATCAATTAAGGGTCAAACTTTTGGTTTAGATTAGGAGAAGCGATTTGCATATGAGTAATACAATTTAGGGTTTGATTTGATTTTAGAGTTTGGTTGAGCTTCTTTCTTGTGCATAGGATTTTCGAAGTAGTACTACGATTTCAACAAGTTTTTCTGTAGTCTATTGTTCATAGTACTTTCAGAGGGGTCTCAACCCCTCCTTCTATAAATCAATCCTTATGTTATCCACATATTTACAAAATCTTCCTACCTTTGCTCTTTCTGAATGAAAATCAAATTTGCAATAAAGCTGGCAAATTTATACATGAGTCAGAAATGGAAAAAGATGCAAAATGAAAAGCTTTAGATAGTATCTTCTTGAAATATTAATATTGCATTTTTACTCTTTAGATCCTACAACATCCTTATTTCTTGCCCCTCCCTTTTAAGGCCCTTTTCTCCTTGCCTAGCTTATTAAAGTGATTTTAAGTCAGGCTCTCTATTTAGAAAGAGAGGATTCGCACTCTAGACTCGCCTTAGAGTGGATATTTGATAAAATTGAAGTCGAGCAATGGCTGATCTTATATTTTTTGCTAATGTCAGCTGCTATCAATAATATCATAATGGAATCATTTTTTAAATAAAAGTGTTGATTCTGATAATCGACAAAAAGATTATGTTACTAAAGTAAACAAGTTACTTCAATCAGAAAGGTACATAAAAATGTGAACAGATAAATCATTTAAAACTCATCACTGGTATATCTTTCATTTTACTTTGTTTCTAGCATTTTTTTTATTCAAATTGCCTTTTTTAATTGGAAAAGATTTTGTAAGATAGCTTCTACTTTGGCAAAATATCTTGCCTTTAAAATTTTGTATTTGTTGACTTATGATAAGTAAATAAAGTGTTTATGTCATTTGATATTATGTGTCAACCAAACTAGATCTAGAAGAAAAATTCAAAATGCTGTCAGTTTTTGGTAGAAAGTTTGTATAGTTGTTGTGTGTCTCTCAACAAAAAATGTTGAACTCTTGAAATTGTTACTTTATTTTGATGGACGAGGTTGCCCATTATGAAAGCTACTGCTGTCAGTATTACTTTTTATTTCTCATTTTCAGTGTTTTTAAAAGCTCATTATCATAACAAGACTAATATCTCAGACAAATAGATTTACTCTTTAGAGATGCACTCTGAAGCCACTTGAATACCCTTTTTTATTCAAAGAAAGTTTGTTAATAGCTCAATTCTGTTAGCCAGAACCAGAAAGAAAAGATATTGATAAATGATAAGGCATCACTCTTTTAAATGTGGTCATACTTGCAAAGAAAATTTAATATGTCAGAATGGTTTGATTTTTCATGATTATCTCCTGTTATGTTCTTTTCATTTTTATCTTTGTAGCTTCCAACAAAATCGATGGTAAAACTGCGAGTTTCTTGGCAAAAAGAGGCAATTCATTCAGGAACTTTAATAAGGTGGGGCTCATTTTGTAATTTTTAGTAACTGAACTTTCATTATTTCTTACTATGATATTTAAAAACACAATCATCACTCACTAAATCAACCCTTTATGAAAGAAAATCATTGATGGCAAAGAGTTCCTTGGAATAAGCAGTATATATTTTGTCAAGTAATAATTTGATAATTATGGAAGCCATAAACCTTCTTATCATTTTGTTATGATCAGGGGTCTACGGACAGTTTCATAAGAGGAGTCCCCACCACAAGCAGTGTTAACCGTGGAAATCGTCAAAGTCAAAGGTCTCCGGTCATCACCAGAAGGTTTGTATTATTATAGTGATTCTAAACAACTCCCCTGCTGACTTAACTTAAAAAAATATGAAAACTGTCTCCTAGACAAGTGCTAGAAAAGTTTTTATTCTGCTCCAGGTTTGCATTAGGATTTTTAAATTTGAAGAAAGTTGTACTTGATTGATAGCCTGCTCTAATATAAAACCTTGGTGTAGAGTTTGTCTAGATATCTGCACTTAAATCAAAATAAGAAATTGCAGTCCAAAACACCTTTTTGACCATAGTCACGCAGTCTGGCGCATGCCACTTTATTATTTAATTTACCACCCTTAACTCGATCCAATCCTTTTTTTACACTTTTTTCTATTGTCGTTAGGTGCGAAAAAAAGGCTGGGACGGTTTTAGGGTGGTAAAATGGACAAAAGCATTGGACAGTAGCATTGGTGGCTACAGTCTAAAAGGTGTATTGAAAAAAATCTTTAATATTATTCCCACTTCTTCTTTTAGACCATTAACATTGGACCACATGAGTGAGCCAAGCTCTGATTATGACTCTTACAGTATGCAGCAATCAAAGTAACCATTTCTTGTTTTATTTACAAAGCGTATGTTTATGTTTAACCCCAAGGAAACCCATTTTGAAACTGGTTTTTGATCTCATTAGAAAGAATTTCAAAAATCTTTTGAGAGTTGATTATTTCATAATTTTGTTATCTTTTGAAATAATTCAATGTTTGCTTATTAAACTATGGGGTCTTTTTTGAGAAAGTTTTGTAGTCTGCTAATTATTTCTTAAAACTAAAGAGCTTTAAAGCTATGTAATTTTAACTAACCTAAAAAACAAAAATTGTTTGTTCTCCATCAGTTAAACAAAAACATCTTTTGAGGTGGTGATCTCTGTATAAATTTTTCAATTTTTTCTCCTTGAGCTCACATAGCAAATACATTATTTTACAAAGTTGAAGAGTTTTTCTTTTGCAAAATGAAAAGGGCAAGAGCATTATCATTTAGTTATGATGGTGCTGTACCATCAAATTTTTTACGCAAAAGGTTTAATAGACAAAGTAGCATTTCATTGTAAGTATTTAAAAATTATTCTATGGATCCTGAATTGCAGCCTCCACCACTACACATTATTATTTTAATCTATCTTCATGATTACTCATTTTTCAAACGTTTCTACTCAATTTTTGTATTACAGGAACCTGTCCTCTTCCAGGACATCCCTTGATTCTCTTGGAATGACTCTTGAAGGAGATGACACAGACTATAATGGTAAGTGGCCTAACTCTCTTCAAATTCTTTAAAAACAAATAGAATGTAAATGCACACTTCACTCTGTCCTAGTGAATTTTGATAATGTCAAAAAGCATCATACATTCATGTCACTCTCTAAAGATCTTATTCAGACAGAAATTCTTCTATTTTTGTTTTGAAACACATATACCTTTGGAACTGTTTTTCACGGGAACTGGTATTCACAGTCGAAAAGAAAAATCAGAAAAAATGCATTTCGTGGGTTTTAATTTTTGCGGTTTTGCCCTTTTTTGGACAAATTAATTTCTTTCATTTTCCTAGGGATTTTTCGAATTTTTCGATGAAATTGGAAAAAATTGTATTTCGCGAGTTCAAATTTTTGTGGTTTTGCCAAAAAAAAACGAGAAAAACGCGAAAATTAATTCCCGCGACAATTAGTTCCAATAAGGTAGCCAAATTGTAATTCTTTTCTTAAAGGGGAAGTTAAGTAATTTCTAGGGTACCCATTTTTTGCTGTTATCATCATTATATGACAATATCATGTGCCTCAGGTTACTTTTTATTCGTTCGAAACACTTTTTTCTACGACATATAGCTCCCTCTTTTTTGCAATAAAAGTGAGTTTTTAAAGAGAACGCGTTTTTTAAAGAGGAATGGCACGAGCATCTGTTCTGACGTAATTTGCTCCAAAAGACGAACAGAAATTTTTCTTTTAAATAAAATCTGTACTGATAAACAGTGTTTTGTAAAGAGATTCTGCTAGACATGGCTAGACATTTATTCGTTTTTTTCAAGATTTCTTCACGTTTCTTCGATCCTATACTTTCTCATTCTTTCTAGCTACAAGATTAGTAAGTCCTTGACCTTTTGTGATAATTTTAATTTGATGAAGCAACCGTAAATGCTAGATTTGAATATGCGGAAAAAGCTTCGGCTCTCCAGAGGAAAATGTGTCCACGAATAGTCCTCATCCCCATTGGGTAAATCGCTAATTCCACTTGAATTTTGTGGCTGAAAATGATTCCATCGAGAAAAAAAAGAATTAACATTATTTTGACTTTGACTTTACTGTGCGAGATTCAAAAGTTCCCTAGAAGATTCTCCTTCCTTTACTTCTCCTAGAATTTAGAAAAATATACATTTAACCCAGTTGCTTTCAGACTTCAATTTCCCACTGGATTAGCTAGCTTTTAGAAAAACCTACTGGTAAAAACAAGTTCTAGACTTTAGATATAGGGCGCACAACGTACGTTAGCATTAACTCACTAACGTTGACTTGTCATGAAATAGGAATTATTTAACAACATTTTTCTCTTTAAAGAGCGAGGAATGGTCTAAATACAATTTTTATATCTCTTGTCTTTCGTGTTTCATAACTATAACTTTACTTACAGCCTCTTCACATGGAAAGAAGTCCAAAACTTACGAAGCTTACTGGACCTTTCTGAAAACACAAAGATTCTTTCACATACCTAGATATTGTGGCTACCATTGAATTTCTATTTTAAAAAAACAAGGTTTTTGGATTCTAGTATGGTTAGACCGTAGAAAACATCAAGTAACGAAATATTGAAAAAATCAGGGGTTGAAAAAAGTTTTGATCAGTTATGATACAGCTCTTTTCTACTACAAAGTCGTTTAAAAAAGATTCTTTCTGGAGCAAATGACGTCACGCAAAAGAGAGATTAGAAGAAATTTTAAACAAAAAGGGGGTCTTTTAAACACCGGTTTTTGCATCTAAAAGAGTATGTGTTTATGAAAGATATATTGATGTTTAGACATTGAAGTTAAAATTTTCTTGAATTCTATGATGTTAGGATTGGTTTTCATTGGAAAAACATATACCTTAAAAATCACTTAACTTCCCCTTTAATTTGTTGAATTCTTTTCGTATTTTCAGCTTACAATCACTTTAATGATTCTGAAGTAAGTTATGTATTTTGATTATAAATTTCTTATTAAATTTCTTGGTAAATATACCAGTACTACTAGGGATCGAATTAGCGTATTGCATTTCGCAAATTGCAATGCATTTTTGGATTACTTTTACAAGTTAAAAATTGAAAATTGATCCATTTTAGGATGCAAAATCATACTTACTAAAAAATTGCAATGCACTTTCTATCCCTTATTTCAATGCCTGACTACCCTGAATTGCCATAACTGCAACAACAGCTGTTTATTCCTATCTTTTATTATTTTTTTTTTTACAGTATGATTCAGATTTGGATGCCGAGGACGTTCCTGAAACATGGAGTGAACTCGTTGATAAAAAAGTCCAACGTAAAATGCATGCTAAAGATATTAAGCGGCAAGATGTAATTTATGGTAAGACAACACCATGATTTAGTTTTCGAAAGTAAGCCCTTGTTTTTTTTTGTTAGAAATATTTCCATTTGGGTTTTTAGCTTCTCTGAACTTACATTTTATTTTATATTTTTAGAACTGATACAGACTGAAGCACAATATGTACGGACACTTAACGTTATGAAAAAGGTAATTGAAGAACTTTATGTGATTCATATTTTTTAATTTATTCAACAATCATTTTTTAAGAAAAATTTCTTAGTTAACAACAATACCAACAAACAAAACAAATTTAAATAAATCCTTGTTGTTATTTAATTTTAGATCTACATGAATGCTTTGGTCTCTTTGAATTTTGATGACAGAACTATACATACAATTTTTCCAGAATTAGAGGAATTAATAGACCTCAATGGTATGCATAGAATATAATATTATTTCCTTATTTTTGTTTTTTTTCTGCTTTTTTGGAAAGATGTTTGTACTAGAAATATTGTACCTTACACACTCCTTATTTTTAACCTGTGATCTCGAATCTTAATCAAGGCAGTGATTTTCTAACGTCTAGTAGTAATTTAGATTAAACTAATTATATTCTAATTACTGATTGTGTGATTCATTTAAGTCTATTCACATAATTATAGGGATATTTTAAAATGTGCTTCTTTCCAATTTAGGCGGATTCTTAAAAGCAATGAAGCAACGACAAGAGGAAAGCCAAAATTATTGTATTGAAAGCATTGGCGATATTCTGCTAGAGTTTGTAAGTGACTTTGGCAATAACAACAGCAGACCTTTTAAACGAAGACTTACATTTTTAACTTCAGAATACCAACCTTGCCTTAACTCCTTTGTGAAGTAAAGATTTAACAAAGTCTTCTTTACACCTCTTCACCTCTTCGCCTTCTGCTTTGTTCATAAACACAGATATATGATTCTTTACTGAGGAAGTGAGTAATCTTTTTGATGATCAATTTAATAAAAACACCCTAAGCTTTTTCACACTGATAATGATTTATTTTAATTCACTTTACCCTTTTTTAGTTTGGTGGTGAGAAAGGAGAACGCCTCAAATATGCTTACGGCACTTTTTGTAGTAAACATCTAGAAGCTGTTGCAAAATATAAGGAGATAATGAAGTTGGATAAAAATAATGTTTCTAAAGTCATGAAGGTACTCATTACTATTTAAAAATAAATTCTAAAGGCTCTTTTCTGAACAAAACCAGTTTTAACAAATAGTTTAACGTAAACCTAAAAAAAATACACAAAATATTGAAATAATTTTTTCTATCATTTTTTTTGGTGTCTGGCGCTATGATTTTTCCTAGATAGTTTGTATTCTAACTTTTCCAGTCCAGATAAGGCTTTTTTTACAGTATCAATTCACTTAAGTTCCTTTACATAATGTTTGTTACTTAATCTCATCACCTCTATATTTTTTTGCTCCAGAAATGTTTATTAATGGAACGATCAAGGCGCCTAACACTACCAGAATGTATTACCTATGTTACGATACGAATGACAAAATATCCTCTCCTCATCGAGGCAATAATAAAGGCAACAAAAGGTAAGACCTGTCTTCTGAATTACTTGTTACTCTCTTTTAAAATAGTCTTAAGCTGGTACTTTTATTCGATAAGAATCGAAAAAGACCTGTTTTATTTTTCTGTTTCCATCTTTTTTCCTCTGATGTGCTTATTTTGTTTTTCTTTCTTGTTAGAATCCAAACCAGATTATGAAATGCTGAAAACGTCGTTAAGTTTAGTCAAAGTAAGTAACTCTTAAATAACTACTCAACTTAATTTTTAAGATCCTCAATTTTGACCTGTATACATTATTAGTACCAGTAATCGTATGGTTTGGAGTGCAAAGTACTATTTTTCTCCTTTGTTACTTGTGATTAATCGTTAATTGCACTCCAAATCATACGATTACTAGTACGAATTAGCGAAGACTTACAGTTGGTAAAGTGGCAATTGTGTCCACTTGTAATGCACCATATGTTGACAGCTACGGCATTTGAGTCGATTTTGATCTTTGTCATCAATACACGTAACAAGGGTGCATGTTGCAGTTGTGTTTGCAGCTTCCATTGGTGGATCTTGGGTGTTTTTGTCGCGATTTCTGTTCATATTTAGCGCATTTTGATGCTTCTTTGAGTTTCCACCATTTTTTGAAGTGCGCTGCAAAACACGTCTTAACTAAGTTGTGATTTGGAATTTATCAGTGTTTTATCTTAACATCCTAAATATGTAGCCAGTTCTTTGAACATTGTTTGTCAATCTTTGTCTCGACTTCCCTTATTTTTTTCTGTTTACAGGAAGTTCTTGTGGCAGTAGACGATGCAGTCAATGATTACGAACAACAAAAGGTCTGTAGACATTTGACATTATACACGAAATACAGTCCCATGCTAGATTACTAACATTACAAGCATCCTGGCCTAGACGAATTCAACACTATAACGATCTACTTAAGGACTCTAGCGTCTGAACTTTCACATTCACTTTGTACGAAATCTGATCTAGACAAAACTAATATTTTAAACATTTCTGCTAGATTATCCATTCCTTGGTCTAAAAAAACTTGAAAATTTTAATGAATAAAATTGATGAAGAAGAAAAGGAAGACTTTCCCAAAGAGGAGCATTTTTTCATAGCTTCCAGAAAATCTAAACATTGGAAAAATCTTTATTTGTTAAACTTTTAGTAAAGGATATTTTTAACTGGTCAGCGGTAGTTGTGCGTGAACTTTGTGATGACGTTATCAGCACAATTTTTTAGTAAAATTTCAAGTACTCTTTTTAAAGCTCCTCGTAATGTCATTTCTTTTTTCAAAATGGAAAAATCGATTTTCTTGCTACATCCTAAAGTTATTAAAAGTTATTCAACCTTTTTCCATTTCAAGGAATTGAACAATCTGCGAAAGAATCTGGACCATAAAAACGTTGTCGAAATCAAAACTGGTCAAACCAAAACGATATACAGAGCAAAAAATGTATTCCGTTCCAGAAGTAAACTCAAATGTGATAAAAAGACTCAATTAAGAGGCAAAAGTAAATTATACGGTAAGTCTAAATTAATTTCATGAGTGGAAAATCGCAAATCATGAGTGAGAAAAAGCTTTTGTTTTTATAAAAATGAGAACTCAGAAAGAATTGAAAAGTTCTCATATTTCACATAGATTTGCTCAATTTTTACATTAATTTCTGTCTATTTTTTAGAAACTCGGATGATTGTACTGGCGGACAAGATCATTTTCTTCCAAGACAACAGCGGTGGCAAACTTCAACTTCTACAAGTAGACAATAAAGTAAGGGGTGAATTTCTATTTTTACAATTAGGATAGTTCTCTTAGTTGAATATTATCAAGAAACACTGTAATTGTCGCTCTATCATATTTTCAAGATAAAACTTGATTCTTTAACAACTCAATATTACAATTAGTCTGTAAGCTATGTTTCTTTTTAATTTAGGCGCCAGAGTTACCATTACGTAATCTTATGGTCAGAGATGTCGCTACAGGTTTGTTTTACTCTTTTTTACTTGACTCTGAATTTGAACCCACGAAATACAATTTTGAAAACTCTCCAGGAAAATGGAAGAGATTTGTCCAAAAAAAGACAAACCCGCAAGAAATAACCTGGAAAATGCATCGAATTTTTTTCGCAAAAATTACTTCCCATAAGGCAAACTTCTATTATTAAAATCTTTCTTTAATTCGAAGTAATTCTCTGTCCCAGTCGGGAAGAAACCAATTTCTAATCCTTAATATATTACTGTAAATTAAATTAGTACGAATCTCTCTGTAGCCCGAGCAAATTAGTACGAGCTCGAATCAGCGCGAGACAACCTTATAATCAAATTCTAAATTTCTCGCTTGTGCACATGCTCTATTGTCAGACGGATTTCTGTCTCAGTGAGTAGTAAAACAGAAGCTTTTCTGGCTCTCAAAATTTTACTTACCTTTTGTAAGGTCCGGAAGACAAAGTCATTTATTCAACAAGTCAAAATCTAGCGAGTACCTCGCCAAAAACCTAGTATAGGCTAGTCAAAATCTAGCGAGTACCTCGCCAAAAACCTAGTATAGGCTAGTCGAAATCTAGCGAGTACCTCGCCAAAAACCTAGTATAGGCTAGTCAAAATCATACCTCTAAAGAATGCTTCGAAGTTCTTCAATTAGAGTATTTTAAAATTCCGACTGGAGTCTATTTCGCATTTTAATCATCCACTTTGTTCTCTTTTTAGATAAACAAGCCATATTTTTGGTCAGTACGAGTAAAGATGCCGCTCAGATTTATGAAATCGTTTGTGAGAATTCGAAAGATCAGCGACAGTGAGTATTTCATTTGATGATCATTGGGCTTTTCCAGAAAAAAAATTTACCCCACTGTTGAGGATATTGAATTTTCGAAGTACCGAATGGATATCTTACTACACGTTTTTTTTTAAGAAACTAGTTTTACCAAACAGCCTCAATGTTTCTTAAGAAATCGGCCTTTTGAGCCTTAAATGTTTCTTACATGTTTCTAAACTTTTCGACATAATCAGCCTTATGAAAGGCTGGATTGGAAGGTTGTTTAAAAAACCGAATTAAAAAATGTTATTTTCTCATTCTCAGCCTCAGCATGTTTCTTAGATGTTTCTTAGTATTTAGGCATTCTGAGCCTCATGTTTATTAAAAGTGTGTTTCTTAAAAAAAAAAAAAAACGTGTATATTACTTTATACGAATCGGATATCTTACTTTATTAGTAAAGACCCTCCTGGATATCCTCTCTTATAAAAATGCTTATGCCTGGATATCGTATTTTTTACTTGAAAAGACACTTTACCTGGATATCCGCTTCCTTGTAGATATTTACCCCTGGATATCCACTTTTGAACAGAAATCGTTAACCCCCTGGATATCCGATATCCTCAACAGGGGGGGGGGGGCACGGACTATTTCTGGAAAAGCCCATTCTATAACAAGTCAGATACCAGAGTGATTTCTTCTTCGAGTATATTCTTCATTTTACAACTGTGAAGCCACGCATCAAAATGCTTTATAAATAAATAGCCTACGAAGTATATTGAAATTGTTGAAATTGTTTACATAAAACTCGAACTTTTTTCCTCCATGGGGCAATCATAAAAGGGGAAAAAAGTTAAAACAGGAACGGGAACAACTTACAGGATAAAATTCTGATTAAAAAGAAAACGTAGCTTCAAGGAAGATTTGAAAGTATTGAATCGAAAGAAAGAAGTGTCCTTGATTCAAAAGAATCTTTTGAAGAGAATTTTTTGATCCATCAACAAGAACAGCACCCACATAATTATTTTCCCTTTTCAAACTCCACAAGGATAAACTTAGAAACGCACACATATAAATGAAGTATCAGCTATTCTGGAAGCCAAATTGTGCCATATTGTGGACGACTTAAATATTGGAGGAGTCAAAAAAGTCTGATACTTTGAGTGAACAACTTTTTCGAAGATTTTCATTGTTCACATTGTTTCAGAGCCTCCTTTCTAAAAAACTGTAGTCTATCGTTTGCTAACATTTTCGTTGACATTCACCAGTACAGTAAGAAAGATTGAGAAGATGAACTAGATAATAGGAAAGAATTGGCGATCCAAATTTAAGTAGAGTTTTCCACAACTTGCGAGATTGCGTTTTTATCGTCATCTATTGCTTGTTAATGGTAGTTTTTTTTAGTATTTTCTTTTAGATGATTCGGTTGTATGTGAATGAATACTTTCTTTCTTTTAGATTTATGGCAAAGCTAAAAGCATATATCAAAGATTGCCCAGAAGAAGATGGTAAGCTGACTTAAGCATGTCTTTTTGAATCTACCTCGGCGTTCCTATGAATTAACCCGTGTCTGTTCGTCCGTCTAAAACCAGCTTTTCTCGGGATTGGTTCATTAGTTTTTCTGATTTTCTGCACAATGATTTCCTGGTGATATTTTTTTAGAAAAATTTGAGTCAAATACTGCCTAAGGATAATAAGGTTTTTGGACTTTGTATCGAAATTGCATCGTTATTTTTTTTGAAATTTTAAACAAAGACAGAGGACAAGGTTCTCTTGAAAGTCTAATTGTGCAAAACAAAAATGGAATGGACAATTTGTAGTCGTCTAAAAACCTCTGTGCAAGCCAAAAACTTCATATTGAGACAGATTTTTTATTGTTAATGATGATAAAAATACTTTATTCGCAAATTTAAAAATGCAAAAAGAAAGAATACAAGGACAAACACACAAAAAAAGGCCGGGTACGCAAGCAAGAAGGCAGACAAGAAATATATTTTCGAAAGTGTGTTGGTGCTAATAACGCCGAGTTTGGGATGACATTAGGGGTGTAGGTCTGGTTTGGATCGAGGTGAACCAGATACGGCTAAGCGGGCCGGAGCGATATATGCAGTGTTCATGAATACGATTTATGACTACGTCGGCAAGAGGCCGGGTGAGCGTGTAAACTTAGGCGTAGACGAGGTGAAATATTAAAGGAATTCCTACTTCTTAAGAAGTAGGACCTGTCATAATTCCCAGTGGGGATGGCTCGTACCATGTATAACAAGCTTTTGGGTCTGAAAACGTTTTGCGGTTTTGTTTTTATCTGAAATAATTTTTGCTAGCCTTCTGAGCTTCAAAGTCATACGCAGTCCAAGTCTGTCCGACGAATCTTTCTTTTGTTTTCTGAAAAATACTTTGTTTTCATGACACGCAAGCTTCTTTGTGTCGGGCTTGAGCTCTCGTGGAACAAGGGATGCTCCCAGTGTTTCATACAGCCTAATATTTCTCCGTAACAATACCACACCGCGGTGAATCTAAAATTTGCATAAATTTATTCGCTTGTACGACTTGCAATCCCATCCTCCTTTGCGTTAGGTGCTCTTGCTCGTTAATTACTTATAAAATCAAAAAAGGTAGACTAATAACTCTCACGGTTTTTCCAATCTTTTCGAAATGAACTGTTGGATTGGAAATCGTACTAATTTCTAGTTGAAATAATACACCTTTTTACGGTTAGCTGCTTCGTATAAAAAGTCACCAAAATTTCGAGTAAACAAACCATCTCATTGGCTAAAAGCATAAACACAAACAAAAAAATGTCCAGAGTAAGAGCACAGAAAGCACATTTTTTTGTTTATGTTTTTGTTTATGTTTTTGCTTTTAGCCAATGGGATGGTTTGTTTACTCGAAATTTTGGTGACTTTTTATACGAAACGGCTAACTGGAAAAAGATGTATTATGACGTGTTAGATGCGGAGTGCTATTACGGTATTTTCAAACAACTATAATACTGTACTACATGAATTATGAACGGCTCCAAAGGGCCATTTCATTTTATCTCCATACTGAGGGTGGTTTAACATTTCTAAAAGAGTTTTTTTTTCATTTTCCAGGGGGTAAAAGACAGATTTTAGTTCGTTCACCGTCACTTTAGTGTAAAAAGTGTAAAAATAAATTTTTCCAAGGGTTTCTTTGCAAATATTGCCATTTTCCAGGGGGTATCCTCACATTTCCAAGAATTTTATTTTGACTTGAAAAGGTTCGTCCATGGAATGAATAATGGAATAGCCCATTCTAGCTTCGTATTTATAAAAAGCTTCTGTAGTTTTTTTTTGAAATGTAGAATAAACCAGCTGCGCTGGAAGCTCCGGCTTTAGAGATTAAAAGATGTGAAAGATGAGCTTGTTGAGTTAGTTGTGTTCGAACGTTGCCCACAAACTACTAATCAGAACAGATCAGAAAGCAAAGCAATAAATCTATTGCAGAGCGAGTATGAGAAATAATCTTAACGAATAAATAAACCAGCTGGAAGTTTAGCTCTTCTAAGTGATTACACATGCACTTTCTTGCTTAAACAACCAAGCCCATCCCCCGCCCACTCATCCTCAACTAAAAAGTTCAAAATTGGAGCTAAAGGAGATAAACATTTAGAAGTCAATATTTCCAAGTTCTTATAAATTATTTATTTCTAACTTTGCCAATAGCGAAGCAATGATGCGCCGTTGATTTGATTGGTCCGATAATTTCGTTAATGGGATAAACTTTCGCGAGGATTAATTTCACGATTGGGCCTACCCGCGAAATTTAAAAATTTTGCAGGGACTTACTTTCGCGGGTGGCAATATTTTCACGATTTTGTGACTTAACTGTCAAATCGTGCATTTTGGTTGTTGAAATACACATTATATTAGCACTTCTTTGATGCCAGTAAACATCAAAAAGTATTTGTTTGACAAATTTTGAGTTTTGTTTAGAAATATTTCGCGGATGAGGCCTTTCCAAATTTCCATTGAGACTTAATTTCGCGGATGACACCCAAATCCACGAAATCAGCAAAATTTAATCCCCGCAAAAGTTTATTCCATTAAGCCACGGGTTTTCAGCTAAGCATTATTTTTTCTGCTGGGATAATACTTGGAACGGTCGCCAGCCGCGACGAAATTACGACAAAGTCCAAAAACGATCATTTTCAGCCGTAATTACTGTGAAAATTTCTCCAATCTTGTTCAAATTTACACAGGAATTGTGTTTTAGTATCCTTTACTGAATTCTCATAGTTTTATGTTTGTAAAAAATCTGTGTCGGGTTTGAAAAATCAAAAGGAATGGTCGCCAGCCGCGACGAAATTACGACAAAGTCCAAAACGATCATTTTCAGCCATAATACTGTGAAAATTTCTCCGATCTTGTTCAAATTTACACAGGAATTGTGTTTTAGTATCCTTTACTGAATTCTCATAGTGATATGTTTGTAAAAAATCTGTGTCGGGTTTGAAAAATCAAAAGGAATGGAATGGCCAGCCGCGACGAAATTACGACAAAGTCCAAAACAATCATTTTCAGCCATAATACTGTGAAAATTTCTCCGATCTTGTTCAATTTACACAGGAATTGTGTTTTAGTATCCTTTACTGAATTCTCATAGTGATATGTCTGTAAAAAATCTGTGTCGGGTTTGAAAAATCAAAAGGAATGGTCGCCAAAAATGATAATTTTCAGCCATAATACTGTCTGACTGTGAAAATTTCTCCAATCTTGTTAAAATTTACACAGGAACTGTGTTTCAGTATCCTTTATTGAATTCTCATAGTGATATGTTTGTAAAAAAATCTGTGTCGGGTTTGAAAAATCAAAAGGAACGGTCGCCAACCGATGATGAATACGACAATAACAAAGTCCAAAACAGGATCAATTTCAGCCATGCATAACACCACAAAAAATACTGTGTATCAATGGCTGTGTGTTTGAAAGTTTCATTGTCAAGTTTGAAAATCCAAAAGGCAAAATAGATCATTTTTACAGCATAAAATCATGAGAAACACACGTATTTGAATTCAGTATACAGTAGCAGTACAACGCACCATCAAACTTCTCACAAATCATGTCCAAAACATCATGAATAAGAATGAAAATGATCAATTTTTCACTGAGATCTGCCAGTATTCACAGCTCACCAGTCCACGACCTTTCGATAGCCATCTTTTTCTAAATACTTTTCGGCCAATCAAATCACAGTATTATCGGAATCAGTGATCCGTTTTTGTTAAATCGGAATATATCATCGGATTAGATAAACAGACAAAAAATGTCTTGACGATTGTCGGAAGAGAGAATTAAAGGCTCCTAGGCCGGAGCAAAAAGCGGAAGAAATTGTGCTCAGGATTTTCTGAAATTGATTTTGATTCAAGGAATATCTGAACTAAACTGAAGATTTTAAGGAGCGGATGAAGGAAAATGCCTTCAAGAATAGTCCTCAAAAGAGTCCTCAAACTCGTTTTTACAGTTTCAAAAAAAATGGCCAAAAATAAACGACTAATTTTTATTTTTGTATTTTTTCCCCAAAGATGAAGTATAAAATCATACAGAAGTGTTGAAAGTAATAAATAACATGAAATATAAAATATAGCCCTTTTACAATTATACTGTTTTTTTTCTGATTTCTTTATCAATCAAACCATTCCAGTATAATGAACGAAAAAAAGCTGAGGTTGTTGATAAATAAACGACTAAGGCGAGACCAATTTAATTTGTTGTTATACTTGCAGATCGTTAGTCTAATATGGGTCGGTCGATCGGTAAAATAAGAATAAATTTTTTATTTACCGAAAATGTTTTCCAAAAAATATCTGGTTCAAAAATTCACTTTTTGTATCTTCGATGAAGATCATTAAAATCTTAGTGAACGCTTGATTTTCTAAATTTTTCAATTTCTTGAATTAATTTTCAGCTTTGTTCAAATTTGATTCTTTCAGTACATAGTGTGTAAAATATATTGTAGTGGAAATTCAACATTATTATTTTTTTGATTTAGCAAAAATAGGGTCAGTCGGGCCCGTAGAACAACAAATTAAGTTGGTCTCGCCTAATTTGTATTTTTTCCCCAAAGATAAAGTATAAAATCATACAGAAGTGTTGAAAGTAATTAATAACATGAAATATATAATATAGCCCTTTTACAATTATACTGTTGTTTTTTTTCGGCAACATAAAAGGGTTGAGAAATAAACACAACAAAAAACAAAAACAAAAAATTATCTTCTATCAAAACATTATTTGTTGATATTATTTGTTTTCTTCCATACGGCATGTGCGGAAAAATCCAATTTTTATTTACACAAGAAAATAATAGACTTATTATAAAAATCGTCTACAAGCAGCTAAAGTAAAATTAAAGTGGGGTCAGAACTTCGCTATAATTTTTAAAGCAAGAGAAATGAACAAAGCATGAAGCGGTCACATATAAATTTTCTGCTTTAATTACTTGTTTCTATGGCAACGAAATAAAGCATGCTTTAATTTTCCAGTGTGGCTTCCCCCAAGACGAAAAATCATTTCTCACATTTTTGTATGTAAATGTTAAATTTTAAAAAAGGTTTCAAATTATAAACAAAATTAAAACCAGAAACCCCATTTACTTCATCATGAATAACTGACGAAGTAAGATTTTTCAATATCATCGGATCAATATAAATATATTTAATATATATCATTTAAAGATAAAATAAAATCTTTCAGAAAAATAATCCTATAACTTTGTTTGTTATCAAAAGTGTTGGCAAATAAAAAAAAATACATTAAAAAACATTAACTTTATGTGTTTTGTTGTATTGAAACTAGCACTGTTAATTTTCTTTCGAGTTTTTCTTTTCAAAACATCTCGAGGATAAACATAATTTCAAGGATTGCATTACAGTAATTCTGAATTCTCATTAAAGTTTTTATTTGACAATTTTCGAGACAGTACAAACCAAAATTGTTGAGTACTCCTGACCATGTACAGGCCTTTACAAACATTTCCCATGAGAAATCCTCATTTAAATTTCAATGTTAAATCAATAGCAGGTTGAACATGATAATTGTTCCATATTGTTCAATAAGTTATTTCTTGACAGGTTGCACATAGTGTCCTCCAGGGTTTGTTCCCCCCTCCAAATTCTTGATTTTTTCAAATCTCCCCCCTCTTTTTTTCCCCCCTATGACTTTTCAGTTTTTTAGTTTCCCCCCTCTTTTTTGTTTCCCCCCCAGAAAATTCTGAAAATATCATTCCCCCCCCCATATACCCGTATAAGTTTCTCAAATTTCAACCTGACACAGACATAAAATTTTGCTGCAAAAGGAATACTAGACAAAATAGACGAAAATTGGTTAATTTTCAATCATGATCTAATCACATGATATCATGTGGACTGACCTTGGTTGCTGAGATAAAATTGAAGTGATTTCACACTTCCCCCCACCAAATTTGCCAACTATCGATGTTTTCCCCCCTCTTTTTTTCCCCCCTTTACTATTCAAATTTTCATTTTCCCCCCTCACCCATTCAAAACTGGAAAATTGATTCCCCCCCCTTTATAAAGGGGGGGGGGAGAGGACACTATGTTGCATGGTATCTTTTAAAACTTTTCGACGGTCACATCATTACTTCATCCAACGTTTTCTATTTAATTTTTCCATCATTCTTCCTTCCTTTACCACAATCAATAAGCTCCATTACAGATGGTGCATATGCTTTGGTGTGGGGAACGTGACAGTGACAGCTAAGCGACTTGAAGGAATGGGATGAAAATTTTCTCTGACTAATTAAAAGATACTCATGGACCAACAGTAAACTCCCTTTTGGTCAATTCTTGCCATCCCAAAGAAAAACTGAAAACATAATACCCTCTCTGGCTTACAAAAAATAGCCAGGAATAGGGAGACTCTTTAAAAAAAAATAATTTACCTTGTGTGTAAAGTCTGATTCCAAAATGTTGAAGAAATACTGTTTTGTAATCAAATACAACTTTCCTTCCACACACTCTACTCATCCAATTTTTTCTGTGTTTTCTTTCCAAAGCTGACGTTTTGTTTTCCAATACGGTATTACATGATGTATATTACTTTCTTGCTGTAAAAACAAAATAGAGGACAAATTCTCGGAAGTTTTCAAACTGAAAATTCAAAATTTTAAGTGCTCTACTAGAATTTAAATCCTGTATGTATGCAAAAGATCTATGCACCACAAGAAAGCCACACTTCTATACTTTTCATAACGATGCACACATTATATTTGGAAAATTCCAGGAGTAGCTACCTAACTTTAAATAAGACCCCCTAAAATATAAAGAAAAAGTTATCCTTCAACTTTTCTTTGCCAAATCTTATCTCATAAGCGTGTTTCTTCTCTCTCTTGATATGTTTTGTGTAGTTCAAACATTCCACAAGGGCATAATGAAGGAAAAAAAGCTGAGGTTATTGATTAACCTTTAGACGCCGAGAGACGTACCACGTACGTCATATATACATACCGAGAGACGTACCACGTACGTTTTGATACTGGGGTCCTTTCAAAGTTTAATAAAATAAAGACCAGTTTGAATTTTTCTATTCTGTAAAATTTAGCAGACAGGATAGGGGTGAAGGTTCATTCATTTAAAATTTTACGGGTCCTGCTTTTATACATCTCGAGATATTGGAACTCAATGTCGGTGTATTTTTCAAATGTCAACAAAACATCGTTTTAGTGGTGGACTGAGGGTGTTTGATGGATTTTTGGACTGAAAAGTCATGTTTATGTCTGGTTTTTTCTTCGTTTCAGCATATAAATATCATTATATGAGATAGAGAACCTTTATTGGCAGTTTCTATGTGGTTTGAAGGGGTTTTAGGGGGTATTTCCTGCCTAAAATGCTAGATGCTAAATCTCTAACTCCAACAACTCAGGGCTGTTTTGCCTCAGTTTTTCCACTATTCTGGTGTTTTATTGCTTGAATTTACATGATAGAGAGTCTGTTATGATTATTGTAGTAATTTTACAGGCTTAGGGTAAGTGCAGGGCCAATTTTAGAGCAACAGGACGACTTAATTTACCTGTTGTGGCCAGAGTGTCGATTTTGGTGAGAAAGTGTGCTTCACCGAAACCGATTCTGAGATGAAATGAGCTTCTTCAGCCCTGAAACCTCCATTTTCATGAAAAAAACAGCGGCAGCAGCGCGCGCTGTTTTTAAAAACAGCGGTGTCTAAAGGTTAATAAACGATTAATTTGTATTTTTGTAATTTTTTCCGACATCATCATACTAAAAAATATTCATTCAAAAAATATTCATTCAAAAAATATTCATTCAAAAAATATTCATTCAAAAAATATTCATTCAAAAAATATTCATTCAAAAATCATCAAAGATAACGTAAAACATCCATATCAGCACGGAAAGGGATACGAAGATGTTGTGCAGCTTTACCAAATGCATATGTTTGAAGTAAGCGGATACGCTTACCTCCTCCCCGTCCTTTGCTTCCAAACATTTCGGGTGATATTTTGTCCCATGTTAAATTGAAGAACGCTTTGTTGTTGGAAACAGCAATTATACAGGGATGGTTTGCATTTACAAATTTAAAACGGTCCACCAATCTATTTATGCACCTGCGATCACCAGGATGGAAAAGATAATTGGGGCTCATTCCAAGGGTAAGTTCACCTACTCTTCCAAATTCACGGGCTCCTCCAAATTGCGAAACATACCAATCATCGTCTTCATTGACTCTCCATGAACCATCAAAAGGTCCTACGTTACTTGCTGCCATATTGAGGAGAAAAGAACTTTCATACTCGTACTTTCATTTTATACTCGACGTTCAGTCGATCGTCGACAGCTGATTGGTTGCAAGTGATTGTCATATTTTACGTCACTTAGATACAACCAATCAGTTGTGTTAATTATCGATCGTCGACAGCTGATTGGTTGCGAGTGATTGGCATATTTTACGTCACTTAGATACAACCAATCAGTTGTGTTAAATATCGTTTTGATGGGGGGGGGGGTCACACTGAAAAATTAAAGCATGTTTTAAATATTGGGGTTTCCTCAGAGCCGAAAAAATTAAAGCAGAAGGCGGCAACATAAAAGGGATGAAAAATAAATACAAAAAAATAACAACAAAAATATGGCATACCGGATAAGTGGGATGGGGGAACCTGGGAACCTAAAGTGGGAACCTAAATGAACACCTGAAAAGTGGGATGGGGGAACCTGGGAACCTAAAGTGGGAACCTAAATGAACACCTGAAAAGTGGGATGGGGGAACCTGGGAACCTAAAGTGGGGAACCTAAATGAACACCTGAAAAGTGGGATGGGGGAACCTGGGAACCTAAAGTGGGAACTTATATACTTTCCCTAGTAAAAAAATAGAAAGATTCTCGAAGGTTTAAGTAAGTTCTATTTCCGTTTTAATGAAAAGGAAAGCTATAATGGATGCTTAATCCGATGCTAATTCATTTTCTCTGTTTTACTGTGTTTATTCTTTCCGTTCAGTGGACAATACTTATTATCGTTGCCTAGCTTCCACATTCTGTTCAACACAGGAGGTATTAAACCATTCACCACATTTAATCCTTAACTATTCAGGTATCATTCCTCCGAGAGTGATTTTTTTATCAATTATTTTTCCTTTCTTTTTTTCTTAGTATAAAAGTATTTTTTTTAGCCACATGTTGTATACACGTAATTTTTGGCTCAGGCTGAGCTCTCCTTAAATTTTTATAATTTTTCTGATCTTGTTCCCAATGAAAATGAAATGCTGACGCGGATTTTTTTCCGTCATTGGACCTGTAAGACTTAGACACATTTGAGATTCTAAATGTGACTTAGCGGACGAATATCTTTCAACCAATTGTCCTTGCAGTGCAATAATCTTTCCTACCAAACTGTCATTCAAGCTTTAATCTCATATCTCATTTGATTGACATTTCTAACATTATGAATTTCAAGGTTAAAGCTTTTCCTAATCGTTAGAAAATCTAGTAGCAGCAGCGACAGCCCTTCTGATTCAAAAATTTCAATCTGAACCACGAGATTAACAAGAAATCACTTGATAATAGTGCAGGCAGCCTAGTTTGCTAAATAACATAACTTGTACACAAAGGCAAGAATAGTTTTACACGGCCAAAATTTTATAACCACTCAGACTAATAGTAAGTCTCGAAAGAGGACAGTAAAAAACATGGGACTTTGAAAACCTTTATCAATTATCACTTAATGAGTTCTACGGGGAGATTATGCATCAAAGCATAGTTTATAATGAAGTTCCCAACAGGGTTTTCTTTTTTTTCAAAAGTGGTCTGGATTATCTTTTCAACAGTGTGTATTATTTTTAGTTAAGTATTTTATTCAAAACTACATGGAGGTCTTTATCTATCTTTATCTATAAAAGAATCACTATTTATAAGCATATATCAATGTTCTCGGCCTAATTATTATTTTTATTATTTTGGATACCTTCCTCGGTGGAGGTCCTATAAATTAACCATTGTCCGTTTGTTCGTTCGTTATAACCTTGGCTCATTAAATTTTTCAGATATTTTGCCCAAAAAATGAAAATGTGACCCTCGAAAAAAATAGGGTTTTCTGGACTTAATGAAAAATTGGATCATTAAATTTTTCTCTTTTTTTGCATGAAAGAAGGGTGCCATCATAGGTAAAAGTTGGCCCAAGCAAACTTTTGACTCAAAAAGCGAATCTTTATCTATGCTATGGAGCGCGATGGTTTGTTTTGTTTTCTAGAAACACACTTATTACGCCGTGACCAACCCCCCTCAAAACGTTTCACTTTTTTTCAAAATACCGGTGAACAAGCTTTGACCATTGATTTTAGTCAATTTAGGGTGCTGATTTGGAATTTAAATGTTACCAAGCTTGAAAACCAGCAGTTTTTACCAAGTTTGCGATTTTTTGCGTTTTTAAGTAAAATTGTTAGCCCTAAAAATTCATAATTTTTGGGGGTCTTCAAAATCACAAAAAGACTTATACCACGTGATAGAGCTCTTCAAACTGAGAAAGAAAATGTATTAACCAAAGTCTCAACTTTTCTAGATCAAAAGGCTCAAAGTGCCAAAAAAATAAGAACAGCTGAGCCTCAAAATAGAATAAACTAACTAAAAAAGATAAAAGATATAAATAAATATTCTTGAGATATCAGATATCTTGAGGTCACTTATAGCCGTGTGAGTTAGGCTGAGTCATTTTATCTGTTTTGTTGTGCTTTAAACTTGAAATTTCAAATAAATCAACTTATGTCTTATTGCCTAATCAAACCTAAATAACTCCGTATTACTTGCTTTGCATTCGAAAAATGGAGACTTTAAACTGTATTATATATGATTGTCAACTTCTATAATCAATAACGAAATGCGTAAAAGAATGTTTAATCATGGACTAAAGACACAATTTGATAAGTTTTCCTAAGGTCCCCACTTAGAGCTCCTAGCTTGGGGTTCCCACTTTGGGCTCCCACCTTGGGGTTTCCACTTTGGGGTTCCCACTTTGGGTTTCTACTTTAGGGTTCCCACTTTGGGTTTCCACTTTAGGGTTCCCACTTTGGGTTTCCACTTTAGGGTTCTAACTTTGGTGTTACCAGTACCACTTTAGGGCTCCCACTTTAGGGTTTCAACTTTTGAGTTCCCACTTTAGGGGTTCCCATTTTAAGGGTTCTCACCTTGAGGTTCCCACTTGGGGTTCCCACTTTACGGTTCCCACTTTTGGATTCATATTTTTGGGTTCCCACTTTGGGGTTCCCGGTTTAGGGTTCCCGGTTTAGGGTTCCCAAAAAAATGTACTGGTACAACAACTCTCTGACTAAAACACACAAAGAAATACAGCCGCTTGCAGTTCGAAAACATACCGACGTCAGTACGATGAAGACAAGATTTGACGTCAAATCACAGTAGAACAGGGGGGGGTCGGTACTAAAATCCAAGACACATATGAGTACTAAAAGGTTTTTTGACGATTTTTGACATACCCCCACCTAATTTTTGAAAAAGGAATTTCAGTACACATGTACTAAAATTTGTTTTGACATTTTAGCATAGTGACCACCTAAATTAGGCTTATTTTGTAATTTGCTTCAGAGAATGGCGGTCTTTGGACTTTCAACAAAATGCCAACTCTGGTTATTTAAGCTGTCAATGAACCTGATCTATCTCTCTCTATTCTAGGGTTCTAGAGAAAGACTCAGAAACAGTCAAGACACTTTTGCTCTGCTCTACTTTAGTTTTATTGCAAAGATTGATTGGTTATTTTTCACCTCTAATTTACAGCTTGCTATTTCTTTTCTATCCAGTTATCCATGGTTCTTTACAAAAACAAAGCATTCAACTTCAAGAAACATTATTTATTCCATAGTATATAAAAGCAGAACATTAAATACACCCCTGTTTCACAACCCCGAATGGAACCTTCTTCCTCAGTGGGGATAAAAATTCCCATTGAAATGCTAATGGGATAGAAATTCTATTGTTCCAAGGTTAAAAAACCCAGTGGGGGTGGTTTTGGAGTGCAATTTTTTTAACATGGAATTTCGAGTGGGGATGAAATCAAAGTCAATTTCCTAGTGGGGCTGAAATTCAAGGGTATTTTCCCACCGGGAACGAAATTTTTGCTTAATTTGAAACACAGGGGTGTTTAAATCTTATATAGAAAGTTTTTATTTTTTTCATTTTGCCTAAAATGCTTGGTCAATAGTTAAATTTCCTAACATTTGGTGATTTTTAGTACTTATGTACTTAAATTTTTCTTAAATTTCTTAAAGACCCTACCTAATTTGGGATTTTAGTACACATGGTAATGCTTTAAGGCCTTTTTTGTAATACCACCACGTCACTAAAAGTCATGATGTCAGAAATTTTAGTACCGACCCCCCCCCCTGAGTAGAGCTGACAGTTAGTTGGTCTTAAAGCTGCTGTATTTCTTTGTGTGTTTTAGTTAGAGAGTTGTTATAATACAATCTTTTGCTCAGAATTTCATGCTCTATCAGATGGTACCAATCAATTTCGTTTATTTTGATTTTTTGAAAATAAGCTATTTCTTTACCTCTTATTTTCCCTTGCAGTTTTGCATTTGGCGTACCTATTTTGGTCACAAAAAGTTTTTCCGGGCCTAATCCGCGTCCTCCCTCTCAAAAATATCTTGTAATATACTGTTCTTTGGAATAGACTAAAAATGGATATGTCGTAAAAAAGATGTCACGAAACCCCAGGCTCCCCCCCCTACTATAGTAAGCGACCGTAGTACAGTGGTAGAGCATCCGGCTACGGTTCGCAAGGTTGTGGGTTCAACCCCCAGCCGGGTCATACCAAAGATTCCCAAAATGGTACTTGATGCCTCTCTGCTTGATGCTCAGCAATTAAGAGAAGGATCAAGGGTAGTGGAGAAATCCAAGGAGAAAGAGTGGCGCCCTCTCCTACCTTCGGGTAGATAGCTATCGAAAGAGGAGCCTTCGGGTCGCCTCCGACTGCGGTCGCAGACTTACTTACTTACTATAGTAAAACTTAAGAGAAAAAACAGCACGACGATTACAGCAGAAAAAAACAGGAAGAAAGAAAGAAAGATAATTGCCATTACCATTTTCTTCAGATGTTAATTTTCAGCTATCTTTAGAGCTTAAGCGTGTTGCGTTGAGAAAACTCCACATCTGTTATCAGGTTAGTGATCCAAGCCGATCAGCAATCAAAGAATTATTTTATGCAATTGAAAGCTCTAAATCTCCAATAGAAACAAACATAGGAACTCCGAAAGTGTCCTGCTCAGACCTGTTGTGTTCAAGAGCTAAACTTGGTTTGGAAAATATAAAACACTCTTTTCGCCTATTTTCATCTGATTTTGATGTTGGGTTTTTTGCATCCCACGTGCTTATTTGGGCGACCCGACATCGTTAGGCTGACAAAGAAGTCAAATAACGGCGTCTAATAAATGAGGAGTTGTTGTTTTCCAATACTGGTCGTATTTTTGAAAGTATTGCAAGTGCACTCACCAAGATTTTTAAAATTCCATGCAAATTAGTCAAGAAAAACACTTTATGGATATTGTTGTTGAGCGAATTAAAGGTTTAGTTTTGATTGAAAGGTCGGATGATGCTGATGTAGTAAAAACAAGTGCGACAAGATTATAGAAAAAGGTTTTGAAAAAAATGAAAATACATTGAATAAAAAAAACGTTCCTCGAGTAAAGGGACTTTAACTGATACTCCTTCGAATGTTTTTATGTTTATAATAAATAGAACATTTTCTATCTTATAATCAAAACATTCGATTGTAAATTTGCTATTTTTTTGTTTACAAAAGCAATAGAATGTGAGGTCACATCTCGAAACAACTTTCGATCTTTCACTTGTTTGCAGGATATCATTGCGTAAAAAAGTAGCTTTAATTTATCTGACTCAGTATGAAGACACTGCCTAAAAAAGCTCCTTTTATTCCCGTAAAAACCTTTAATAAATTCATTTCAAAGGCGTGAAAATTGGAGTAATTTACCCTTTTTAACTTCGAATAAAATACTCTTTCGTGATTCTAGAATTACAAAGAAAGTATTGTCTTAAAATGCGCAAAAAAGAGGAATGAAAGAAACTAAACTGATAATCACAGATTTCATGGAGAACTAAAAAAAATATAAATTAATAAAAAATTAAAAAAAAAACTTAAAAAGGCTTAATATAATTCTAAAAAAAATTCTTAAGGTTTTGCAAGTTTGAGACTCAAGACCTCTTATGAAAAACAATAAAAAAATATTTTTGATTAACAAAAAATGATTAACAAAAAATGAGTCAAACAAATCATATCAACCCCTTAAAGCGGATGACTTGAACAACATTTTTCATCTCTTTCCAATAGAAGAAACGGACAATGAAGAAGAAGCGAAAAGAGAAGAAGAAGAACGAATGCAAAAACTCAAAGAAATGATCGGTATGCTTTATGATTTTTCTCTTATTTAGCCCTTCCTTCCCAACAAAAGAATGTGCAGACGGGTTTGAACTCCTCCCTTTTTGGACCTACCTTGGTGGAGGTCCTATAAATTAACTGATGTTCGTTCGTTCGTTCGTTACGCAGACGGGTTTGACCTCCCCTCCCTTTTTTATTGGATGTGCCAGAAATAAGTTACCCATCTCAATTTTTAAAAGATTGAAATCCCTTGTCATACTTTTATTAAAAATGCACCCTTGGAAAAAATGCAACATGGAATTTCATCAGTGAAGAATTTACTTGCGAAAAAAGTAGTGAGATATAGCCAGAGGCAAATCTCCTACCGTAGTATTTCTAAACTTTCTCATTCTTGGCAAAACATTCCTGGTGCATTTCCGAGACCTTTCCGCTGTTTTTTTTTTTCGGGCATACTGACAACAATAATTTGTTAGATGCATACAAATACCTCATCGGAAAAAAAAGATAACACAGAGGTTAGTTATAATTTTCGTACATCTCTCTATGTTTAGAAAACCTTCAAAGCGCAGATGAAAAGATGTTAAGGACGTTTACAGATAAAAATCGACTTGTAGCAGAAATGAGGGTGAGTAGAAGATCACAGTTATCTTAAATAAAACACTAGATTGAGCATTAATTATCCGCATACTTTCATAACACTTTATGAAAGGATGCGAATGATTTTAGCATCAGTTAGAAACGAAAAATCTCCATCTAGTCTTTTAAAAATTATGCTTGCGGGAGCCTTGTGCTGTGGTTTTAGGAAAGATGGTGCACTATTTTGTTTCACCAGCCATGGGTTTGATAGAGAAGCTCTATCTAGTGTTTTATAGTTAAAGGGCAGAAACTTTCGCGTTTTTCGCAATTTTGATCCTTTTTCGCGAAAGGGTCTGCCAGGTAAGAAATTAAACCTGAAAATCGCGAAAGTTTCTTTTCGCGAAAAAGTAAACTTTTCTACTCAGTTTTGCACTGTTTGCTAAATTTTTGCGTGTTTTATGAGTTTTTGTTACCAAAATGGGCAAATTTTATATGAATTCGCGAAAGTTTTATCTGTGAAATTTCGGCTAAAACCCTAATTCGCGAAACTTAAATTCGCTAAATTTCGCGACTTTTTGACTCCGCGAAACTTTCTGCCCTTAAAGTATATGATATATTTTCGAAATTTAATGAAAAAAACTTTAAAACTCTAAAAAAACTTAAAAGTCTTCCTACATTGTCCATTCGTCAAAGGTATATTGTTTTCTTGTTGTTTGCCAAAAATATAGAAGTTGCCTCCAAGAATCTCAAAGTTTCTGAGACTTCTAAACTTTCACTAAATAGGAGGTACCTGAGGGGACCTAAGTTTCCTTGGATCGTATTGATAGGGATGTATTTATACGTGAAACAGGAATTGTGTTATTATACTTTGCATAAAGAGATAACCTTGACTTCTTTCCCAATGGAGTTTTAGGTGAATGTAATATGCTATATTAAAGATTTCTCCTACTTTTCGCTAACATCACCTTTCAAGTCAATAGGTGAAGTTAGATAGTAGGGCTTCGAACATCGGACATGGTCTCATTACATACAATAAACTCTCGTTAATTCGAACTTCTTTTATTCGAATCTTGTTTCAAGTCACCGTAAAGAAAAAACTCCCTTAAAATAGTTTCTATAATTCGAATCTCTCTGTAATTCGAACAAACAAGATTCCCAGTTCGAGTTCGAATTAGCGAGAGTGAACTGTATTAAGGAGTCATTCGGTCAGGTTGCAAGGTTTTCCCACCGTCTTCTGTTCTGTTGACCATGGATATGTTTTAAACTATCAATGAAAAATTCTAATTTATGATATGGTTAAGTTAAAATTAGGTCATTTTTACTAGCGGTCACACCTAAAAATTTGGAATCCCCCCACTCCAACGCGATGAGACAAGTCGTGCGAAAAAGGGAACTATTTCTGTGTTTTTTTCTTCGGGTGGGGGGATGGGGTATTTGAATTAAAAGTAATAGGGGGGGTTTGTAGGGGTTCGAAATACCGTTTTCTCGTCAAAATTTTTGCTGAATCCCGGAATCCCGAAAATTGAAAAAAATTATAACACCGTCACACCGGTTTGTACAGGCTCAAATACCGGCATAATGACAAAAAATAAGGCCAAATACCGTCACTGTCTGATTTTAAAATACCGTTTTCCCGTTTTTTTTTCGTCAAATCCCGTAATACCGTACTAAAAAAGGGCCAATCCCGTCACACCGTAAAAGTACAAACTCCTCCCGTAATAGTAAGTAAGCATATTCATCTGATGGCCGTCTGTGGAGCCGGGAGTAAGGGAGCCTATTCGCTTTTCTCTTTTTATAAAAAAAATGCACGTCAATAAAAATCTATCATTCTGATTCTTGTAGGACTTGATCGAATGTATGGATGATAGTTCGATAATCAAGGTATGTCTGTTTGGAAAACTTATTTCCTTCCATATTAATTATTCAATTCATGATATGCAACATTGCAATGTCTTCTACGGACCCAACAGCTGATTGGTTGAAAGTGACGTATTGATTGGTTTTACGTCACTTGCAGCCAATCAGTTGTTGGGTCCGTGATGTAATATTAGAAGACATTGCAATGGTGCATATCATGAATTAAGTGCCTCGCTTCAACATTATATCTGTTCTACTGTATTGTTTTGATCCATTCAATAGATGATAGGCGAGAGAAGAACAATTAAAACTGTTGGTTAGTTTAGAGGCCCCCAGCGGTAACTCTGATCACGATATCACGCAATTTTTTGTCTTTAATCTCACGATCACTTTAAAATAGCAAAAAAATTTGGTAATCATGCATCCCTTTGAAAAGTCCAAATCACGTATCACGGCTCAAAAATCTTTCAAATCACGATCACGTTTTAACCTTTCATCACGCAATCACGAAGACAAAAATTTCCAAATCACGTAATCACACGCTAGAAAAAAGTCCCTATCACGGCATCAGGCAAACGGCTTTGGGGCCTCAGTTTATTAAGATAAGAATAGTTAAGGGCTCTGACCATAGTCAGAAAATTGATTTTAGTATCTGAACATAAAAGTTATGTTTTAGATTCTTTAACACTTTTAACAAAGAATTGCCTTTATAAATTGCTTTTTATTCAAATCCCTTAAGAGTAATTAAGAACTTGATTGCAAAAATGACGTTATGAACTTTAAAAAGACGTTAATAATATGTTGCATCACCTTCTTTTATAAAAAGTGCTAAGTTTTAATGGGTAATTAACCTTTTTGTTTCGAACTTTTTTCAAACTGTCCGCAAAGAATTGAACTATTTTAAATTTTGCGGAAAATTTTTCTAAAAAGATGTGTCAAAAGTTATGACTGTTTTTTTAAGCAAAATCCAGATGAAAAATTGATGAAAAACTACTATTTTGAAGATTTCGAGACAAAGAAGCATTTACAAAAATTTTCCGCAAGAATTTTTATTGTTCGGTAAAAGATACACCATCTACTGCGAAAAAATTTTCAAAATGTTTTTTCTTCGCCGAAACTAAGCTCTTCAAAGTTGAAATACTCTTCCTCGCAAAAGTCTTCATTTTCTTCTTCATCAAACTTTTTCAATGCAATTTTTGAATTTTCAGATTCAGGAATAGTTTGTTTAACAGAAAATGTATAACATGCCATAGTTTTGTTGGTTACATCAGTCAGAAAACACATTTTAAACACGGCAATTATGAAAAATTCACTATGGTCAGAGCCCTTAAGAAGTAACTAAAGTTCATTTGCTATCAAAAATAGGATCTCCTTTGCTTTTTTATCACGTGACCATTTCTTATTTCCAGGCTTCTTCACCGATGGAACTGAAAACGAATGATATCGTCAGCGGGAGGTAGGAATGTTTGAATGATTTATTCAATATGAGGTCTCCATGAGTTATGATTCTATGAGTTATGATAGACCTACATACACAACGAGCTAAAAAGTTTTTTTTATGTATTTGCACTTTTGAGGACGGCGGAGTGACTGAAACGATTTTGAATTACCCGCTGAATCGAGTTCGATAAAAATGGTTTACCGTCGTCCCCAGTCATTCAGGATCTAGTCAAATTACAAGCTCCGTCGCAGAAAAACACACCAACAAGTCGCCATTATTGGGAAGTAGTCATAGATGCTGTTCTACCTTTTCTAGAAGGGTGTATGTATACATTTCACCGTTTTTGTAAAGCTTGGTTCGATGGCATTTTTTTAAATTGATATCTGCTGTTCCTTTTTCCAGGGAGATTCTCGAACAGTGTATCATCGAAGTCAACCAACTCTCCACAACGGTTTCATCACCCACCGACGGTCCCATCCAAAGTCCCTCACCCTCGCCACTCACCTCAGGTAGCAATACCATAGGTGCAAGCGCCTCTCGCTCACAAACCGTTCCCAACTTCACCAATATCAATCGAAGCGTTTCACAGCGGCCCGCACTTGGACGGCCGTCACTGAATTTTACGGAAACCGACTCGGCGGCTGTGAAAAGGAAACCATCGCAAACGACACTTTTAAACGTATGGAAAAGCAAAGCTATGGGTTCACAGGAAGATCTAGCCTCTATTTCTTCACATTCGACTTCGATGACCAGTCTAACGTCTACTGTATCCCAGGTAAAACCTGCACTCGTTTTATGTTGATGTATCGGTTAAGCAGAAAGTTATTTACGGATCTCTTTGCTCAAATAGACTTTATCGGAGTTTTTGATTTTTCTAAAAAAGCGATGCATTGTGGGATTGTTTCGAGTGTATTACAATAGAATTCCCTCGAGGAATTCTTAAGAGATTTCGATCGTAATACACTCGGAACAGTCCCACAATGCATCGCTTTTATAGAAAAATAAAAAACTCCGATAAGGTCTATTGCTTCACCACTCCTTTGTTTTCCCTAGAATTTTTTTCCGCGGTTTCCGCGAGCCCCTACTATATCACTTGATGAATGACTTGATTTACTGATAGATTGCCTTATTTGTTACGTTTTCGTTAATGTGCTAATCACCTATTGTCATTTTGTCTTTCAGATGCAGATATGTCAAACGCTACAAGATCGTCTCGACGGTTTAAGGGTAAGTTGTCTTTCATTACCTTCCAGCTATGCACTAAAGACAATTTTCAACCCGATCTTTGTGTCAAGGCAAAATCGGTAGGGTTGGTTTCACAATTTTTTTCGTAGTTGGGTTTGTGTTGGCTCATTTAAAATCAGAAAATATTTTGAAATTTGAACTTTTGAAGTGGTGGCGCTTAATGGTTTTGTCATAACCATAACAAGCAATAATAGTTTAAACAGGTATAAAATAAATTGAATTGAAAATCAATGTAAAGACTCAGATGTTTACTTACATATTTTTCAGATTTTTAATTAACTAATTATCTCCTCTCTCTTCCTTTCTCCAGGATATAACGACGAAACAGGATACTGAAGTAGCGAAGTAAGACACTTTTCCTTGAATGTTTTCAATTCCCCCAGAACTTACTGTCGCTTTAATTAACCGTTTATTTCGCCATTGGCTAGACTTGCTCAAAAGGGTTAACTTCCCATTATCGACAGAATTTTCTGACTGTCAGGGAAAAATTACCCTTTTGATGATTTTGGACAAGTTTAAAACGACATTGGTTCAGGCAGACTCATCAACTCCTGGAAAATAAGGGGGGTGAACTAAACCATTTTTGCTTGATTGGGGCTGTATTTTAAAAGAAATACTGGAGGTTTTTAGGGGGCTGAGTGTTGAGTAATAGAACTGGAACAAGAGCTGATAGGTTACAAATATTTGGAATCATGTTAAAAATCTATGCCGTGGGGAAGGTTTTGATCCCTCTTAAAAAGATATTTTGCATGCGGTGCTAAAAATTTATTGACAATTTCCAAGCTAAATTTCTTTGATATTTTGCTTTGTGAAGGTGGGGCTTAAGTTTTTTGAAATTTAGTCGGGGGCTTTTTACCTTAGCCCCCCCTCCCTGAAAAATGCTGTGGGTTGCAAACTAAATTCATTTTTTTACACGAAGAGAGAAACAAACATCCTGCGAAGTTTTTCGAAATCATCCAGAGCTTTGGACAATCAGGAATTTTTTTTGCATTTTTTCCAGATAGTTTAATTTGAGTTATATTTTAATTCTAGGGAGTTAAAAGTTATTCTGAAATTTCCAAGGGCTAAAAGTTTGATTTTAGTTTGTCCACCCTCACTTTGGTGTGGAGAAGTATCCGTGCACAGATTTAAGATTTCTTTTGACGTGAAAAAGGAATACCCCAACTGATCATTAAAAATCATTGAAAGGTAGATGAATAAAAGTGTTTTATCATTCAAAATAAATATTTATTTTTCTTTTTATCTAAAATTCTATATTTTATCTATGTTCTAAAAATCCTACGCTCTATTTAATGACTGTAATACGAAATTTCGAAATTGTAATGATTTTAAACATGAAATTCAAACATTTGAATCTACAACATTTATCTCTACAACGAGGTAAAAATTGAAATTGGTCTTTCTGTCACAATTTTGGATAGAATCTTTGTTGTGACTGTTAAGTGTCTCTCTCAAGATAGGGAAAATGCGGTCATTTAAATTGAGTCTCCCTTTCCTTTTCTTCTCTCAAGTTAGCCATTGAACAAAATTATTTCCTTCAAAGCCTTTCTGTTGGCCTGCAATGTCCAAAGCTGTTTTCCCTTCACAGTTCACTAAAGAAACATTCGCACCATGTTCGATCAACATACGAAAAATCTCCGTGAAAGATACTTTCGCTGATAAATGAAGCGCCGTGTCTCCTTGTCTGTTTTTTAGTGTAGTGTCAGCACCGTGTTTCAACAGAATTTCCACCAAGTCAATCGAATGTTTTTCAATAGCTAAATGCAGAGGGGAATTCCCATTAGCCACTGTTTGGTTCACATCAACATTTTTTCCAAAAGTGATTAAAATTTGTAGGATTTCCGCATTGTTCTGTAAAATACACTTGTGTATTGGGCTCATTCCGTTCGTTGTTTGGTTAACGTCGGCGCCATTTCGTAACAAGTAGCGCACCAGCGTTGTGTTTTGGTTGTTGATCGCTCGACTCAACAGTGTTGTCCCTAAGGTAAAGAGATGACTATGAAATAGGAACATTATGAACTTTTTGTTAAAAGGTCAATCTCTCCTTTTACAAACAATGTTCTTTAAAAGCTGTATCAGAAAAGCTCTTCAAATTTTACGCGTTTACGAGTTTTCTTAAACCTTAAGCCTCGCTACATATACACGTTTTTCTTTTTTAATAAGAACATCCAAGATGTTTTAAGTCTCCGGATGTTCTTAACTTTTTGAGTATCAAGCCTAAAAATGTTCTTATTTCCCCATTTTTCATGTATTTTTGTCAATTTTTCTAAGAAATTAGCTGTTTTCGAGTCTGCGAAGCCTTAGAATGTGCTTAACTTGTTCTTAACATTTTGGCCATCAAAGCCTTATGTACTTATATAGTTTGTTCTTATAAAAAAAGAGATTTTGAGTACAATTCAGTACAATCATTTTCCTTACCTAAATAAAGAGCGTTGATATCGTGTCCATCACTCAACACTTCATCAACCGCGCGTTCATTCGAATGATCACACGCGTCTCAAGCCATGAAGTTTATTTTGTCCATTGCTTCTCAGCCTGTCTCCACTCAATTGTCTCTTGAACTTTTTAAAAGCTTTTTTCATACTGCGGGAAAAGATCCGAAAAGTCGCTTTAGTATAAAATTATAGAATGATTTTTTCATAAACCACTTTTCAAGTTTCACGCCATCTCTTTCTCCAACATTTTTTGATGAATTTTCAAATTTCAAGTTTCTTCTAATTTCTTACATCTTATTACAACAACATCTCCTCACATCTCATCACATCTTTTCTCGACTTTTTTTTTCATTATTTAAGCTATCGGTTTTCTATTTCAAAACCCTCTAGACATGTTTCTCTATCACAAGTTATCGTTTTTCTTTTGTTTAATTTAACAACAGCCAACTGGTTTCAATTAGCTTTCACCTGACAATTGTTCCCTTGACAATAAATTTGCTTGTTTAATTACTTCTTATTTTACAAACCTTTTATAAGAACTTCTACTATAACCTTTCGTCGCACTAAAAGAGAAAAGGGTGGTATATTTTCTGCAGAATTTTGTCTAACGTTCTTCCCGGCAAAGCAAATTAAATTCAAGGAACATGCCTAGGAACTTTAAAAGCCTTTTAAATCCTTGTTTTCTTCTCGACGTTTTCAGCTCCAAAAATGTTCTAAATTTTCCAAAACTTTTTGACGTTCTTATAAAAAATAACTTGTAATCCAAACACATTTCTGTTCGTCATAATTGTCAATACACGAACTATCTATTTGTGTTTCTTCTTGTGGTTCCGTAATCTAATGAGACGATATGATAATCCCAAGACGATAATTATTTCTTTTTTGTAGAAACGTGATATTTCCTTATTTTGTCTTGCCATTTATAGACGTTACATAATCAAGATGGTTTCGCTTCTAAAAACAACCATGTGCATATTATGACATAGCCTGGATATCCAGGCTGTAAACTATTTCACAGTCTAGTTTTTGATATTTTATGTTCTGGTTTACCAGTCAAGAACACCTTCAAATTAGCCTATCATAGGCTGATTAGCCTATCATAGGCTATTTAGACTATTTTATATAGGCTATTTAGCCGAAAATCGATAAAAACCTCGATTTCTGACGAAATATAAATAGTCGCGTCTTCTCTAAGAAATACATGGTTTCTCAATGTCAGAGAAATGCTCATGACAAATTTTGACTTTGGATCAATTTTGGTTTAGGATATATTCCACTTTTTGGTACTGTGCATGCGAGGGTAAGAAAATCGGGCTTTTTAAAAAAAAAAAAAGAAAAAAACAACATGTATTTTGCACACGGCACTTCATTATAAGAAAATTAGCCTATAAAAATAGATTTATTTATATTTCTGTTTCCAAAATTGAATGTCATATCAGTTTAAGTGAAAAAGATTCTTTTGGCTTTGGGCAATGAAGTAATGGTGAAAAATAGACGCGACTATTTATATTTCGTCAGAAATCGAGGTTTTTATCGATTTTCGGCTAAATAGCCTATATAAAATAGTCTAAATAGCCTATGATAGGCTAATCAGCCTATGATAGGCTAATTTGAAGGTGTTCTTGACTGTTTACAGCCTGGTCTCCCTCCGCTTGCTTGCGCTCACTTCGCTAAAACCGTAAGGGCCAATCTACACGGCGTTGAGTAAAGCAAAAATAGGATAGTCCTCCAGTTGGTAGTGAAGATAGGGCTTTCTGTTACATGAAAACATGAAAAAGAAGAAAACAAGGCAAGTTCATTTTCCAAGAAAACATGGTTGGTCATGATAATGCATGCAAACTTTTTTATGGACTTTGGTGTAATCTTTGGTTGTTTAAAATAGTTTTAGATCTTGTAAGACTGCTTTTTATTAATTTCTGTTTTGCTGCCCTGGGTTGGCTAGGAAACATGGGTTTTCACTTTCATTCTCTAGGGAGACCAAGCTCTATAATTTTAGAACTTTGTATGTTGAGGTAATTTTTGTTTTTTCTAAAGTTTTGAGCTTGGATATCCAGGCTAATCATGACAGCGTTGTAGTGCGACACTGAAGCTAAGATCATGCAGTAGTCTAGCTTTTAGACGATTATTCAGACATAGTAGAAAATTATGGAAGGGTCGAATTGGGGACATATTGTTTATGCAATCTGCTATTACATGTTTTTTTATAAGAATACACTTTATAAGAATTTTATGTCCATGATGAAAATGGCCTGATATGCTAAAAATATCACCATCATGGAGTTTTGTTAATCAAGCTAAGAATGCCATTTTTTAGAGCATTTTCAATTATAAATCGTCAATTGCACCCAAGTAAGGCTCACTCCTTTCACAAAAATGTCATTTTATGCTTGGGATGTATGTACTAAATGTTATAAATCTAGTCTGAATTAGTATCCTAACCTAAGAATGCAGTAAGAATATTTTAGGATAACTTTCCCAAAAAAGTTAAGAATGTACATGATGAAATGGATTTACACCATTCTTATAAATAAAAAAGAAGCGTGTGCCCCGTACCAATTATCGTATTCAGTACTGTAATACATTGATTATAAACGATTCCAGTCTGTGGCCGGGTAGCTCAGTCGGTAGGGTATTCGCCTTACAATCTAAAAGGGCTGTGGGTTCTTTTTGTTTGTTTATAATATGATCTAGAAGTTACTGGGAGCTGAGAGTAGGTGTGGCGCTCTACTTCAGCCTTCAACCTCCCAGGTCTAGCACAAATAGAAAAGGGGATAGACTCACTCACTCTGGGCTCCGCCGACAGCCACCAGATACTTAATACTTGCTTACAGTCTATGAGTGCATGAGCATATATTTGTGTTATCTACTTTTTTTATCGTATTGGTTTTCTTTCTCGTTTACAGACATGTGCCCACAAAAACAATCTTTTGAATTTAGTTCCGTTAAATTTATAATCTAATCCGTTTTCTTTTTTTAGGATGCGGCTCGAACTTCAGGAATCGCGTAACGAAATCGCGAAACTTCGAAATGAAAAGAAAGAACTCGAAGATAGACTGGTAACTCAACAAAAAGAGACAGATCGTTCTCTCCGTAACGAAAGAGAGCAATATTACAAGCTATCAAGAGAGTTCAAACGTACCACTGATAAAATGAATAGATCACTGGAAGAGAAGAAACAACAGTATCAACATCTGCTAGAAACTTATAGTAATCGCTCGAATCCTGAAGAAGTATATTTATGATCGTCCGCCTGTTCGCCCGCACGGCCGAATGAATGAAGCGTGTTACGTAATCGCTCAAATCCTGAAGAAGTATATCTATGATCGTCCGCATGTTCTCCCGAATGTAGCGTGTTACTTTGGTAGATTGTCGCCCATGCTTTATTTTGCTTCTAGGTAGACCCTACCCATTTACAGTATCCGGAACTTCAACCGGAAGTACTTTTCAGTACCGTTAATGTGGCATGGAGTGATGATACGTAATTACTCAGGACTTTTTTTGCCTCCAAAATACGGAAGGGTCCCGGGTAGCTGTTAAACTGTGATGGAAAAGTGTCTCTCTCCGTCACTTTTTGTAACACTTTTTTTTCATAATGGAAATTTTTATATATTGTACTGTACAGCACTATGAAAATGTGTCCCTTTTTGTGATACGTGCTATTTTCATCGTGCGCGCGCTCGCGTAATTTTTTAGTATTTTTGTGCGCGCGTCTTTCCAATGGATAGAGAAATTCGTATTTTTTTAAAATTTTCCTTTTTATTTTGTGTCATTTTTGTTGCCTTTTATTCTGCTTGATTTTTTCTCATCACGTTTTTGTACTATACTGTCTTGTGAGGGACTTATTTGATTTCTTAGGGAATTTTTCAGCTGATTCGAAGCCCCATTTTGGACTTTAGAATATTTTGGCATACTCTTGTCCTCTTAAAATGCTTTCAAAAAACCTCTGTTCCAACTTGATGGATAGAATTCAGAATCGTCGTTACAAAAGACTATTGTGTCTTTGTGGGGTACGAGGTTGTGCCAATGAAGAAATTTTATCATTTTATGTGTTGCTTATATAAATAATGAGCTATTTTTTACTTTTTAATATTATTATCTGGATATTATCATAATTAATTATTATTATTGTTTACTACTGCATAAATTAAGTATACATCTACACTTAGTAATTTTTTTGATAATAAACCTCTCCCCTATTTTATTCCCGAATTATAGATTTGGGCTCTTCCCAGTTTGTTTTTATTTTCGAAAACATTTCACCTTGCTGTAGTAGAAACAATGGCCTTCCATTTGAATGATTTTTTTCAGGTTAAGAATCTTCAGAATTGAATTAACAGTAATAGAGACTCCGAAAATCTTGTTTATTTAAGTTAAAGGACTTTTTTTGTATCCATTAAGTTATAAACCCTTAGCTTATGTGTGTTTTTATTGTTTTCTGAACGAGAATCTTAGAAATTTAAGTTTAAAATTTTTTTTTGTCGGGAATTAAGTGTATATATAACTATGATGATTTTTTTTCAAAACAAAAGCCAAAAGAACAAATCTAAAGGAATTGTATTGTTCATTTATTATCCTTCCATATGTATTAAATATGGCATAACCCTAACCCTAACCCTAACCCTAACCCTCATGTCTTTTAAATTATCGTCGTTTTGTATAAGATCCCACTTTCCGCACTAAGAAGACTCCGCTGCCACCTTTCTATCGGAAAAAGGACCAAGACTTTGGGTAGTTGAAAAATAGGCTTCGGAGGTAGGCATTTTCGTAACTAAAACACAAAACTTTCCGTACCTTTTTAAAAAGAATCCTTGTAAATGTCATGCCGGTTATCCCGGGAAAATAGCGGAAAAATCAGGAGAATATTAGTGCGGGAAGTGGAATCTCATACGAAACGACGGTCAGTTGATCAGTTGAATTGCCGAACAAAGGTTAGATGAATGATTTGAATTCTTCACCTTACTATGCTCAAGCTGACCGAGCTGACCTAAATTAAACTGTTACTGTTAGTTGTTATTTGATTGGTTCAACTTAATTCCGAGTTAGTCTAGTTTAGACGGCCCACTTTTCACCCTGCCTATTCTAATTCTGAAATTAAAGTTGGCTGTCTAAAACTATCAATGCATTGCCCTCTTTTGGTGTCAATGCAATGTCTTCTTTCAATCTTTGCGTCCACTTTTTTTCGCTAATTAAAAAAACAATTAGAATAAGCAGGGTAGAAAGTTGGTCGTCTATATTAGAGCAGAGCTTACCCACTTTTCTGCCAAAATTCTTTGATTTTCGTTTTAGGGGTTTTCCCTGACAAATTTCCGCCCGCTCCGCCCTTCTTCTTCAGGCGTTTGCAAACGAAATCGGGGATAAAACCGAATACTGTTTTGTACTTTCAAGCGATGCTAATTTAGTGTGTGTAGACCAAGACAAGATGGCGAACACAAATGACGTGGATGAACTTTTTGAGCTCAGAAATTCTTTTTATATTGGCAATTTCCAACACTGTATCAATGAAGCACAAAGTTTAAATGTAAGTATATAATATTTTGATTTCATGGTTTTTTTATTTCATTTGAATTTAAACTTTCCAATACCTTAAGTGGATTAATTTTCGCGTGGATAAAATTTTGCGAATGGAAGATTGAAAATTTTCGCGTGAACTAAATTTCGCGATTTGGCCTGTTTTTTACCTAATTTCATTCATTTTCCTAGAGGTTTTGGCAAAAAAATAAAAATTGCGAATCCAGAGCCTAATAGTATACATTTTGACAACAAACAACCTTTATAACACAAGTTTCAAGTTTTCAACATTTTCTACCAATATCCATTTTGCAAATTTTTTTATAGTCCCTCTCTATAAAAATGACTCTGTGTCAGTAGTATTATCTCTCATGATGAAAAATGAAGCTTCAACCGTTCATTTTTCATTTTCTAAAATAAATAGCAAAGTTAAGAAACAACAATAAGAAGTATGTAAGATGAAAAACTACAACTCAGGCATTTGAATTATAAAATAAAACAAAATGTACCTTTATAATCTCAAAGGTTGGTGGGCCAGCAAAAAAACAGCTTGATCCCGTAGCGTCACGCTTCACCTTTACAAAAAGGAGGATATCATAAAATGAACCAAGGAAAATTTCATAATTTTAAAAAAGAGTCATTTTGCATATAACTAATAATGTTAAATCAGCTTGGTAAAATCCGTGTATTTTCATTATATAAACGAAAGTACTTACACATAGTTGTGACGTCGAAAAAGTCAAAACGGTAGAGAACATCATAAATTCCTTGTCAATTAAGTAGTATAAAAAACGAATCAATCGTAACCGGCATAGCAGGTTTTGTTTTCCCAAAAGAGAACTAAAAACGGCACATCACATTTAATGCGTGAGTGACTTTTTAAGCTAAATATTTTTCACATTTCTTTACATAAATGGATATAATTCTGTAACTTTTTTGTTAGCACATTGTTTTAATTGATTTTCAGTTCATTTACTCCCAAGATAATTACTTCGCATCTTTAACGACTTTCAAATCAACAATCACTGTTTGTTACAATTCATTGCACATCGTGTNTGGTCTGTAGCACAACCTAGCCCAATTGGCTACCCCAATTGGCTACCCTGCTTTTTAGACCAACCCGAGTAGACGGGTCTCCCAGCTTAGTAGAGGTCTTACATGTACTCCAAAATATTCTTTACCTTGAGTGTATACCTTTGTATTGGCAGCAAAGGAATAAAAGAAATATGCTATTAAAATTTGGGCAACCAAAATTTCAAAAATTGTTGATTATGTTATTGACACATGATATGCATTTTCTTGTATTATCATTGGGACTATTTTGGACTTCAATGCTTTTACTACGGCGCAATACCTAGAAAATTGCTTAACATCAGCTTTTGACTATGCAATAATATTTGGGAGCATAGTCAAAGAGGACGATGTGAAGGAATTTATTCTTTACCTTCAAAATCAATATTCCGTATCAAGTAAGGATACATTTGCAAGAACACCTTGTTCTTAAATGAAAAGGTGTGAATTTTATTCCTTTTCCAAGCATTGTATTTTAACGAAAATTTTCTCACTGGAGAGAATCTCGTATTTCAAAAGATATTGAAGTTAACACTCAATATGTCTTTACACTAAAAATAATACAAGTTTAACTTTAATTTAATTTTAAGCTAAATCAAATCAATGGGAAGTTTGAACCATCAGATGAGTTATATTTGCAGGTCAAATAACCTAAAAATCTTTATTTGACAAAAACAAAGACTCGAAAATACCAGATGATTGTATCCACGTACTCTCAGGTACCTAATTGCCGTCCCCCCGCTAATTATTTTTTCAAAAATTTTCCACCCCCCCGCTTATTAAGTTTTGAGATTTTTTCAAACGCCCTGCTTATTCCAATCCTCCCGGCTATTAGGTACCTGAGAATTAGGTTTAGTAAACATCAATTTCGAATTTAATTTAAAAGATAGAAAGTCCTCCAAAGAAAACACAAGAATATATGTGAATCCTCAAGCGATTTGGAGTACACAAAAGCCCAGTCTTAAGCCCGAAACAAAAAGTTCCTATGCAAAACTTTTTTTCCTACATTCCTTGTATGACAAACGTGATAGCTTTCCTTTATTTATTGTGAAAATGCCTTTTAAATGCAGCAACATGCCTTCTAAAATCTTTTATTCCACCATTGGCGGCAGAAATCTGCCTCATAAAAATAATGTTTTTTTCTTTAAATAGTGGAGATATGTAATATATGTCATTTTAGAAAAAGAAAAGTATTTATATACAAATAACTCAAACTGATAAAAACGAAAAAAGTTTAATTTTTAAGTCATTCAGAAACAGTGGGAAATTTAGCAAAAGGTCGAAGGGAATTTAAATAGTGGTATGTGCAAGGAAAACCTAATCCAAATGAAGATGATAGAAGAAAAGTAATATTGGAGAAACAATGAATTGCAAAAATTTTTGACAAACACACTTCCGTACAATCTATCCCACAGACACACAAGAAGGCGCTGTGTGGTCATTGACCTTGGTTGCTGCACAGGCGACTGAGGTTCGATTCCCACTCGCAGCGGTTCACTTGGCAAGTGAATGAACCTTCGCCTGGGTCAACCTATGCAATATGAGGGAATTGGGTTGTCAGTCCAAGGTGCTAACGGGGCGCTCATTGAAAGCGCCTATAGTTGCGATAAAAGGCCTCAAAGCCTCCTGCAACTCAACCAAATAGAAAAAAATAGAAAAGTACACTATAGGTGAAACAAACATTTTAGCAAACAACATCTAACAAAAAATAGAAAAAATCACACAAAACCTGAAAAAAAAACACAATTTATAATATTCGACAATATCAATATGGCCAAGAGTAATGTCAAAATTGTCAGTTTAAACTGTAACGGATTTAAGTCCAATCTTTGCTATATTGAAAATGTTTTGCTTTCAAACTTCGACATTATCTTTCTTTGCGAGACATGGCTCCTCGACTCAGAAAAGCATCTGTTACACAACTACAAATCTGATTTTTCTATATTTTTCACTCCTGGGAAAAAGCACCATACAGGACGTCCATTTGGAGGAAATACATTATTCATTAGGAACTCATCCATACAAAAAACAAATCTCATACTAAAAGAAGACTACGTTACCACAGTTCAAGTAGATACCACATCAACCTCTTATCTTATCACAGGAGTTTACCTGCAGTCAATCAGTTATGGCTCAGACTATTTGAACACTTATCAAAACCAATTAAACACAATAAGTGGAACGCTTAAGCATTTTGAAGACTGCTGCGAAATGATCATATTCGGTGACTTTCAAAGTTGCCCCTCTGAACCCTCAACATCTAGATCAGGAAACCCAAACCCTCTATCTACCATATTAGACAGCTTTGTAGCCAATCACGCCTTATGTCCGATTGACATTCAATATGGTTCAGGACCCAACTACACTTACCATCATGCAACCCTGCCGAACCGCAGTTACATCGATCACATACTTGTTTCCAACAACATCATCAACACTTGTGAGGACACTAAAGTACACGAACTACATTATTCTAACACAGGAGACCATCTTGCAATCTCAACTCAAATAAAACAAACTCAGCATTCAATCAGAAAAACAGAAATACCTTGTTCTAATGTAGACTTTATACCAAATTACATGTGGAAAAATACAGAATTTATTCAATTATACCAAAATCTTCTCATTAAATCGTTTGAAAACTGTCCAGATATTGCTACAATCGACAACAGAGTTAACTATCTACATGAAACAATGAAAAACTCAGCAGTAAACGCTTACACTCAACTGAAAGGAGAAAACTCATTTCATTTCTTTAAAGCCAAGCCATGGTGGAACTCTGAACTCTCTGAAAAACAAAAAGCTTTAAAACTGTTCTTCAATGTTTGGCGAGATCAAGGATTCCCAAAAGATGAAACCATGTGTTTTACAACAGATATCGCCTTGCAAGGAAAATCTATCGAAATCTGATAAAAAAACACCAAAACCAAAGAAACGTCAAACACTTTGTCGATATCGAAAAGGTAAAACAGACAAAACCTAAGGACTTCTGGAAACAACTGCGGTTAACAAAAAGATCTGGGAACCAGAAACTATTCACCATAAACAACAAAACAAAAACTGACGAAATTGTTGAAGACTTCAAAGAACACTTCAGTTCTATTTTTAACACTCCAAAAGTTGACGGTATTGATAACCACCAATCGAACGAATTGTTAAACGATCTACTATCCAAATTGACTGTCGGAGAAAATGAATTTTACATAACGGAGGAGAACATTAAATCCTCAATAAAAGACCTAAACAATAATAAAGCATTTGACCCATTCGATTTAAAAGCTGAGCACTTCAAATTTATACCGCAAATCGTCCTGTGTTTCATTACCAAACTCATAAATGACTTGATGAACTGTGATGATCCACCCACATGCTTATCTTCGTCTATCCTCGTACCATTGGTCAAATCATACCAAAAACCACTCAGTGATGGAAACAACTACAGAGGTATAAGCCTAATACCTATCCTCACAAAAATTATCGAAAAAACCATCGTCTTGAAGTGTCCAAGTGTCAAACAACACCAAAATGTCCAATTCGGCTTTGCATCAGATGCTTCCACCCTTCATGCTGAACTACTCATTAAGGACACTATCCAAAAGTACAATCAAAACGGATCACCAGTCTACACCTGTTCTCTCGATGCCGAAAAAGCATTTGATTCCTGCAACTGGCTCAAACTATTTCAATCTCTGAAACAAAAAGGCACCCTACCGGACAGAGTACTCAAATTCCTCATCCGACTTTATTTCAAAGGTGAAGCAATAATCAGGTACAATAACACGTATTCAGACACTTTTCATTTATCACAAGGAGTACGTCAGGGCTCGATCCTAGCACCTTTTCTTTACAATTTATACACCGAGGACCTATTGCATAGAGTGCAAGAGCTAAACATTGGTACATTTCTTCCAGGAAACATTGATACTTCAATAATAGCATTCGCGGATGATATCATCTTGATGAGTCCAACTCTAACACAGCTTCAGCGTCTGCTAAATACCTGTCTCCAATACGGAAATGAATATGCTATCAAGTTTAACGAACTGAAAACACAATTTGTAATATCTGGAAATTGTCCCTTTCCAAATCCCTACCTCACAATGCATTCATCATCAATTCCAGTCAAGTCTGAAATGAAACATCTGGGGTTCAAATGGGGAACAAAAGGAAATCTACTGACTCTAGACAAACATAAAGATTCCAGACTATCAGAACTGTGGGCAACTACAACCTCCTTGATATCCGGTGGAGCAAAATGGTATCATCCAAGCACTACAGCAACCGTATTCCGTTCAGTCATCGTACCAAAAGTTTTGTATGGCATAGAGATATTGGATTTTAATAAATATTTCGAGACATTATTGAACCAACAATGTAGAAATTCGTTGAAAGCACTGTGGGGGATCTCTAAACATTCCAGAAACGACTTAAACAAATATTTCAACTTGTCTGATGTGTCGTTCAACGTTAAAAAAAGGAAAATCAAATTTCTCCAACACCTCATGAAAAACAAAACAACGCGGAGATACCTTTTGGCCCTGTTGTCAACAAAAAACAGATATTTCTCAACATTACAGTCGACATTCAACATCACGCTGGAAGAGAACATTGATATGATTTACGCACTCCTTGGTGGAAAAATCGAACTGAAAAATGAATCACATCTTGATGAAAGTAAACGCTCGGAACTCTCAGAAATTCTCAGGAACTGGGACTCTAAGAGTCATATTGAATTAAAAAATTTATTAGAATCAAATATTTCTAGGTAAAAATATATAGATCTGGACCTCAGAAATTCCATATAACATACCATCTTTTTGTGAGCGTTTTTTTTTTTTTTTTTTTGCCTGGACTGAAACTAATCCAAAATCAGCTAGCTCTCAGTCTACTCACATGTCTTTTAGCTCTAGTCAAATCATTATATCGGGGAGTACTCTTTAACAGAGGAAACCACAATTTTTGAAACCTCAATTCCTTAGTTTAGCCTAGCCTTGCTCTGTCCTTCATGCTGGTCGAAATTCAAAAACATACTTTTTATATATCATAATCTAGAATATGGATATAATGATAATGTTTAATATTTTATTTATACGACCCTAAAACCTTGAGGACCAAGCCCTACTAAATCTAGCTTCCAACCACTATGCACTATACATCACTTCACATTTTCCAGCTTTCTTATCGCTTGTTTTTGATTTTGTGGTTTGTTTACAAATCCTCGTCTTCTGTCCGTCTAGGTCCGAACAAAATCTCAACTCCTAGTCCCTGGCTCTTTTCGTCGCCGCTCGGCTATTGTGGGGTCCGCACTTAGGCCTTTGGAGGCAAGACCGCTTTCGAACATCGGATAGGCCCCGCTGGCAAGATCGGTCTCTCCTCCATAGAGCATAGCGGATATCCCGTTCTTCTTAAATTTCAGTGCCCTATATCATTTCGGATATTACTGTTGCTTTTATTTTTAATCAAAAACGAAAGTGTAAATTTTGTTATATAGTCTAATGTAGAGGATATTGTTTAGTTATATATACTGATATATACCAAATTGTTTGGTGGTTAAAGAGAATTTAATAAATAATAAAACAAACAAAAGACTGTCTAACACAGAATCAGAAGTTGGACGAGAACCCGGTTCGGCGTGCCGCGACGGGACGACCGCACGGGGAAAAGAAAAGTAGAAAATGAGTAAGGTCACCTGTATGATCACCGTCATGAAGGTGGTCAAGCAGTTACTCCAAAACACGGGGATGGGGTAACTTTTCAAGACAACAGCTACTTTACAACACTTTGCCCCAGGTAAATCATCCTCTAAGTTTGTCTTGTTCATTTAAAGTTTTAAAGAAGTCTAAGCATCAAAGTCATCCTTTTTATAATCATTGCATGTCTAAAATTAATTAAAAATGGTAATTCAAGCCTGTCAAAGTAAAAAACCAGATGGGTACTACCCCTGCGAACCCCGGGGTACTACCCTTGCAGACTGACGGGGGTGTTTTGCTGGGATTGGAAAAATGGATGAGGGGGGAGATAATGCACCTTTTTTCGTTTTTCTCCTCGAAAAACTGATGGTTAAACTTTTTGATTTACTTCTTAGGCGAAGAGGAATGTGAATCAGAGAGTGATACCGAAAATGTGAGCTCAGATGAATCTGTCATTGACATCCAGCCATCAAAGGGGACAGGTGAAAGGTTTTGGATTGAAGACGATTTATTGAGAAAGTACCCTACGATATTGACGGTCTCAAAGGGGGGGGGGGGGCGTACGGGTTTGTGGGTGTGTCGGTATTGACCCTTTTTTGCGTCGGTGTTTCGGTGTTTTAAGTAAAAAGTGTCGGTATTCCAGTGTTGGACATGCCTTGCGGTGACGGTAAAATTGATTTTTTGGGTCGGTATTTCGGTGATTCGAGAAATACTGGCGGTGAATCTGCATATTTCAAAGGATCTCATAAAGTTTTTGAATCTGCATTTCAGCTATTGAATATCTTATCTATACAAGAATTGTAGCTATGACGAGTAGAATTGTAGCTATGACGAGCAGAATTTTCTTTACTAGTCCTGCTGCTGAGATCGAAAAAAGTGGCTAGAAAGCAATTTTCGTGACACGCATCTTAGAACTAACTTTTTTTGGTGGAAACTCACGAATTAGTATATGTAGATTCCAAAATCAAAAAGTACCCACGATATTATCAAAAAGGTGTTTAATTTTGCATAAATTAATGCAGATTGTGGGGAAATTCCCTGTTTTCCATCAGTTTTTTACCACAAATAGGCCAATAAATTTTGATATAGAGAAGATGGGACTTTTGGTGTAATACACTTTTTTGCTCAGTTTGAAGAGCTCTATCATGTGATATAGGTCTTTTTTTGATTTGAAGACCCCCAAAAATCATGAATTTCCAGGCCTTGCAATTTTGCACGATAATATCGTGGAAACTTTTTGATTTCGGAATCTACATATACTAATTCGCGAGTTTCCACCAAAAAAAGTTAGTTCTAAGATGTGTGTCACGAAATGAAACATTTATCGACCTCAGCAGCGGGACTATACGGGAAATGTGCAATTTATGAAAAAAATTATAATAGTGGGTAACAGGTAAAGAAAGCTAAGTTTGCAGAATTTCTCGAGGTCTCGAATGCAGCACTCATCAAAAATCAACAATCGTTAAATTCTTTCATTTTACGGAATAATCCATTAACCTATGATTTAGATGCGTTTTTCAGCATTTCTGGCACCTTAAATTTCAAATTTTGCCTCCTCGGGCCAAACCATCGTTGGCCCTCGAATCATATCTCATTTGCCTTTCAAAATAAAAAACATGTTTGTTTATCTTTTTTGAGATTATAGAAGAAGAATAAACTATGTACATAAGGTTTAACCATGGGTGGTTTTCGAGCTATGTACACTTCTATCCGAATAAAAAAAAAATTAACTAGAAAATATTTTGTTGGGTTTTATGTTAACTAAAAAAGAAAAAAAAAGTAAATAGGGTGATAAAAGAAAATTAAAAAAATAATAATAAATAAATAAATGAATAAAATGAGAAAATAAGGGAAAATCTTTCTTAACTTTTTGACAGAAAAAAAAAAGTATCGTTCCTTTAAGAGGATGAGTTTATAAATAGAAAGAACAAGATAAAATAAATACAACAACCACAATCATTGATCGCAGAGAAAAAAACAACAAAAATAATTAATAGAACTAATGAAACGAGCGGACTAAAAATAAATAAAAGGTCCTTCAATGGGCTGCAAGAATTTTTGCTTCAGTTTATTAATGAAGGTTGATTTGGTTTCTTCAGGACCATAGATTTCTAAACAGTGAGTGTTCCAAAATCTGCAAGAAAGGGCTTGTATGGGAAAGAGACGGTTAATGTGATGAATGTGCATACCACCGAGGGCTGCTTGACGAGTGCCTTGGTTATGAATTTGGTTAGCAAAGTCAAAGATTTTAGAGAGGTTATATGGTAAAATTTTACGTTTTTGATTAAGAATTAACTTGCAGCATTCTAGTTGATAGAGCTGATCAATATGCAAAATTAAGGTCGGTTAACTTACTGACTAGGTCAATGGTTTTATCTGATCTTTTTACTAAGTCTGACATACAAGTGAGAGGTGAACCCCAAGCTGATATACCATACAAGAGGTGTGATTGGACAAAACTAAAATAAAGGTTTGAAATAAGAGACTTTGGAATTAGAAATTTGGTTGAGTGAAGAATTCCTATACCCCTAGAAATTTTCAGTTCAACTGATTTAGTCTGGTGAGACCAATTTAATTTATTATCTATTAAAATACCAAGATACTTTACCACTTCTTTGCATTCTATTTCGATTCCTTGGATTTTCAGTAGTGGTGGCTCCTCATTTTTGATTTGACACAAGCCAGTCACTTATCTTGGAAAGTTCTGTGTTTGCGGATTCAGAGAGTGTAGCCTTGTTCTTATTTTTTAGGAAGAGGCAAGTGTCATCAGCAAATTGCACAAAATCAAATTTTTCGGAGCACTGCAGTATGTCATTGATGTAAATAATAAATAGCAAGGGACCCAGAATTGAACCTTGGGGCACACCACAGTTAATTGATAAAGGTTTTGATATAGAATTTGAAATAGATATACATTGTTTACGATCGGTGAGGTAAGAACGAAACCAGCTGTTAGATATACCTCTTACACCATAGTGTTCAAGTTTAGATAAGAGTATTTCGTGACTGACTGTGTCAAATGCCTTTGCCAGATCTAGGAAAATGCAACATGATTTTTCTTTTTTCAACATAGCCTGAGATGCTTTCTCCAAGAGGTCCAGGATAGCCATTGAGGTAGACTTATTTTTTTGGAAGCCATATTGTGATTTGTTGAAAAATTTATGAGTCTCAAAGAAAGATGTTAGGCGTTTATGCATGAGTTTTTCTAGAATTTTGTCAAGAATGGAGATTGGACGAAAATTTTTTGGGATTGACTGATCGCCCCCTTTATGAAGGGGAATAACTTTGGCCAACTTTAATTTATCTGGAAAGGTACCAGAGTGAAAAGAAGAATTAAAAATATTGACAAGAGGCAGTGAGATTTCATCCTTGAGGTCCTTGATGATTCGTATAGGGAAGTTGTAGATGTCTATAGCCTTTTTTATATCAAGAGATTCGATCATTTTACTTACCTCTTCCTCTGTTGTTTGCCTGCAATAAAAACTATTTAGTGGTTTATCTATTTTTCTGAGGTAATTTGAAAAGAGTGCCTTCTTTTTTGGAAGTTTTTTTACCAATTCTGGTGCAACGTTAATGTAATACCTGTTGAAGATTTCTCCTATATCCGCTGGATCTGTGATAAGCTTACCATTTTTAAAAACAGAGGTTGGTGTAAGAGACCTTTTTTTTCTATGGAGGATCAAGTTGACAGCATTCCAGTGGCGCTTGATATTGCCTTTATTATTTTCAAAGAAGTTTTTAAAATATAGGTACTTACTTCTACGAATTTCATGATTTATTTTGTTTCTAAGTATTCTGATGGTTTTCTTGTGTTCAGGGTTCCTACTTTTTGAATATTTGTACGAGTTAATGTGATTGGTTTTAATCATAGAAATAATCCTTCCATCTATCCAGGGTTTTAGGTCATAGTCGTTCTTAGGTTTTATTTTTTTTAGAGGAGCATATTTGTCAATCACCAAAGTCAATTTTTCATGTAGCAGGTTGTACTTTGCATTGGCGGAGTTGCAGTTAAGTAGTTTTGGTAGAATGTTCATATTTTCTAGGTCATGTTTTATCAAGACAGAATTATACTTTGAGAAGTCTCTTCGTAGAATAGTTTGGCCATTGTGGTCAGCTGTTTTCAGATTTAAACGTAAAAAATTAGGCAGATGGTCAGTTATAGGGCATAGCAGATTACCACTGCAATCGATGCTATCAAAGTCACTGAAAAAAATATTGTCAAGGAGAGTATATTTGTTATTGTCGTTTAGTCTTGTTGGTCCAATGATACTAGGCATCATTAGGTTTTCGAGCATGAGGTTTAGGAAGTTTTCTGTATTTTGATGTTTGGTACTGTTCAGAAGGTCGATGTTAAAATCACCCATAACTGCTAGCTTCTTATTTTGTTTTGAGACTTTCTTGATTGACTTGATGAGATGATTTTGGAATTCAGTAAAATCTCCCCTTGGATGTCTGTATAATGTACACACAACTAAGTTTTCAGATTTTAGAAAGAGTCCAGTAAAGAATAATTGGAATTCTTCCTTATCTGAAGAAAATGAACAATTTAGATCATCTCTCACCTTGTATCTGATGCTGTCTTTTACAAAGATTCCACAACCAGAGTTTTGAGTCTTTCCCCCAAGATGTTGAAGATCGTGGTAGCCAGGAAGAGTGTATGTTCTTTCATATTTGCTGTTTTCAGGTTCCCATAACTCGCTCAATCCAATGATATCAAAACACCCTGTGATCTTATTAAGGCAAGAAAGTTCATCAATGTGTTTGTTTATGGATCTAATATTTGTGTGAAGCAGAGTCAACTTACCATTATTTGATTGGTTTTGGAGAGTCTTCAAAAGTTTGTTGAGGTTATAGTAAGCAAAGTTCACATTTATCTCATCTTGTTCCTCAGACCTGTTTATATTGTTGAGAAAAAGGTTAGGTGTATTTTTAATGTAATAATCATATTTGTCAGTATGAGTTAATTGTTTTATTTCATATGTGATTGAAAGTGAATTAAAAGTTTGAGTAATGAGATCTTTATCGTTTAGTTCTTGGAATGGGAAAGAATTACAGTAGTTACATGACCAGGTTTTGTTTAATTTGTTTACTTCGTTACGTTTTAAGTTTAAGCATGATTGATGATATGAATGTTTACCAAGTGTACAGAAGATTTCTCTCTGGTTAGATCTTATGGTTTTGCTGCAGGAAAAGCATTTTAGAGTTTTTAAGTTAGGTTTTTTAACTGAGATTATGTCAGAAAAGACCTTATTAGTTATAGTGGTAAATGGTAATATGGAAGAAGTACATATGCTGCAGAAATATGGAAGAGGAGACTCACTGTGTGACTTGAAAGTTTTGGCAGTCATTTTAATACATGATTTATGAATCCAAGTGTTGCAGAGTTCACAAAAAATACACTGGGTTAAGGCAGTTTTTTTGCACACATAACATATGATGTTTTCAATCATTTGAGGCGTATCAAACATTAGTGAGGTTTAGAAAGAGCAATTTAAAATGAAAAGATAAAAAGTAGAAATGAAGACTAAAAGTACTGAAATAGACATGAAATAGAAAAAAAAATACGTGTGTCTATGAGTCCTTCATGGGTTGCAGCCCGAAAGCTAATTTGTTGATTGCCTTCTTAAGTAATTTTAGCCATTCAATTGCCGAATCGATTCGATGATGAGTTGGACAACTTCATAGTATATTTATTCATTAAAATACAAGAACGAAAGCAAAAAAAAGAGCAATAGAATATTATTAACACTATTCAAACTAGGCTTTTAGGGGCGGTTCAGAACTAGGGGGGGGGGGCTTTTCCTGTACCACCCCTTAACTTTTGATCTAATGGGTCTTTTTGGATGAAATTTGGCACACAAGATCCTTGTTACATAAGGTAACTTTTGACAAAAAATTTTTTTGATGACGTCACTCATCATGCCCAAAGTACAGCCATCAAAACCTTGCAGAGATCAAATAGAAAGTACAGAATATTAGTGAACATATAAAAAGTAACGAGTGCTACTTACTGTTAGCATTCGTGAACATAGATGTGCATGCGAGTTCTCCAAGTTGTTTCTAGCTGTTTTGATCAAATGAGGGACATCACAAAAGAAATATATTTTATTAGCAACATTGAACCGATTCCAGCATTGTCATAAATTTTTCGGAAGATTTTATGGGGTATTTTTGAGGTTACCATCATTTTTATAGGGTAACCTTTGAAACACCACATCTTTTAGTAAAAACTATTTTAACCTCTAAAAACTTGAGAGCACTCTTTACTGACATGGCAACACATGGTCAAAAAAAGTGCGACAAATATTGAAGATTTGGTGTGATTTTTGAGGTTACTTTTCGGTGGATTGTAGTAACCTCAAAAACCCATCAAAATTTGAATTTTAAAGATTCTGATTTCTTCTACTTCTAATAATCCATCTTGAGATGTGATTTAGTTTATGATTTGATGTTATAGTCATGCAAAACAAATAATATTGATCTTTGATTAATAGCCTTATTAGCTTTAGCTTAACACAGGATTACAGTGAAAATGGTGCTTTTCTACAAGAGTAAAACAAAAATAATGATGTTCGGCCAAAGTAAGACTGGTCTAGGCTGATATGGACCAGTCGAGGCCGATACGAACCGGTCCAGAATGTTTTACGGAAGCGACATTTGGAATTTCCATAATGCTATTGCATAAATTACATAGAAAGATTTCCTTAATGCGTCTATTTAATTCTTGGCGCATCTCTTTCGTTAAAGAAGTTAATTCATTTATTTCAATGGCCATTATTTCATTAACATTTCTTCTAGTCCATAAGGGCGTCGAGTTAAGTGAACGGTGACCTTTATTTCCCTTTGCCTTTTTCGGTGTTCGTCCAACTGACCCTCTGGCTGGGGGTTCAATTTCATTATGTGAGGACTCCAATCCGGAAGATTAATCTTTGCTGTAGAGCCTCTAGTAGGTCTTTTTAAAGACAATATGGATCCTCATTAAAATGGTCATCATTTAAGAAAAAAATTGTCTTCTAATGAACTTCTCCTCTCCTCGTCGATGCAAAATTGATCACAATCAAAACACAACTTTTCTAAGGGATATACGTGACGGTCCATTGTCACTTCTAGAAGGAAGTGGGAAGAATGTCTGGTATAAACACTTCTGCTAGATGGCAATAAACGTAAATTGGCGCCAAATAAACTAGGGAGATCTTAAAAATATTTTGGATAATTTATACGCATTTAAGCCCTAGATGTTTTTTTAAATGACTATTTTAATTTTTCTCAATGTTTTTGCATTGTATTCCCTAAAAGATTGCATGGTATGTGTGGGTGGGATCTGTAACTTACGTAATGTTAGGCCCTGCATGCTTTAAAGCATGTGATCTGATTTATAAAAACAAGCGGAATGGGCAAAATTGTTGCTCTAGTCTTTGGTCTGTATCTCACAATGAAAAGATGATACAAATTTAATTTCTTTTGCACCTTCAAGCAAAAAGCTGCCTCTTCCAGGAACAATCGGCACGCTTTTCGGTAAAACAGCTTCTGAATTTGATGAAAATTAGCTGAGAGCTTGTTTTCGTCATCTGTCAGAAAATCTTCTTTTTTTCGAAAAAAAATCTCAATCCCAGATTTTTTGCATATCATGTTGGCTTAGGCATTAGCCTATGAAAAGAAACAGAAAACAATTCATTTTAATTAAGTTTATAGCCTTTTTTCCACTAAAGTAGGAGGTAAGTTGGCGTGACAGCCACCTGTTTTCGAATGAAGTCATTGCATTTTTGTTTACATTCTGAGATGCGCGCGGGGGTTCAATTTCACACACAAAACAATTTTGGTCTCCAATCCGGAAGATTAATCTTTGCCGTAGAGCCTGGTCTTTTTAAATTACCCAATTTAGCGTAGCAAAGAAGACAAGAAATACGGTTTATGCTAATTAAAATAGTCATTCATTTGCGTGGTGTTAAATATACCTACAGTACATCACCAATTTCTTGTTTTAAATGCTCATAAAACTTCAAAACTTTGTCTACCATTGTACAACAATCGAGCTTTACGTTGTACCTTTCATATGGTAAAGACATTTTTAGTTTGTTTACAAATTCCGATTTTCCTGATCTTATTAACTGGCGGTATGGGGATATCAATTGCGTTTGGTGCGCTAAAATGCTAAAATATTGCATCCGCCACATTTCATTTCCCTTATAACGCACCACTTTTAATGAAAAACTGAGTAAGAAAACATTGAATTTGAATTAGTTACCTAATAGTTGGCCAATACTGCATAGTGTTTCGTGTTGATATCTTGGCTTGTTGGTTGGTTGCAGTTCACTTGAACTTTCTTTTAAACTATTTGGTAAGACAGAGCTCTTCAAATCTGATTAGTTCCTTGTATATTAGTCATTCAAAAAACGAAACGATAGCAGCAAGTGTAAACACTGGTCAATTAACCTCACTTTTTGGTTATCAATAAAAGATGGCATAAGCTTGTCTGTTTAAAAATACTTTCACGCAGAAAGCGCTTTGGGGCTAGTTAAGGTTCTAAGCTAACTTTATTTTTGCTTTAAAAAGAGATACTATTAGCTTAGTTGCAAAAAAACTTGTTTATGCTCGCCATTGCCGAACACAATGCAAACACGCTAATTAATTGTACCCAAGTCGAATAACAAATTCAATGGTTTAATCAATTTCACATGCGCTTATCAAAAATCTGTCACATTCAGCTTTATGCTAGAAACTATGTAATATTTACAAAAAAATATCTAAAACTATATACAATCAACACCAACAGTACTAGTAAGTGTTGTCTAAATAAGTTTAGAAGCTAAACACTTTCCCTTGTCTTTAGCAAGCTTTCTCAGTTACACAAAATATTCTCTAAGTTATTTTTCTCAAAGAATTGGATCTGGCTGTCATTTCCTCCAATGATGATTTCGATTCTGCATTCTGCAGACTTTTCAGCATCTCTTAACAACGAGAGCACAGTTTTTTCAAGCATCCTTTTCTCTGAACGTACATCTTCAATCTCCTCTTGAATGGATTTTTCCTCTTCAAACTTTTAGTCGATTCAACTTTCGCCTTTCTTTGATCGATCAAGTATTGCTCGTATTTGCTCTTTGCAATTTTCCACAAATTACAATGTTCTCAGGGCTGACTAGACAAAACAGCTGTTTCTAGCTGAAAAACACTGTTTTTAATAAGGGTTAATATCTCGAGTTAGGTACAGAACAGTACATAAATCACCTATACTTGCAAGATATTTCTAATCTTAATTTTTAGAGAGCTTTCAAAAAATATACAACAGGTCTCCGTTTTCTCAAGCTAAAATTTTTATTCATTTTTGACTTATAGTTCTTGCCTCTTGATTTTCGCCCTTGCACTGCAAAGACAATATAGATCTATCGATCGTTTAAAAATTTTTCTAGACAGACAGTTCCATATTTTCCACTTCTGTGGTGAGACTCTCTTTATCTTTTTCCCTTCATCGATAGTTTTCTTGATTATTTATCAAAAGTACATAAAATTTTCGACGTTAATCACTTTAGTGTTGAAAGTTGCGCGACAAATATATTGTTTATTTCTAAAGATATTTAACACCACATATCATATACGTTAAATAAACACTTTTCTAGAGACGATGTTAATCACTTCAGTGTTGAAATTTGTCTAAAACCCACATATAACCGAGTTTTAACTGAAGATAAACCGTGAGTTTTAGTATATATAACCTGTATCATATTCTAATATTTTTACTTGTCATTCCATCTCTTCGGAGAACTAGGTGTAGTTGGAGCATCTTATAGCCTGGTTACGGCAACCAAAATAGGAAAATTCTGATATAAAACCACACCTGTACAGGTTGGCATCTTGCAGGGTTCTGTTATGCCTCATGGGGTGATTGACCTCTTTAGACACTTGTTACTGTCATTCTCAAGGATGTATCCAGTGGCGTGGAGCATTCGAAACAAAAGGCTATCGAAAGAAATAACGCTGAATCAATGTTTATTCAGGGTAGATGAACTCAATTTCTAATCTTCATGTTAGCCATTAGCACTCGGCCGCTTTGAAAACGATCAATTATCTAACAGCCTTCTATTCAGCTCGAAGGTGGCTCACCAGATAAAAAAAGAGAAAACTGGCTCATCCACTTTAAAACTGAAACCAACCTATTTTAAATGCTAATGCGCTCCCTTTAACTCAAATTTTTGATGAGCTTGACATTTCAACTTCTCCTTTTACAATTGATGAACTTTCAAACTGTGTTAAACTATTTTCTAATAATAAATCTTCAGGCCTTGATAATATTCAAACTCTGCTTTGGAAAGATTCCGTCTTTATAGAAATGCTTATTAATTTTTGTAATCACACATTTGAGTTTCTAACTCACCCCTTTGTTAACTGGCGGTATCATTCCTGTTCCTAAAAATGAGATTTGACCTTGGCATCCAACTACAGAGGCATCACTGTTATGTCTATCGCCGCCAAAATCTACATTAAACTTCTTTTACAACGTTTCGTTCTGGTTCTTAATCCTCTTCTAAGGAAAAACCAAATGGTTTTCGAAAGGAAGAAGTACTCTTACACAGATTTTAGCCATCAGGCGTATTTTGGATCAAATGCAAAAACTTAACAAAGATGCGTTTATTTGCTTTGTTGACTTTGATTCCATATCTCGTGTAATAAAAAATTTGAATTCTTAAATTGTATGGCATTCCAGAAATGTCGGCAAAAATTACAAACAACATGGCTGATATAATTTTCAAAAAATGTGTGCTGTATGGTTGTTTTTGGTTTCTTTTGATGGTTTTTTTGTAGTTTAACTGTACTTATCACTCCCTGAATATTAGTTTTAGTATCCAGTGTAATTTCTGTATGTGCACCAACCCAAAAAAATGTGTTCTTACCACAGAAAAGTTGATAATCATAACTTTTGTTTTTGTTTCTTTTGATGGTTTTTCTGCACTTTCTCAAATTTTATACCATTAAAAGACCAAAGAAACTAAAGCAGGTATGTTCCTTATGGGCTTAGGCTTTTATCAGTAACTTTCATGTTGTTATCTATCTTAGACAGTCCTCCAAATATAACTAAACTGTTGTCCACCGGCCGACAACCAACAAACTGACTTCAGTGTTCCAGAACTGAAGTTTTTTGGATGAAATCTTTATCAAACTTCACAAAAGTGTTCATTGAGGGTTAGAATTCATTTTCTACAGCTTTAGTTTTTCTTTTAGTGTTATTATAGATGATGATTATGACTTTTCTCTTCTTTCAGGCTTTTTGTGTACAATGTTATTTCTATTTTATTTTTGCTTCTGTGATCAGTTTAATGTAGGAAAAATACTTATTTGAGTATTTCAATATGCCCTCCTTGTGAAAAGAATGATAATATTTTGCATGATTCCTTCTCCAAAAAGTTTTGTATTCGAATTTATTTCGTGAAACCATTTGAAGTTTTTTCTGACCCATATTTTGTCGGCCATGACACCTTCCCTGTCCAAATTGTACTCGGGCCCATTTTTCTAAAAATTTACGCAGTCAGGCGAAATTCCGTAATGTAAACCTTCCAGATGTTGAAAATTTTCCCGACCTTCAGAGCTTTAGCGTGTCGGAAGAAAATTTCTACATCGGGTGCCAGATTACCTTTTTCTGACCGATCTTGACCTTGCTGACGATCTTGCTTTAGTTTCTGAGACTATTCACTCACTTGAAACTTCGGCCAGTCAAGTCGGTCTTTATTGCAATGCTGGAAAAACTGAATTTATCAGCCCCTCTGGAAATGTTCTCCCTTTAACTTCCAAGAATGGTGTCAATATCAAACTTGTGAAGTATTTCAACTATTAACAGCTCTGAAAACGATTTTAAAATCAGGAAAGGTCTAGCTTGGAAAGCTTGTAATAATTAAGATAAGGTATGGTTATATAATTTGTCTAACGCTCTCAAACTTCAAACTTTTAGAAATCTTGTCGAGCCCATTCTTCTACCGGGTGCGCCACAAAAAAGTTTCTCTCTTTAAAACTAATTTTCTCGAAATCTAAAAGTTTTAAAAGAACCATTTCTATTTCATTGGAAAGAAGAAAGATAAAATTAAATTTTGGTGGGTCATTTATTAAATTCGATTCATTAGATCAAAAGTTATACTCAATTGAATAAAAAAGTTACTTTCAGAAAATGCTCAAAAACGTTAAAAATCGACCTATCAAATTAAACAGAAGCATAGTTATATGATATATCAGTATTTTTGTTTCAGTCATTAAAAATGATAATTAGCTGTCTAAATGACCTTTTGTTATTTAAAGGAAGGTTGAAGTTATTTAAAATAAGGTTGAATTTCAATGAAAGGAAGAAAATTCGTCGAAAAAGGCCAAATAATCTGGTAAAATTCATAAAAATACATCAAATATGGGTTTCGAGGTAGATCCAGCCTTACATAGACTTTATCCAGTCTAGAACCAAAAACCTAAGAAAAATTCCAGTTAAACCAAATTAAATTAATGATGATGAGGATTTTAAACTTTTTCGACCCTTTCGTTTCAAAATTTATGTGTTTTGTTACGGAAAAATGCTCTTAATTATGTAAAGACTATTGCAATTGCCAAATTTAAAGTAAAAATTTGATAGGTCGATTTTTGACGTTTTCGAGCACTTTCTGAAAGTAACTTTTTTATTCAATTGAGCATAACTTTTGATCTAATGAATCGAATTAAATAAATGACCCTTCAAAGTTTAAGTCTATCTTTCTTCTTTCCAATGAATTAGGAGTGCTTCTTTTAAAAACTTTAGATTTTGAGAAAATTAGTTTCAAAGAGAGAAACTTTTTTGTGGCGCACCCGGTATATGGCTTGGACCATGACAAAAACCATGCTGAAGAGTCTTGATGGCTGTGATACAAACCTTTTGAAAAGAGTCCAGTACATCGCAAAACTTCTAATGTAGGTCCACATGTGTGAGGAAGTCGTACCATAAGCTATCGATGGAATGCAACTGCTAAACTCAACGTAAATCTTTCCCAGTTGCTCACATCAAGTAACATGACGTAAGAAATTCCAACGTTCACCGTTTGGCAGTTGATTAACAAACTCTTTGATGAATTCTAATACTTTTTCCTTGTGACTCTTTAAGATCAGCAAGCCCAAGACCAGTAGGCTTCATTTTTTTCCATAAGAGTGATAAGTAGATCCTCGGATATACCATTGAGCGGCATTGAGTTGGTTACTTTAATGCCTTCTTGCATGTAATTTGAAAAGCAGGCTGGTAATGCAAACGTGACATGTGGAAGATTGAGTGTGGACTTGGGATCCCGTTCATGTTGAACTTCGGAGATAACTTTTGCAGAAACTTTTAAAACTGACATCGTACTCGGGTTCTTCAGAAGCTCTTTGCAAGACTTTGAAATCTTCTCTGTTTAAACACTCTTAGCCTGGGAATCCAAGCGTTAAACTTTGTTTACAGTCTAGTTTATGACAAAAAAGGAAAATCAGAACAGATTCATTTAGAAACAAAATGGCTGATGTTTTGATGTGGTTTTTAAAGAGTTTTTATGGTAAGTTGATTATGTGTGTTTGCCTGGGTTTCCAAAGTTCAGAAAGTCTGTCAGCAAGGGTTCGCACACAGACCGTTTATAACATTCTGTGTCAGACTAATCTACCTGCACCAAACTTTATAATCTTAGAGCTTTGTGAGGTGAGGTATTTTTATGAGCTTGGATTCCAAGGCTAGAATCCTCTCTTTGTGAAATCGTTAGAAGGTTTGTTACCCGTTAAATTTTGAAATAGTACGGGGTTGTTATAATTAGCAATCAAACCCACATAAGCTAACATAAAAATCAATTTTGATGAAAGGGAGTGCGACGGGTTGGTTAGGAAAAAGCTATCATAATTTTGATAATAAAAACTTTAAATTGAACTTAACTTATTATTTTATTGACGGTGATACAGTGTTTTTCATGTTATGGAATTTCCAGAACCAGAAATTTTGAACAAGATAGCTTGCTTACTTTGAAAGCATGCATTGTACTTTTTGAAATATACACATCTCCAGGCTTAAGTAAAGTATCGCAAAAGGGACAAATTGAATCATTTATTGAAAAAACAACGAGTTTAAGGAACAGACAACTTTGATAAAATGAGAGTCGACATTCGGAACTTCCAATGGGTTTTTCGATAATAAAACGATTCCCTCAATGCGTCCATTTAATCCTTTGCGTATTTCTTTTGTTAAAAAAGTCAATCCATCTGCTTCCATGACCATTATTTTATTAATGTGTCCTCTTTACCATAAGGGTGAGTTGAGTGAACGTCAACCTTTGTTTCCCTTTGCGCTGTTTTTGGTGTTCGTCAAACTGACCCTCCAGCAGATGGTTCAATTTCACACACAAGACAATTTTGGTCTTTTTGTGAGGACACCAATCCGGAAGATTTATTTTTCCTGGTCTTTCTAAATTACCTATTTTAGCATTGCAAAGAAGACAAAAGAAATACAGTTTGTGCTCATTAAAATAGCCATCATTTAAGAAAAAATAATCATGAAAATGTTAGGCCCTGCATGCTTTGAGGCACATAATCTGATATATAAAAACAAGCGGGATGGTAAAAAATGTGACTCTAGTCATTGATCTGTATCTCAAAGGGAGAAAATAATACAAATTTATTTATTTCTTTTGCACTTTGAAGCCAAATGGATCTTCTTGAATATTAATAACAAATTACTCCACCTTGCACAAACGGGATGTATTATCTTGCACCTAGGTAATAACTGTGTTGTAAAAAACAAATCAATTATATGACGTTATCATTAAAACAATTTCTGCATGGTGTAATTATTTATTCAAAAAGACTGCCAAACAACTATTCTATTGGCTGTCAAGCAATTGATGAAATCACGTAATATTATTGTTTATCAGTCAATAATAGAGACTAGTTTATTTTCTATTATTGACTGATATATCGCTCTACCGATGGTATAGAGCACTTTCTTGAATCGCAAGTCAGATTTGCAAATAATATTATTGTTAATATTGGAAGTGGGCGAATCTAATTGGCTACCTTATCAACGGCCTATTTTGGCACGGAATTCAAACCAAATGTAAACAAATTCAAACTGGGTAATAAATACCATACTATCACTGAGTTACTTCTAATGGGACCTTTGCTTATGTGGTGTAATTTTGGTTAGACAGTGTGCTTCTCCAGGCAACTTTCTTGTTGATTTTCCTACATAATAATTTAGGAAATGAATGCCAAAGTATTGCAGCTAGAGTGTGTTGAAGAAATTTTCAAATGAAAAATCAAGTTTATAAGACGAAAAGTTTATTTCAAGTTTATTGTTGGGTTTTGAGGATCGGGTATCAGTTGGTTCAAGAAGTGTTTGATCAGATAGATATTGAGAGGAATTCGCGTACATTATATTAGGCTCTATATGATATGATTTAGACTCTGTCGTTTCCTTCCCAGTGTTTCTTTCCTTTTTTGATTTTTCGAGCTCTATAATAAGCTTTTGATCAATGGTAACTTCTTAACCCTATTAGCCCCAAGCTTTTTTGACTTTTGTATCCCCAGGGGGGGTAGAATCTACCACCCTCGATTATTTTCGATCTAGAAGAGCTATGGCCATGAAATTTGGTACAGATGTTTTCCATCATGATACAATTTTCCAGGAAGAAAAAAAAAATTGATTACGTCATTCAAAAACTGATGACGTCATCACAAAATTTCCACCTGTCGGAAAAAAGCCCAAATATTTTGTTTACAAAAATGTCTATTACAGTCGAACCAATAAAGATATTTCAATTCTGTTTGAAGATTCTGAAAGATAAAAGACTGTTCTTTAACATAATTGCCGGTTTTGCAAATTCCATGAAGAGTTTTTCTTAAAATCTATGCTGAAGATGAGTAAAATTTTCAAAATTTGATGACGTTATAAATGATGACGTCATCATTTTCAAAAATTTTCTTTTGATTTTTTAAATTTGTATTATCAATGCCTATCACGTGTCAAAATTTGAAAATGATTGAATAAATAGTTTAGAAGTTATCAGCACTTTAAAATTTTGAGTTTTAAGCGATTTAAGCTGGGTTTTACGTCATGTTTCACAATAAAGTCATAAAACCTGATCTGGACAACCTATGACCCTAAAATTTTGCACAAGTACTCTTAATAAGATTTTATTAAAAGTCAGAAAGTTTCAAGTCGTTTGAAAAATTTTTCTCCGAGATATAAACAAAAGAACTCCAGCGTGGTAGATTCTACCCCCCCCCCCTGGGGCTAATAGGGTTAAGTTAGTGATCTTGGAGATTTTTTTCTCTATTTGTAATTTGTCAATCTCCTCATCGTGGTATTTAATGCCAATTTCCATAAAAGATGGCTTCTCTATGCATGTCAGACCATTCCTTTATGAGATTTGGAGGGAGGTTCAAGTTTTGTTAACGATGAATTTAAGAATATCTGGTGCTTAATGTATTTCCAAAAGACCGAATGGGTAGTACCTGTTAGAATAATCAGGTAATTGCTTCCTGGTAATAGTTTTGTATTCGTTTATAGACTGTTTGGTTTGTTTTTCATGGAGATAGTTGTGATAGAATGGTTGTGATAGGTCTCTGTTGAAAGATTCTTTGATTTGGTCACGTCGCTCGGGCGATTTTGTTTGTATGATTCGTTGTTTTCTTTGATGGTCTTTTTGTTTCACTTTTTGTTTCACTTTTTGTTCGCCGAGTTAGGCTGGGTATGAGCTGGGTACGTTTGTTTGGCTGTATCTTCGCGAGTTTGAAAATTTGACAAAGATAGACAGTTCAACCAAATGGCATGTAATATATGAGGTTTTTAGAATATGTAAGTTTCCATGTTAAACAAATTGTATTATAATTGTATTATAGTAATACTTCAAATGTGTGGTCCTTGATTTATGCTAGAGCTTTCGGGTCAAACTCTTTCAAATTATTCGTCGGCATGAATTTGAGGTGTTCTTTAACGTTTGCATCGTCTTTTCCAAAGTCCGGTTTATCATTACAGGTGATAAAGATCCCTGCAAAAAAAAGAATCTTTCAGAAATTACTTTGGGTATAATAATTTTAACTGAAGTGAGTAATACCAATGCCAATGCTCCAATGCTTGTTCTACCTACTCTATTTTTAATCTTTTCTGATGCAGCGTGTTTCCTTGGTACTATAAGCATGTCGCCTTGGCGAAGAATCTTGGCTACATTGGCATCAACAAGCTTTGAACAAAATTCGTCAATGTATAGTACCATTGTATCGTTTGTGATTATTGATAGTCCAAAGACCTTCTCTTTTGACAATGTTACCAAAATTTCTGGTTGAGTGAAACCTTTCAACACATTCAGCATTGGTGTTGAATCGAGTGAGCTTTTTTGTTTTCATAGGAAGTTGACCACAAAGCAGGCATTGATAAAATTTGATCAGAAAGTCTATTCTGTCATTTATATCTTCAAAGCTGTTCATCACAGCATCTTCGAAATATCCTCCACTTATGTCTGGATCGTCAGGTATCACCTTAAAAATTCTTGGCGATATGAATCCATCTTCTGGCTTGTATGGACAGATTTAAAGAATCTTTCACCCGATACTTCAATGATATCTGGATCAAATGATAGCTACGTGACTATCTAAAATTGGAAAATGTTTTCCATTATTGCATGCGTCTTAAGACTATGATGTTTAAACGTTCATTCCCTGTTACAGAGAACGTAAACTAATGGTACTCTAGATTATTATTGATAGGTTAAGATATACCATACAGCATCGATTTGAGGGATGGTAAGAATTCGATGATTTCATCTTGAAGGTCTGGTATGAGAATAATCGAGTTGAGATAGGTCTTTGCAGATGCCATTTGGACAAAAAAATTAAAATATTTTTCAAGAAAAGCAATGTTTAAAAAAAAACAAAAACAAATCGAGGATTGATTAGAAAAGTTAAAATTGGAAGAGACTTATTTCGCACCATTTGGATATTTCCTGTAGACATTGCAATTGTAAACCGCATGTCCTGCATTCCTCTTTTATTCCTAAGGGCTTGCATTGCTCTACCCAGCGGCGTTGAAGAGAAGCGATTTGCAATGACTTTCTTGGGATTTGTTGGACGCCACATAATGCTTAAGGCCGAGGTAAACGATTCCAACATTTCATCCAACATAGAAATTGAAATGTTGGACGAATGTTGGATGAATTTTGGAAAGGTGTTGGATCTCCTTCGTCGCAATGTCCAACATCATTTTCATCCAACATGGGTGTTCATTCATTCTTTTTTTAATTCATTCTTTTTAAATTAGAAATGGCGAGGAATTTTATACCCAGTGTAACTAGTGCCACTACTGCTGTTCATACGGACAAAAATTATAGTCTAACAATTGGACCCTTAATGCAGAGAAAATTCTGGCGAAATATGACTCTTATGGTGCAATTTCCTGAAATTTATTTATCTATTTCAAGGCAAAAATTTGTCAACTTTTCTAAAATTTTACAGTGCATTTTGGGAAGCCTGAAAACGTACCTTTAAAGGGTCACACCTCTACGATCGCTTAATTTCAGCCCTCCCCCTTGGTTTATTTTCCGAAAAAAAACAAAAACATTCGAGTAGTAGCTTCTCTACCATCTTTTTAAATTTGTTACGAGATTTTTCGAATTTTTGACAAAAAAAACATTCGATTCTATTTCTAATGACGTCATTCCCTTTCAAATGTTGGATGTGAGCTGAGTAAACGAATCCAACATGATCCAACACGAAAAGAAGAAGTAAATGTTGGACAAAATGTTTGATGGCGATCAAACTCCCATCCAACACTTTTTTTCTTCTTCCAACATAATTTTTTCTTCCTTTCCGACTTTTGCATTCGAGTAAACGATTCCAACATTCTGTCCAACAGAGAGAAAATGGCATGTTGGATGGAATGTTGGAATCGTTTACCTCGGCCTTTAACTATCAAGCCTAACTCGTTTAAGGTTTCCCGCCCAATCCTTCACATCTTGAACATATTTTGGGAAGAACATTATGATTTAACAGGCTGGATCATGAACTTCCTTTGGGAACTGTTTCCAGAACACATTATTAAGGTTAAAGTGATAAGTAAGAGAAGATAAAAATTGATATGAGTACGATTGGTCGAGAATGACACAAGAATATTTGGTTATCATTCAGCCAATGTTGAAGTAGATTACTGTAATTTGCCTGGTAAAGGTTGCGAAGGTAAAAAGCCTTTAAATCTATAATAGCGGCCAAAAGCGTGACTATTGCTGATATCTTCAAGACATGAATTTATCCGAGGACGAAAATAGGCACAGTGACTAAGTAGATGGTGTAGAAGGTTAGGAAGAAATGAATAAATTTGAGTTAGTTTTTTCTCAACACCATCTTTCAACGCATACCACGACTGATAAAGGTTGTCATTTGGGTTTGGGTTTAACTCCTGAGTCAAATCTTTTTTTATATAAGATTACTTTGTCCCTAAGCAGTGAGCCTTCAACCAGCATCAATGTCTTCACTAACACTGAACTATTCAAACTTTCAACCATAGGTGCTGATGTTGATGTCATCTCGAAAGACTCCAGTTCAAAACTATGCGATGGAGGTGTTGGAACAATACAATCTTCGGTTGTTTGGTTGTTAAAAAGTAAGAAATTTGTTTCAAAATCAATTGACGTGTCTGAGGTAGAGGTGGATTGGATTGCAGATTTGGAGTTGGTGACAGTGCAGGAGGAGGTGTATGGGATTGCAGATTTGGAGTTGCTGACGGTACTTGAAGATGATGTGTTAGCCTGTGAATCCAAGCTCATACTCTTAGAAAAAAAACAAAAAATTCCTCAAAGTTCTAAGATTATAGAGCTTGGTGCAGGTAGATTTGTCTGACACAGAAAGTTGTAAACAGTCTGTGTTTGAACCCTTGTTGACAGACTTTCTGCACTTTGGAAACCCTAGGCTGGAGATCCATACTCTCTATTCAAACTTACACCACATAAGCAAAAGTCCCATCAGAAGCTACTCATTGACAGTATGGTATTTTTGACCCAGTTTGAATTTGTTTACATTTGCTTTGAATTTCGTGCCAAAAAAGCCGTTGATAAGGTTGGCCAATCAGGTTCGCGCACTTCCAATCAAAACAATAATATCACCTGATTTCAACAATTGTTTGACAGTCAATAGAATTCTGCGACCAGATTTGGCATCTTCAAAAATTCCCGGTTACTCTGTTATTTCTATGTTTTTATTCGTTTTAACTTAATGCTATACTCCGAAATCACACGAACAGAGTAGACGGGTCTCCTAGCTATTGAAACCCAGGCAAACACACATAATCAACTTACCATAAAAACTCTTTCACAAGCTCTAAAGACTATTAATACTACTAAAAACCACATCAAAACATCAGCCACACGTATTTAGACTTCCAGTGAACAGCCATTATGTTTCTAAATGAATCTTTGTTTTCATTTTCATTTGTTTTCCTTTTTTCTGCATAGTCAGCTTTTTCCATGAATTATGCGCACGCATTGAAATTATTAAAATGTTAAACAAGCAGCAAAAATATCATAAAACTAGACTGTGAACAAAGTTTAACGGTTGGATTCCCAGGCTGATAATGTGTCTGTGGTGGGAGGGATGAAAGCTTCTGCAGGGGCGACCTTATCAGGGGGGTCATGCAGTGAGTACCAGACACTATGAGTAGTAACTTCAAAATCCAAATTTTGAAATACACCCACCACCCTTCTGCAGTTAGTACCCTAAATTACCTACTGCATTTGGGGTCGAAAATTGGATACCACCCTTAATTAAGCAGTAAGCACCTCTGATACTATTTGTTTTACATAGAAAATAATGATTCCCCCTGTTTTCGGCTCTAAATGATCCGGAATAAGCTCATAAAGCTGATAACACAGAAAAACCTTTTTTGTGCTTTGGTATAATTAATAACTACTATGGTTTAAAGCTCAAACTAACAGGAATTTCTTTTTAACATCTGAAGATACAAAACAAAAAAGAAACATCAATAATAAAAACTAAAGAAACGAAATCTTCATATATCCTATCTAAATAAAAACATTTTTGAAGTAGATAAAATAAACAAGAATAAGTTAAATTATATCTTTCGAAAATGCACAATGTTAAAAAATACATTACTTAAAGTTTCATGCTTATCGCAATCATCAGATGTGTAAAAACATTTTTTTAAAAACCGTCTTATGTACAGATTTGAAATGTGGAAAAAAATCGTAAAAATGATTAAAAGCAATTATGACAAATTAGGCGATAAAAATGATTAAAAGCAGTTATGACAAATTAAGCGATAAAAAACTATAAAACTTTAAAAAGATTCAAGTGTCCGCCGGGATGCTTTTTATGTTTTTCAACAAATGTTTATTAACGTGCCTACAAGTGGAAATCAGTTCGGATCTTTTATTTAAGAGTTTTTGTTGAGAATTGATGATGTGGAACTTTTCAGTTAAGCATAAGAATAATTTATTATAGTTATGTTGCCCGTTGCCATTAATCTTCTATATGCATGGTCAGAGTCTCTGTAACATAGCCTATAAGTTGAACGTTTTGTACAGAAAAAGCTTATATATTTCACTCTCATAAAGTCATACATGAAGTCAGATCGATTTTGAATTGTTTTCAAAGGTTTTGGCAGTCATATATTAAAATTAGCCAAGTGACAGCAACAAGAGCAACGTTTAAAAGACTTACAAGTCTGTGAAAGACTGAGAGTATTATAAGATTTTCAGACGTTTGGTATAATCAACTAAGTGAGCAAGTACAAGGCGAAATCTTAGGGGCTACTCTGGCATTATAGGTCTGTTCAGGATAAACATTAAGATAAACTAATAAAAATCTAAATTCAAACAAATAAATCTAAGTAGTCAACAGAATCCAACTCAATTTTGAAGCTTAGGTTTCGAAAAATTGCTTATATTTTTCCAGTATTCAGTTTCTCAGCTTTGAAATAATTAGAGCCTTTAAAAGTGATCAAAAAGGAAAACTGTAAACAGTAGTAAACAAGCTGGAAGGCTAGAAAAACGAAGTTTTAATAAATACTTAATCGCTGAAGGGGTATGTTAAGCTTTAAAAAGAACGATTAACAAATAGAACTTGATGGAACAAAATATTAACAGAAACAATAGTGGTTTAATTAAACTGAAAAAATAAATACAGAGAGAAATCTACGAAAGCATTTTTATTCTCTCTTCATCAGATATAATTTTAGGTACATCAAAAGTTTGATGACGTGATTTATAATGTTCCTCCATATTGTAAGTCCAAAGAAATCCATTGCAAATCGTGCAATGGACAACATGATTTGAACAATCACTTCTTGATGAAAAGGTTTAAATTGACAATTGCTTTGAAGCTATAAAAGTTTTCACCTCTCTTTTTAGTGCTAACAACAAGAATATTTTGACAATCATCTCGACTACAAAATCCACATATGTTAGATTTATTTCCAACGTTAACTGTTCCATTAAATATGTGACGTCCTACATGCTTTCTCATAGGTTCTAATTTGACATTGACCTTGCAAATCAAACATTCAACCATTTGCAAAACTTGTTCATTCTTTTTCTTTGTTGGTTTTGCTGACTTTCCATAATTAGATTCAGTTGGATTTGTTTGATTGTTATTTCCTTGAAATACAGAAATCTGAACATTTAAATCTAGAACAAATTGCTTATCAACGTTTAAAACCATTTTACCATCAACTTCGACCAAAGAGGGTTGTATGGCAAATGATTGTGAACCTGGTACCTCAAACTCATCCCCAAGCAATACACTGTTTAACAGTCTCGCCATCTCCACCGTAGAAGCGGTAGGTAAGTGCTCATTTTAGTACTGTGGAAGGTTAAAGAAATGTAAATATTGCCATTGTTTTAGATGTTTGAACATGATATTAATGACAATTTTATGTATCTCTCCTGAAAAATTCACAAAGATTCATCCAGAGGAAAAGAAGTTATGATTAAAAGGAATTCTTTACCTACCATTTCTCTGGTGGGTTTTCTTATGAGAACTGGATGTTTACCTACCATTTTTTACACGGGAAAGTGAATTTTCCCGTGGTTTCCAAAATCAAAACAATGGAAAATTGTTCATACGCGTGCGCAGTCGACACTGTTAAACAGTGTACTCATTATTCCAAAATAAATGGTTTTCATTTTCTTCCATTTGCATTTGTTTCAAATGTTTCAAAACAGCAAAAAACTGCAGAAAACAGCGTTTTAGACGTCAATTAGCTTATAACTTTGTTTGATATCTTTTGACTGAATCATTATTTTTGAGAAATTTTTTCACAGTGATGACGTTCGATGATCAAGGATTCACTTCAGTGAAAATGATAGTTATAGCACTTTTCTACAAGATCTTCATTTTTTCTTCTTCATTTCCATCTTCATTTTTAGAAAAAAATTTTAAAGATTTTTTTATTTCAAATTGTTCCACTCACTAATATCTTTCCAATGATACCAAATTTATAAAGATTGAAGAATTCCTTCAAAAGTTATAGGTAAAAGAAAAAAGCGTGCACACTTATCGTGAATAGACTTTAGTTATTTTAGTGGACGATTGGTTTTATGGTTCAAAGTCAAGGTGATATGGTAATATTATTGATGTAAATATTAAACCCTTTTATTAAGGCGTAAATAGCTGTAAGTTGTGAAAAGTCGAACAAATTATGAGAAATTGAATTACTTTTTGTAAACCAATCGGGATGTTTTTTCATCAAGTTGGTGCAAAGTGCCATGGCTCTTGTTGAGAAGACGAGCTCAATAGTCGATATTTCAATCTGATGTTCCCAAACAACCTTTCTAGGACATTGTTACTGCACAACATCAGGTGCAATGGTTTATCTGGGTAATAGATCTTCCATTTAGTTAAGCAGTAAAATGCATCTTCAAAGGAGGCTTGAAGATCGTGATAAAGCTGGTTTGGGTAGAAAGTTTTTCAATGTTCTTTGCAATACAAACAAAATATGAGCTCCTATTGAAATCTTCTTTAATTGTTCACGAATCGTTACTTGAACATCGTGATGTGTTACAAGAACAGCCTCGATAACGTATTTCAAGAGATGAAGCTCGGCCGAAGAATTTGCTGAAAGAAAAATTAAAATTTTTGTTTTTTCTAAATTTAATGAGATAACGCGTTGTCAGTTAACATGTTAAATTATTTTGAAGGTATTTAACACACTTAAAATCAGTTAGAAACGACCGTGGTATCCAAGTTGGTACGGCTGGAAAATCTAATACAAAATAGTTCTGAATAGTTTCGAAAATTCAATTACAAACCTATTCGAAAACTTGCTTTCTTTAGCTCCTCAACGTTATCAACAGACTTGTAGTGATACGGCTGATCTATTCTTGACTTGTTTCCTGTGATTGTCAGGAATATGAAGTCTTTCAAAAAATGGTAAGTCTTTTAATATTTTAGAAAGCAGCTTGTATGAATGAATAAAATCATCCTGACCAGCTTTTTTTTATCTCAAATGGGATGAAGCTTTTCTCTTTTAAGGGTATTAATTAATTTAAGGAAAACTAACAGAGAGTTTGTTTGGCGATAATTGTTTCAATTTGACTAATCTATTGAGGCTGATCGAATCTGTGTTTTGGCTGAACTCACCAACCTTTATGATTATAAAGGTACTTTTAGGTGCCAAATAAACGCCGCCCCCCCCCCGCTTGTTAATTTTTCGAAAATTTTCCAACCCCCCGGACCTCATTAGGACCCCCCTCCCGTTTATTAATTTTTAAGAATATTTTCAGCTGGCTAAAAGAAGTCTCCTTATTTTGCTCCAAAAAGCCTGATTTTAGCCTATATTTACCCCGTTTATTTGGCACCTAAGAGTACAGTCTGTTTATCGAAACAACTCTTGCTAAATTCAATGAGTGTGTAATGTGGTGAGTGTGTTTCCATTTTACTTCCTATAGAATTGTCTCTAACTTTTTTATGTTCATTTTTGAAAATGAAAAATATGGATAGGGATGGCTCACTCTTCATTATTGAAAGATAATTTACAGATATCTTTTTATGAAAAGAAGTATTAGAAAATGAGCCAAAAAAGCCAAAAGTTAAAATAAGCAGCCTCCTGAGTTTAAACCATAAAAATGTAGACCAGATATTTCAAAGATAGGCGGCCGACCAAGCAAGACCATGGTGTACTGACCCGACTAATCAATAAACTCTCATCGTCTATTTTGAAAATATCCTCTCCCTAACGACTCATTCGCGCATTTACTTTCTTTCAACCGAAACTTTTCACCCTCACCCTTCCTCTTTAATAGTCTTTTATATTGTAGCATTTAAAAGAAAACTTAAATCATTAAGGAGGAGACTTTTGTTTATTTCTCAAATTTTTTCTCTCGTTATCTTTTGTTTTAAAAAAATTGTTGAGAGAGTTATACAAAGATACAAATTATGTGAACTCGTGAAAATAGGGCCGAGAAACTTTGAATTTTCGTTTCCTTATAACTGTTAAGTTTGTTATGAAGGGCTCAGCACATTTATCGGATAGATATAGATTTACATAGGCTTTAATTCAAGTTAATTAGAGATGCCTAAATTTCAGAAAGGTAGAAAGAAGTTATACAAACCCTTTTCAGGACTTTCTATAAAAAAGTGCCACATCAAAGCAGAAGGCTTTAAAGCATTGCGATTTTAAACGTCTCTAACTTCACTAAAAGTTTATAAGACCTCTTCAAATATGTTCAAATCAGCCGTCTGACTTTTGCATCAAATCCAGTCAAATCTCTTGTTATCAAAAATAGAAGACATTACAAAATAAAACTGAATCAAAACAAATGAAATCGAATGTGGCGTGTCGGGTATGTCTTTCATCCTGTGAATAGAAGACACTGCAAAGTCAATATGATATATTGTTCATTGTAAAATTAGAAGACTATGTAAGGTTAAAACATTTAAGTGGGTAATGTCAAAATATTTCAGCTGAGACTTTTTTTAAAAGGCAGACAGTAGACAGCAACCCATTTTCAAGCACTTAATATTCTAAAGTACTAATTGATTTTTTGAAAAATTCTGAGATACTGCCCTTTTTCAGAAGTTAGTACCCTAAAGTACTAATTGATATTTTGAAAAATTCTGAGATACCACCCCCTTTCAGTAGTTAGTACCCAGTAGGTACTAACTGCAAAATCCTTAAAATGAAAATGACCCACCACGGTACTAACCGTTAACGTGTCTGGTACTAACTACATGACCCACCCTGACCTCCCAATTCAATCTGTCAGGCCATATGCATGTTAATTCAAATGTACCCAGAACGTTATTTGCCGACATAGCGTCATAGTAGGCTTTTTTGAAAAGGCCCCCAAACACATATTTATCAATAACCTTTTTTATGGTCTTGTATGTTAGTCTGGCTCAGGCAAATATCGCAGTGTTTGGTAAAACTCTTTTTCATTGGCCCAAATACTCCTACATCAAGGGGCTGTAAAATGTATGAGGCATGGCTAGGCAAACATAACAGTTCGATCAGGCTTCTTTCGCAATATTTGGTTAATTCCCAGGTAATATGAGTGATGTGACCATCGAAGATGTGGTACCACACCTGACTCTAGGCTTTGTCTTCATCTTGCCATTTTCTTTTTCTTTGTATAGTTGTTTGTTTGAATGTTTTGTCTGTTTTGTATCATATTTGTTGGTATTGTCGGTCGAGCAATTGGGGTGTGATGGTGTTTCAGTTTTTGCTGAGACTATGTTGAGGGTAGTGTTTTGATCCATGAGAGATTTTCAAACTTTTCTTAGATGTAACACAGGGCTTGTAGATGGTATATTTTTCAAAATTCGGAAGGAATGTGTTGTTTTCCAGCCCTTTGCTGTTGACATCGTGTCAGTTCTTGGTGGCAGGTTTATAAGATTGCAAGCTTTGACAGATCTCCCAGAGTACAAAACGAAAGGTGGATCTTTGATATCTGGATCTGCACCTGTAGAACAAAAAGACAATGTTAAAATGTGTTAGTACACTAAGGGATTGTTCATATGGAGGTGGACTGGCGCGGCTAGATGAGCAGCCGGTCTCCTTATGAACAGCCCCTAAGCCATTCAAGTTGGACGCATCATAAGCCCTTTGGGTAAAAATATCTGATTTGTAAGCCTGAAGAACTGAAAAGTGCAATTTCTTGAACTTGTCATGTGAATCACACATTTTTTTCATTAACTCATTTAGTCCATTACAATGTTTTATTGTTTTTTACAGGAATGAATAGTGGAATAGGATTTACTTACATACACAAGCTAGAGAATTCAGTTGCACCTTGGAACTGTTGGTTGGATGGTAATTATGCCTCATGGTCTTGTCTATCAAAATGTTGCCATTGGATTTGTGCTGAGGACCGAAACCCGATTCATTACAATTGATAATTTGCCTAATTTGTGAGTGCAGCTGACGTTATTCCTTTAGTTCGGCAAACGTTTTCTAGTTGATCGTAAAATTCTCTCTACTGCACATTGCTCTGGATACCTTAATAGAGAAATTAAGATATTTTTGCCTAGATACAATCTTTGATCCTAAGAAGAACCTCCCTTCTCTATCAATTCACATATTAAGCAGTTTTCTTTTGAAATTTTGTAAAATTGATGCTCAGCATATAATATGCTGCTTTTAAAAAAGGTATAATTATTTTCCGTAGTATATTTTGAGTATTTTTTTTCAATTTTGAAAATAGCTTATTTGGTTCACTTGATGCTTATAAAAAACCTGTAATTATTTTCCCTAGTTGAGTGTATTCTTTTTCAATTTTTGAATAAGTATATTCAACTCTAATTTTCTTGTTTTGGTTAATTTAATGTCGGCGTGTCTCCTCTTGAATAATCGCAACCACTTTTCTCCCGGCAAGTTCCTTCGACAAATTGTGATTGTCCAGTCAAATCCAAAATTTGTTTGACTGTTGATCTCAATGGTGTTGATTTTTTACCACAGGCAATTCTCGACATTGCCTTTAGTCTCTTTCTTCTTTGCATAATAAAATGGGCGTTGGCCCACACCTCCCTTTATTTCCAAGTCTTTTCCCCGTTACCCTATCGACAAGGGTTGTCTTCGGTGTGCCATATGTCTATGGGAAAGAGAATTTTGAAAAGAGATTTGAAATGTTTGGTTAAAATATCAGAAACTTCGGAACATTTAACCCGGGCATTTTTAAGACTTAATAATGTAACAAACCCTTACTACCGTCGCTATCAGAATAGTAAGGTTTGGTATAGGCTAGTTTGATTACCAGTGTTCACAGATTAATGTTGTGCCTAATAAAAAAAGGTTGCAATACAATACAAACACTTTCAACCTTGGAAGCGTTGCCAAATGATAGTTCCTTAGACTTCAACTTCTTCAAAGCTTCGGATAGTTCTTCTTCCAAATAATCGAGTTTTGTTTCTGACATCCTAAAGTATAAATTTATTGAAGGGACCTTTCTTTAAACGGCTAAACTATCCCTCAGTCTAATTGGGGGGGGGGAACAATTCAAAAAGTATACACGCTCAAAAGTAAGCGAAATTCGACGTGTACGCTTTGACAATAAAATAACAAGTTTCGACTAATTTAATATGTTCTGTTAAGGATGATATCCATACTCATCTTAGCTTTTTCAAACGTACAATCGTTAAATATATAATATCAAAATAAAATTACAACATATTAATCCCAATTTCAATACAAAATGCTAGTTTAACCCTATTCGGCCTAGGGGGGGGGGCTTTTTCTGTTCGGAGGTCAAATTATTGGTAATAGCTCCTGAAATAATAGAGCTTTCGCCATGAAATTTTCTGTAAATTCCTAACTTTTATTTAGCTTCGAAATAAAATAAAATTTGACACCTAAAAATTTTCACACCTTGAGCACGATGACATTTCTGACAGTAGGTAGGGTGTCATAAAAATTGACACTTTTCCAATACAAGTTTATTTTTTATGTCAAATATATCGTTTAAACCGTAATTTATTGAATATTTAGGATAAAATAAACCTGTTAAACTCAGGCAACCTTTTTTTTAAGCCTTTGTTAGAATACAATAGCTATTTATAAGAACAAAGGAAATTTTCGGTTTTTGCTCACTTTGGGCATGATGAGTGACGTCATCGAAAAAAATTTTTGTCAAAAGTTATCTTGTGTGATAAGGATCTTATGTGCCAAATTTCATCAAAAACGACCCACTAGATCAAAGGTTAAGGAGTGGTATAGGAAAAGCCCCCCTAGGTTTGAACCGCCCCTAAAAGCCTAAATTGAATAGGGTTAAAGTTGCTCATTATCTAAAGTACACGAAATTTAATATCGAAATTAGTGCTGTTCAAATTTTTGTAAAAATGGTATATTTCTTGGAAAATAAATGATGCCTTATCATGCACGAAAAAAGAATTTCAGGAAGTTGAATATAAACCTTCCCTGGTAGAGATTTCTAGGGAATTTCTGGTGAAATAAAAATCTACTAAAAACTTTCTAGGATTCCCTAGAGTATTAGGGAGCAAATTTACGAGCAATTTACTAGGAAATTTCTAGGACCATGCTGTTGAAAAATTTAAACAATTTAGGAGATCTTTTTAATTTGAACGTGTTGTTTCTTCCCAACTGTAGAGCATGTCTGCAATTCTTCCAGAGAAAACAAAATTGTCATCATCTCTCTTCAGCTTATCCTAATACCCCTAATAATTCTAAATGATCTGCAGTAGGCTCAGTGAACTTTTGGGAGCACTGAACTTGCACAGGAGTTTCCAAATTCTCACCGTAAGCTTGGCAGAAAGTGACCTATCTTCAAAATCCAGTGATCTCGTGTAAAAAAAATGATACAACTTTCATTTTTTCTCCAGCAGTTGCTTTCATGTCTCTTCTTTTCAGAAATGTATGACACCTAGCCAGGAAAATTCTCTTTTTTAAACAACTCCATATCTAAAATACTCAATGAAACTGCAATCCTTCCGCCCAAACAAATGTGCTCTAATAAAATTGGATTTTCTCGAGATTGCCTTGTTCTTTTCGATTTCTGCTTCTGAACACTGGAAATTGATGTTTTTAAAAGAATCATTCACGTTTCTTCGGGTGATTTGGAAAACATTTCCTTTTCCAATGCTCAAAATCATGATTTGGAGAGGCTGGATAATAGTTTCGGAAACGTGGGTGGCCGCCATTATGAAAATCGAAAGTCAAAACACGCCCGATTTGAAAATTCGCTTACGAAACTGCCGTGCTAGATCACGAATTTTCACTTATTGTTATATTTTGGTTGTAAATACTCAAACTTCAAACAGTCGGTAGACTTTGTCAGATTTGGGTAAAACTTTGCACATACGTCCCTAAGGTTAATATTTTTTGATAGAATTTTTAATTCTTTCAAAGAAAATCGATTTTGGGGGGTCTGGGGACAAGTATAATCGTTAAAACGAAGCCGAAACTTCAGGAAAGTCTGTAGGCTTTAAAAATGGTCGGATATTGCTGAAATCATTCAGACTTGTACCTTGGGTGAATATCTGTTGCATTACTTCTTATCTTTTGAAAATTTTGATTTGGGGGCCTGGGAACGGGTTTTTCTTTAAAACAACGAAGTAAAATCTGAAAAAATAAGGGGAAAATGGTATGACAAATTAAAATAAAAAGTTCAAGTATACCTATATTCTTATTAGCAAAATCTTAGAGGAACTTGAGGCTCGATTTTGGTTTAAAGTCAAGAATAAATCAAGAATAATGTGAAGCTCTAATCTCCAAATGCGTAATGAGACACATTTGTTTATTAAAGAATATTAAAGAATATTCTTTTAAAGTATAATCAGAACAGTCTAATCAGCTTAAGGCTCGAAAGACTGAAAAATATTTATAGCACTTTGGTTCTTATAAAAAGAAAAACGTATATTAACAACGTTCAATATATACGATGTTAGTTTATTCACCAGAAGATGCTGTCCTTTCTGAGACCGGTCCATCTTCGTCACTTTCAATTTCGATGTCACTATCACTGTCACTATCAATATTACTCTCGCTATCACTCACATAGTTACTTCCACACATCTCTAATTCATCTTATATCCTCCTCCTCATTGTCATCTTCATTCGTTTCGCAGTTCCCGTTTTGACAGCCTTCGCATTTGCACAGATCGGTGCACTTCAAAGAGGCTATTTTAAATGAGCAGCGGTTAAACATACACCCAGTTTTGCATCCACAGTTGATAAACGATAAAAGACTGTCTGGGGCTATCGGCAATGACATCCAACGTATTTCTAGCGTACTAATGATATTCAAATCCCAGTCATGATATGTTGCACTAGGTAGACGAAGCAAGGCGGTTGTTACGTTCCTCAAAATGTAAGCTTGGAAGTTAGCTCGTAGTATGTGCAATAAACGCGAATCTTCCGTTGGAGGAAGCGACTCTTTAGAAAATTTTCCATTTTGAAAAATTAAGAAACGCACAAGATTTACGTCAGATTAACCTCTATGGCCGTACAATTCGCAAACAAACTTGTTGAATCTTGGTAATATACGTGTTAGGGAAGAACCAAGTGAGATGAACTTCTCCAAATAAATTCTGTTGTCATCGATGATTTTAAACAATTTTGCTTTCCATTTTCCATAAAAGGCGAGAGTCACATCCTAAAAGAACAAAATAGTACTAAAATACAAAGGTTCCAGGATTTTAAAAAGAGTTTTCGATGCCTGATCCAAAACCTTTTATGTAAAAGAATAACCAAATGCGGACCCTTTCTTTCCTTCACAAACTATTCAAACATCAAAAGTTTATTTTGATCTCATGGGATGGTAGCTCGTTATTGGAATGATGCGTCTTTTGTACCAGTCAAAAAGTAAATCGAAGACGGACACGTGATGGATGCATTAAGCATGATAACAAAAACTTCAGTGTCGGGTGATGAGATGATAACGTTAGAAAAACCACTTTAAGATGCATGCCTTGCATTGCATTAACGCCCATCCGGGTGTCCGCTTCCTTGTGGTCACGGTTGAGCTCGTCAACGTTTTGAACGACGATAGTCTTATCGATGATTTCGAAACGGTCGCATTTATATTATGTGACATAGATCAATCTTTTTACCCCCCAAATGTTTCATAAGGGATGCTTTGCCAAATTACCACTTGAACTCTCTGTGCTTATTACACCCACCAATCAATATATACACAAAAGGATATTGCCTTATGATTAATACTTGTCTCTATACCATGCAAGGAAAAAATAGAGGAAATGGTGGAACGTCGAAAATTCTAATACAAACAAACACCTTTAAATGTACCTGCTGTTTGATTTATCCAAGGATGTCATTTCTTTCAGTGTGTTGACAATGGCTGCTATTTCAGCATGGCAAACTATCCATGTATGCATTGTCCAGTTTAAAGCCAACAACTCCACCAGAAGTCATACTGTCACGGTTTAGGATTTGCTCAATCGTTTGGTCGCAAGCGATACTTGAAAATCAAAAATCTGAGTTGCGTTGCACAGTCCATGTTGTTTCAATATGCGAGGCAGTATCTGATGGAAAGGATTAGAAAATCTAATTAAATCAAACCAGGATTGCTGACACTGTATTTAGTAGTAAGAAGAAGATTGCTATACCCGGTCAATATGTAACTTTATAGATTTTTCCGTCATGATATTGAGATGTATATAGACTGTTCTTTTGGTGCTCAGAACAGAGATAAATAAGAAATAACCTTACATGGATGTGGTTCAGCTAATATGTGAGCATTTAAAATCAAGTAACATGGCAAATAACGCGAATAATCGATTCTGTTTGTTACAAAAACTATGGCAGTATCAGCCGAACAACCTGCAAATGAAGGTACCAAACAGCAGATTTCTTGTGGCTCTGATATGAAGGAGTAGCAGTTGAAGTAAAAGGTTGGATTTAAATTGGGTGTCAACAGAGGAAAGATAGTAATCATTTTGATCAATTGGCAGGTTGGTTGAAAGGTTCTGGATGTAATCCTTCATATTATTATCCATGAAATCGTAGAACGATTTGAAACGTAATCGTTGCATAGCTTTATACATTAATTTATGTGATCTAACGTTTCAATTATATTGTTTACCAGACATGACTGTGATGATGGATCCCAAAGCATTAACATCAGCTTCAACAAGAATATCCTGAAAAGTGAACATAAAGATCATTAAAGCAAACAAATTTATAAATTAAACATTCATTTCAAGAAAACAGTGAAAAATAACTAACCATTGAAAACAAATCATTTTTTCTTTCCAATTTCTTTCTTACCAATTCTACCAAGAATATATATGGTGAAATGAATTCACTTACATTATTAGCTAATAAAATGATTTAGATGAAACCAAATAAACAAACCTGTAAACCATGTTGGCTCAAAAATCAAGGTTATATCAAAAAGACGAAATCGTCACATATGGATACACCTAGTGAAGGACAGGTCAAAAGTAGCTACAGAACTTTACAATTCAAGGTCAAAGTTAATTTTTGGCATGTATCTGTCCATAAAAATGTTCGCAATCAGTCTAGATGAAAACAAAAACAAATATGAAGAGATGTAACAGAATTGTTAAATTCGTGTTAATATTCAGCAAAAAAAACGACAGAAGTCTTAGAATTTTTTAAGTCTTATTTAGTTGATTTTTAGAAGTGGAAATGAATTAATTCTTTTAAAAATTACTTACTTTTCCATAAAATAGCGTTAACTGTTTCCAAGTCTGTGACTGGAGCATCAATGATGGGGAGATAACCTATGAATTTATTTCCGGTGTTGGTTGAGAGCTAATGTTGTAACTAGTCCATGAAGGAAGGATAAGGCTCTTTAAATTTGCAAAATATTTTATGATAATGAATGTTGTTTCTTTTTCCACGTATTTGTCAGGTACTTCAGTCTTTAGGAGATGCCTTCTTTGTTAACATGAAGGGTTCTATGACGGTAGTTGGCGGGCTAGCAGAGGATGAAGAGTATTTCTTTGGTAAAAAAACCTTTTCGCGAAGATTAACTGGATCAATTTTCCTTCTGTCTTAAATAATCATTCCATTTGTGACATGGGTTGTTCCTTTTCCAGAAAGTGTTTCTTTAATGAAATCATTAGTATCCCAAATTGAAGTTGTCCTGATTTTACCAGCAATGTTTCTAGGGACAAACCTGGACTCATTACCGATAGATTTTGCTAGAGTCTAGAGTCATATTTATAAAGGAGATCGGGCGAGAAAATATCTCCGAAATCAATATTGATTAAGCAACTGTACTAATCGTTGACTACCAATAATTTGTCGTGTGGTGACTCCCAATGCAAATACCTTTGGAGTAAGCACCCTCCCAGATGTGGCAATTTGAATCAATTCCTGTGCAATCGATACAACCTGTTTCTCTTTCGATTCTAGAATATTCAGCTCTATTGAAAGTGGATCATCCAAGCAACAAGGCCAAAAAGTGTTTCAATTTTTTAGGAATCATTTCTGCAGATTTTTCATAACTTGCATCGTTGCTATCTGGGGGCCAAGGTAAATTATTTTCGATTTTGGAGATTAATTCCCGAAGAAATATACTAGAATGATACAACTCTCTGTTTTTGATGTGGAGATGATGAGTATACAGATGATGATTGTTGTTCTTGGTAATGAATGGTTCATCTTGAGATGATTCATCGACTGTTGAACTCTGGTAAGGGTGAATGGAGTCATCAAGAACATTACCAGCAGTCAAACCATCATGGTAAACCAAGTCACTTTTATTCTTTGATCTCGATGGATGAAACAACAGTGATGGGTATTTCAATTTTAATTTCTCTTTTAGCCGAGAGGTTGTCATCACTATACTGGGGGGGGGGGGGGTTGTAGGGCTTCGACATACCGTTTTCCCGTCTAAATTTTTGCTGAATCCCGTAATCCCGAAAATTGAAAAAATAATAACACCGTCACACCGGCTTGTACAGAGCAAAGATGTACCTAAATACCTTCACCGTCTGATTTTAAAATACCGTTTTCCCGTCTCTTTTTTCGTCAAATCCCGTAATACCGTACTAAAAAAGGGCCAATCCCGTCACACCGTAAAAGTACAAACCCCCCTATACTGGTTTAAAGTTTGTTCAATGTAAAGACCTCTTCACCTGAAATCAGGTGTATTTCAATCACATCAAAACAAAATTGATCGAAAAAGGTGTTTTCCTCAGAATTTGAAGCAACACCTTTCTGTTGAGAATTCCTTGCAAGCACATTAGCATAATCTTTGATGTTTTGATAATAGCAATGTTTGTGGTATCTTGCTTCAGCTACGGCAAGGTTCCTGTCACGGATATGCAACAAGATGGAGTCGTCATTTTTGTAAACAGCTGCATCATAGAGCATCGCAGCTTTGACAGTTTGGCATTTACTCAGCTCTTGGCAAACTCGCTTCTTTGACTAAAACAAGAAATGCAGTAAATACTAATTTGTGCTAATGTCAAACCTTTAAATACTGAGGCAAGAAGAACTTTATGTAAAATTTAATAGCACACCGTTATGCAAACGTCATAATTATTACTTTTAACACTTGACCGAAAATCAATCCCACAATCCTTTTCGTCTTAATTAAAAAGTCGTGAAAGTCATTACTTTTTCTTTGTAGTTGAGTGTAATTTGCACGCAGGCGTAGTTAACGCGAAGGGTGATGGGATTGAATTTCGGTCAAACAGAAAAATCAATGTTTATTTTTAGATTCACTGCGGTATGCTATTCATTATATCATTTAATCAAGGTAGACTTTGAATAAATCACCAGAGCAAGAGACAAAATAATTTCCATATCCACAGATCAGAAAGCCAAACTGATTATTTATTATGATGATTATATATTTTCAAATTACTATCCCTCAAATCTGGAACATAGATGGCATCATATGTTTTGCAGATCAAACACTTTTGCGGAAGAATATCTGATGAAGAGGGTTCAGGTAGATCAGCTGGAGGTCTGTCTTCTTGTTGGATTTGAATCCTTCTTGATTTCTGGGTGGTTGTAATGGAGCATGATTTTCTGAAGTTTTAGTTTCATTGTGTGTCTCAACATTTGCAGCAGTATCAGTTGATTTTATGGCTCTCTCAAGTTTAGCTTTGTTTTTGAAAAGATCTATTTCTCTCGTGTAGACCGTGTACACTTTCCAAATTTGCAATTTCTTTTGGAACATGTTCTATAGATTTTTAGCTACATTTAGAAAACCTTTATAATCTCTGGGTAAGGTAAGCCATTCATTTCTTTTTGAGAGGAAAGTGTTCAATGAAGTCTCAGTCAAAGACCTTCTGTGACCACTATTCCCTTCAAAATTATTATTATTATTGTTATTTTTGGTATTATTAATTTATTTGTCAACACAGGTCATATACATTTTCATATAATTAGCAGTAAAAACTGATGTGGACATGCATGCTAAGAAACAAAAAAGTAAAACCGCTGGAAAAGGCAAAGTGTATTTTATACTAACTAAGGAATTAGGCTATGTTAAAAGTGTATCTGAGAAATTAAGGAAGAGGATTTAGAATATGTAAATCTTATGTGTTATAAATGTATAATTTAAAGTATGTAAATGTTATGTTTCTATAACTAATGATATAACCTAAGTAATAAACTTCATGAAGAAGACAGTCAGATTTTTTCAGATCCTTCTTGAATGATTTGAAATTGTCCATCTCTTCTTAATTCTGTCTGGGTATATTACACAAACTCGATTTTTTCTCATCCATATCATTATTTTACAAAATCACTTTATTGAACTTTTTTAATATAGCTAAAGTCTGAAAGATATATAAACCATAAATTTAGCTGTCCAAACAACAAATAAATATAAGGTGAGAAATTTCTACACTAACCCACTACCCACGAGCCATTTTTTTTGCAAAGCGAATTTATGAGCGAAGCAGTTTTGCTATACGTTCACGTTCCTTTAATCTCTATCCCAAGCGAAAATTTGCTATAAAATTTGCTATATAAATCACATCTTCAAACCGATGATTTTATCAAAATGACCTTGAATGGTTTGGCTTAAAGCCACGAAAACTTTCTCGGTTTGGTAGCTAGGACTGCAAACAATGCCGTTTTAAAATGGTGTACCCTAGCAAATTAAGGGCTCTGACCATAGTCCAAAAATTGATTTTGGTATTTGAACATAAAAGTTATATTTCAGGTTCCTTAACACTTTTAACAAAGAATTGCCTTTATAAATTGCTTTTCATTCGAATCCCTTAAGAGTAATTAAGAATTTAATTGCAAAAATGACGTTATGAACTTTAAAAAAGATGTTAATAATATGTGGCATCACCCTCTTTTACAAAAAGTGCTTAGTTTTAATGGGTAATTAACTTTTTTGTTTCAAAATTTCTTTACACTGTCCGCAAAGAATTGAACTATTTTAAATTTTGCGGAAAATTTTTCTAAAACGATGTGTCAAAAGTTATGACTGTTTTTTAAGCAAAATCCAGATGAAAAATTAATGAAAAACCACTATTTTGAAGATTTCGAGACAAAGAAGCATTTACAAAAATTTTCCGCAAAAATTTTTATTGTTTGGACATTGTTCGGTAAAAGATACACCATCTACTGCGAAAATTTTTTCAAAATGTTTTTTCTTCGCCAAAACTAAGCTCTTCAAAGTTGAAATACTCTTCTTCGCAAAAGAATTTTCAGATTCAGGAATAGTTTGTCTAACAGAAAATGTACAAAATGCCATAGTTTTGTTGGTTACATCAGTCAGAAAACACATTTTAAACACCGCAATTATGAAAAATTCACTATAGTCAGAGCCCTTAATTACCGGAAGCCAAAACACGGGCTTAGAATCTGAAGTTGATCAGATTGCCGCGCGGGCGGCACGCATCTAAGCAATCTATAAGCAGTGGTTCTTCGGTTTTAAATGTTTATTTTGCTGTTAAATGAAAAAAAAATTGTTTGAACGGTGACTGAAAGGATCTTCATCATCCCTCGACTTTTAACAGCAAGTATTATCATAGTCATTATAAAAAACACTGGTCTGGCAATGTATTGTTTTAGCTTTATTGTCAAATTTTCTTTTGTTATAAATAAAAGGCAAGATGCGATTTGCAAACTTTTTGATCACGTTACCAAATTCTCCTCTTGGGATTGGTCTAGTTTTCAATCACATGATCAAAAAGTATGCAAAACAAGTCGATTAGCGAACGCAAGCTCTAACTGTTAACAATAGAAATAAACAAAAGCCTTCCAGACCGGGGTTTTTATAATGACTATGGTATTATATATCAAATAAGGTCAATCAATGAGAGGTTTTTGCAAGTCGCACGGGCGGAAGGAGTGCTCTTTTAGTGAACGAAACTTATCTGGCACCCAGATGGTGAAATTTTTTTCCAACACGCTAAAGCTCTGAAGATCGGGAAAATTTTCAACATCTGGAGGGTTTACATTACGGAATTTTGCGAGACTGCGTCAAGAATTTTGTAGCGGGAGGTCTGGTAACCCAGTCCTCGTTTTCGGGGATTGGCGGGTCCAACTGAAATATTTCTACGTTTACAAGCAAGGACTGTTGAACCCGACTGAGGATGCGGCACATCAAAGGCCGACTATCATTCCTCTCCACCATGCGATGGGAAATTGGCCGCTCCCTTTAGAGCTTTAGCTTGGGCGGCCGCTTATCCGCCATCGGAATATCAGATAAGAACGAAACTTACCTTGCAAAATCAAGTGGATATTGTATGATCAATTGTAAAAGGGGTTACGCACGATACGAAAATCTCGTGTTCGCAAGCGAAAGGTTTTTTAAACGCCTTAAAATTTTTACGGAGATATAAATATTTGGTAGGAGGCAAAAACCGAAAAATTCCGTAGTACCAATTATAAATATAGGGGGTTTGTACATTTACGAAGTGACGGGATGAACTCTTTTTAAATTCCGGTATTTGAACATCTAAAAACCTGTGTGACGATGATGTAATTTTTTTAATTTCCAGGATTAGAGGATTCAGCAAATATGATGACGGGAAAACGGTATTTCAAAAGTTACAATCCCCATCACGATATCAACTTAGTGGTCGGGTCGAAATAAAAAGGTTACCATTTAGATGTTGGGTGGTGAAAATAAAAGTCAATATGATAACTTTAATGTTAGACGTCATATCTGAAAGATTTGTCCATAATACATAATTTGGAAATTTTATCTATATACAAAAAATGTACATATTACTATAATTACTATTTTGAAATTTGATACTGTATATGGTAAAATTTTTCAATAACATTATTTTGACAAGTTGGCTTTATAAAAATTAATAATGTTAATGTAATTTCTATTGAAAGAGTACTATGAGGAACAGGAGGTAGCACGGGTGATAGACTCAATACAAATACGTAGCAAATACGTCTGCTTATTTCGAACAAATATATCTTCATATAGATCAGTAGGCTAACGAAAGATAGTATTGTAAAGTAAATTTGAAAGATCAATAGTATAATATTTATAATTTGTAAAACTGTAAAATGATCATGGCTGCATATATCTATACTTAATCTATCGTAAATCGGACGAAGGATCGAGACAAAAATACCATTAGATGCTAGAAATTTCCCTAACTATACTTAATCAGTGTAATTTTCAATTGAGGAGTAACTTTTGACCAACAACAACAACAACAACAAACAAAAAAATTTTTTGGTTTACATCAAAGGAGGGAAACACTCATGTCATCATCTGCTTCAAAGGAATGAAGAGAGGAAGATGATGCAATTAGACAAAGGGGTCCACAGAGGTGGGCAAAAAATAGGGTGGCAGATGACTAATATGTAAATTCGAAGGCAAAGAAGAAGGCAAATCATCATCACCCAACATCAATGCTAAAGTTTGGGAATTGGTGTGCTAGTGGTATGCTATCTTATGATGCACCAAAGAAAAGAAGAGGCCGCAAAAATATAAAAAAATATTATGATATGATATAAATAATAGGTAAATTGACATAGACAAAAGGTAATTTACCTCCTACACTATGTTTAAATTGTTTGATAAGATATGATGAACTTTTCATCTTCCTAATACAACATTTATATAATATATTATAGTGTAGGTAGTAAGATACGTTTTGTTTATGTCAATTTACCTGGAACTTTTTCTTTTGCGGTCTCTTCTGCTGCTGCTCCTTGGCACATCAAAAAACAAGCCACCACAGGCACACCAATTGCCAAACTCTAGCATTGTTGTTGGATGGCGATGATTTGCCTTCTTCTTCGCCTTCGCATAGCGCTGAAATGCACGTGCTATTGAGAAAAGAATTATATATTGTAATTGTGATTGTTAACTCAATGTAGCCCTATATGTATTTGCATTTTGGTTTCAAAGTCAAAAACAGGGGAAGAGCATGTCAAAAATCACTTTAAGATAATCAATTTAGATTCATTACAGTAAAAACAAGCTTTTCATTTGAAAATTACGAAATAATAACATACTTTTTGCATTATCTGCCACCCTATTCTCTGCTTGTATGTGGAAACCCCCTCTGTGGACCCACATACCAAAATGCATCATCTCCCTCTCCTCATCCCTTTGGAGCTGGTGATGACTGCTCCTTGAGTGGTTGTTGTTGTTGTTGTTGTTGTTGTTGTTGTTGGGTTTCGTGGTCTGGTATTCATTGAACCACAATGCTGTAAATTTAAACAAATACTTTTTCATACATAAAAAGTGTTATATTGAACAAAAACTTTAGCAACGAAATGTAACATAATGTCTACTATCACAATATTATAATTAAATGCTTTATAATTGACATGACAGAAATAAAGCTGATGATTTTCCTTTTTAGGCTACAGAAACCTGGAAATGAGATCATACCAATTCCTTCTCTGTCATAGGCAGCAAGACTTAGTAAAATTTATGTGGCAATAGGCAAATTGATACTTACGCATTTGCTCGTTTGCCGCCTCTTCAAGGAGCTGCTCCCTTCTTTTGGCGGCGCGATCTCGTTCTCCTTGAAAAAAAAAATTAATATATAAGTTATAATTAATCAAATCGGGGAAAACCTGTTTTCTACCCAACAGACACAACAGCTTTAAAACATAAGGTCTTATACAAAAATGGAATCTTGAATTTTTTTCAAAAAATTCTCAACTGTCTTTGTCTTTTAGGAAAAGAAATAATCAATGTCTCCAACCTCCACATATATGGAATGAACAAAAATTTTTACTTACTTTGCATTTGCTGCTGGATGGCTGCTTCAGCAGCTTGCCTTTCTTGTTCTTCAGCCATGGTTTACCTCTACCTCTAACTGTTAATAATTGAGTTTGATTGTTTAGAAGAACTTTCATTCTTTATATGAAGAACATTCTTAATTATCATATTCGAATATTCGAATTTCCATATAAGGTTAAAGAACTTACTAAAAATTGAATCTACTTTTCGAACGTAACGTATGACGTACATCTGACATCAGCTTTTACGCTGAAAGTTTATAACATACTTTAATACAGTAGTTGGTTATTGAAGTAATAAAAATGACGCGTTCTATAGAAAAAGTAATAACATTGTTTAATTACCGGTTAACGACCACTCGACCAAATCAAATAAGAGCTTGTAAAAACTCCACATCGTCCCAAAATTTCGGGTCGGGTTGAACTAACTACTGCCCCCCTACTGCCCTTAAGCGTTAAAGCGCCTGACATATTTTGATGCAATTGCTGAAATACTCATTTAGTTTCCATCCCAAATCTGGGTGAATGAAAAATCAATGCGTGGTCTCAACCCATGGAAAGGTTTTCTTAGGGGAATTGCGTTACCAATTTCCGTAAGTGGTTCAAGCCCTATGATTTAGACGAACCGTTATATTCCCATGGAAAAGTACTTCAATTTGATGATCTTCTGATGAATGTGTTTTACTAGTTTTTTAGAACCTTTTAGGCCGAAAATTCAGGTCCGGCACCACTATAAATTCTAAATTCATGGCAAAAAAGCAAGTGTCAAAAAAGTGGCAAAGTTTCCCAGGTCTTGGGCCGCCAAATCAGGACCTGGACCCCTTACGGAAAAAAAAATTGCTGGCCGGGACCTCCGAAAACAGATCCTTAGAGTAATCAATTTCCTAATGTTGAGTGATTTTTTGGCTCCTAGGAGACCTACTCTGTACCAGAGTGTATCTCACGATTATCGTAGCGAAGTACTTGAATTTTGAAATTAGCCGTAGAATCGGGTTTGTGTACAGACAATAGAAGAAAATATTTATCGCAAACATAAACTTTCGTGAATCGTTGGATAAAAGTTAGCAATTTTGAACGAAGATTAGCTAAAAAGTAACGAATGTTCCCTGAATCCGACAAAACAATTCTTTAACCTTTAAAATAGAGTAAAAGTTTTATATTTATTACGATTTCGAAGTTTCCAAGATTTTCACTTTTTCTTAAGAATTTTCATAGTTTCAAAGTTTGTACGCCTAAAAGTATTGCTCTAGTGGGGTGATAAAAGTGATATTACTTATGCGAATAATCTTTAAGGGGAAAGAAGTTCAAGTATAAGGGACCGAAGAAAGGTGGTACTACTTAATCGAGCAGATTCAATTTAGATGTTTAGCTCGTCTCCTCAAGAGGCTGACCACGCTGGGCAGAGAAATGACTGGTTAAGACAATTGTTTGTAAAGTCTAGTTATTTGATTCGATGAGGAAATTAGTCCAGACGTGGATACTTTGCTCCTACTTTTCTATAATCTATCGAATATTCTTGCTGTAGAATAAATATTTTTTCTTGGGAAAATAATTGGAAATGACTTCAACCGAGTGTTTAATGGATTTTTCAATAAAAGATGAAAGAGATATGTCATATTAAAGTATAAATCTCTTAAAGAAGAAGAATATTGTACATTTGTTAGAATATACTATATATTTTAAAATATCATTCGTTTTCCTTCTGGTCTTGTAGAGAATAGTCGATTGGGACCTGCAAGTAAAAACAGGAAAGGTAAAAAGTAAATATCGCACATAATTAATTTTAGCAAGTAATCAGATTTTGCTTAAAATACACTTTAAAGTTTTGACGAAAATTTACAGGAACTGTTACAAGTTATTCTTGGAAGAATCGCAAAAAAGATTTTTCAAACGCTGATAAGTAAAAATAAATCCGATTTACTATAAGTAATACCTGTTGTCTCGTGACGGGTGTATGTAGATAATGAAAATAAATAGGTAGAAAATAGGTAATGAAGTTCGGTATCCATCGTCAAGATTGATCTGCAGAAGTAAAATTAAGATATAAAGTAGATAGCATTGGGTTTTAACCATTTACAAATCACATTTTGGAAAGTCCCACATAAGCAATAATAGTCATTAGAAATACTCAACTTGCTAGTAGATTAAAGCACTCGAAAACGATATAGCTAATTAATAAAGTTGAATTTCAAACTTTTGTGATTAGTTGATCTCCAGATGCATTCATCAATCTATGAACGAAAAAAAAAAAGAAGTTAAAAAGACATCAAAAGAATCAGTGTCAATCTTTTTTATTCAAAATGAGTTTGAAACCAATACGAGTCATCGTGGCTGACCTCCCTACACCCCTAATAGTCAGCCCATAACCACACCTTAGTACGATGACTCGTAATGCAACCATTCAAAATTTACAATAAGACATGGATTGCGAAGATTTACTTCATCAATACTAAGAGTTCCATCTACAGTCCTGCAAGAGGAATCTTTATTCCAGCGATAAGATAAGCTTGTAGTGCAGACAACAGTTGAGGAACTGTGTCAAAATTGGGCGCCGTGTACTAATATTCCACTATTATGGCACAAAGCTCGTCTTGGTAACAACACAATGTAATGGTCAGTGTGTGTCATGGGATGGGCGCCGGGAGTCAGGTCCCTATTCGTCATGATGGCTGGAAAGTGATTCCAACTCGCTCATGCTTTTTTAAGTTGGAAATGAAATTCTATGCTCCTAGAGAGAAGTTCTTCAGGACATTATTATATATGATGATGACAATTCTGGAGTAACAAATAAGAGCTGTAAATTCATGTCATGTAAATTTTGAATGGGGACACGATTGTTTCGATTTTGTGTCCTATTCTTACCTATCCGATGGAAAACTTATTGACGATGAGTTGATTTGCAAAGCAAACATGGACAGCTATCATTATTCCTTCTACAATCAGTGGAAATGATTCCATCATTACAAACAGAGTCAAATCGATTCAACAAGTTTATATAAGAATCGATGTCTTCCATGTAGTGAGAATATTGTGCGATGGTTTCGTCGGACATTGTATTCAATCTCTCTTCTTCTTCTCTTCTTCCTGGCATGGCAGGATGGGTATTTATGTATAGCAGACGGTCTTGGGGAATTTCTTCCACCAAGCACCATCTGCTATCAGTCTCTACCCTGCTGAGAGCAGTGTATGTCGTTCCAAGTGATAGGGCCTCCATGAAATTCTTTTGTTGAAGTTTTACTCTCATATGAGTTGCCGGTTTACCCTCCCCAATAGTCATTCCTTGACTTTTAGCTATAGGAATACTATAAGCAGCAATCAATGGAAGACCGGTTCGAGTGCAGGAGCTTGTGAGCATCACATAGTGTCTTCAATGGAACGATTGGGACCCATTTTGGATGATCATCTAACCAAGCAGGTCCTTTATAACCTTCAAAGTTAACAATAACTGCATCAGGTGTTGAAGGTGGTCGGTGTCCTTCAGCATACAAAATCGCGATAACGGTACCAATCGCACCATTGTTTAAACCGAAGGTAGTTAAGGGACCTTGGTTCTTTGTAAGCATGACTGGACAACCAACAGCGAGGTATGATATGCCAGGTATTTGACCCATTTGTTTTTGGCCAGTTGTTTTATGGCATGTACCTCTTCCTTCTGTGCAAGGAATTGTGGCAATTGGGACACCCAATTCGGTAAGCTTCTCTCGGTTCTCGTCAAACACTTCTTGCCATGTTTCATTCAGGGTAATGACGCGTCCATTTTGGAAATAAGCTTTTTGTTCTTCTGTCATATTCTTTTCATACTTTGCGTTGATATCCAGCCAATCTTGTTGAGTAATGTTACCGGATCGAATTCGCATTAATCTTTCAAGAAGAGTCTTTTGATCAGGCTTTTGCCGCATTGTTTGGGTTAGAACAACGCATTGAGTGAAATTTTTATATATTCCATGGCCTTTCAAATTTTCTGGTGTAACGTTCTTTGACGGATGGATATGTAGGTCTTTTCCTTCTATCGGACCAAGTTGTCCAAGATCTCCAAAGAAATTGACAACTGGAATATTTCCAAAATCATGATTGAAATCTTCAGTCGCCTCCATAAATCTCTGGTTACACCACGCCAGCAACCTCGGAGAGTACATGGAACGTTCATCCATATTAAGGGCGTACAAACCATGGCTTTTAGTTTCTTTGTTGAAATTAATCACTGTTTGTAACTTCTTCAACTTCTTGCTGTTCATAGTGTGATCAATCATATTGACAGTGCTTCTTTCATTACGCGTCATGAAAGGAATAGGAGTGGTGCTGTGAAGAGTTCTTCCATCTGGGATCAAGGTAGATGCTGCACCAGTTGGAGCAATATTGAGGGCTGATCCATTTCGTCTGAATAAACGCCGAGCAATATAGGTAATAGCGTTTATTGTGAAACTTTTGCCTGTACCACCAAATCCTTGAACAAGGAGGCGTAACGGTTCTGTTTCTTCTTCACCGATGGCAACATCTAGCAGCTTTTCTAGGTTGATTGCGATAATAAGCCTTTGCTTAGGATTCGCCCATAAAAGATTGACATCTGGAAGGTCGTGGTTGTTAAGATGAGTGTTGATCATGTCTTCTGCCTCATCATATTTGTCTTTTAACCATGTTTTGGTATTAGCTGGTCATTCGTTGGAACCGAAACATTCTTTGCCATACAGGTTCCAATCAAAGCCTGGTCCACCATCAAAGAGGTTTGCTTCACCAATAATGGCATCGAAATTTACATTATTGTTCAGTCTGATATCTCTCAACAATGCTTCTCCAAGTCGCAGGTCGTTATACACGGAATCTTGAGATGACTGTTGGGAGTCTTGGGAAAGCTGTATAGATGGTGGTTGACTAAGCTGCACATCCCGATTTTCTTGAATTTCATCTTGATTGACATTCCTATTTCTTCGCCTATCCCTTTCTACTTTCTTGTCATAATTTTTTTTTGATAAAGCTACGATTTCTTTTAAGAATTCTGGGCAGTCAGGACTGTCGTTGAGGAAATCAGCGAACGCATCAGAAAATTGTTCTTCTTCATCTTTCAGATCATCTGGTGTTCGCCACGTGCCTTTAGAGTGGATCATTAACTGACCTTTACAAAATTTTTCAGACAGTGGCCAAATTGGTTTGACATCTGTTCCAGTAAACAATGGAACATGGTCACGTCCACATGGAGGTTTACATCTGCATATTTTGGTATTGTCATAAAGAGTCCGATCAGGATCTTCTTGTCGTCGTGATTCACCTAGAAATTGGTCTAAAGGTGTTTCATTAGTAGCATTTTCGTCATTTTTCGGTCCTTTAGAGTTGAGTTGACGATAGCCACTCAGGCCAACTCGTTGAATCTTGTTTGTTGAATGATAGAGTTGACCACCAGCGTTGATAAAGTCTGCTGCTGCAGACGGGACATCCACTATGCCAACAATCTGCATTAAGAGTCGATGGGTAACATTCTTCACAGTTGTGCCAATTTCTGCAGAATCCAACAACTCTCGATAAATGGTGACAAAATCCTCTGTGCTGCACGCTCCTTTGCAGCAATAGGAACAAATGTACTTGACCAAATTCAACAGATCCTGATCGATCAATGCCTGGCAGTCACAATTGGCCTGCCAGGAGATGAGCAAAGTTTTAATGTGATTCAGCATTCGAGGGTGATCACGAGGTCCTTCATATCTTGGATGACCACCAGAAACGATGCGAGGTTCAAAGGGATGCAGTTCTTTACCAGGTGTTTTCTTTGTTATTGGATCTTCTTTACCAAAATGGGAACGACAATAACGTGTTTTAGATTCCTTCTTCTTCTTTTTCAAACAATATCCATTGCAAGAGTGCAGTGCGACCATGTTGGCAAGATCTATGTGGAACTCATTCAAATCATCTTCGTTGGTACATGTTTCGAGAGCAGGTACTGCTAAAGGATCATAGTCAGGGGGGTCTCTTGTTCCTTCTGGAGGCGCCCATCCTTCTTTATTAGGATTCCATTCAAGATCTTCATTTTCTGTTAAAACCTCTGAGCCACCAGCAGGATGCAAACTCGTGAACATTGGTGAGAATACCCCATCAGAATTCTTAGATACAGTTTGAAGCCATTCATGTAATTCTCTTGCTCTTTGTTCTTCTCCACAATCAAGACTCTCTTCTACCTCTTTGGCATGTTTTTCAGAAAAGATAACACCATGAGAATGGATTTGACCACGTCCTTTGGCAAACTCGAATCTGAACCAAAAGGAGTTTGTTTGAAGAAGTTTAGAGATTACAGTATTGTAATAATTGATGGTCCTGGCACTGAAGTAGCTTGTTACAATGTGCTGGTTTTCGAGCACTGTCTGTCTGAAGAACCTTGAATCAGTTGAAAGCCGATCATAATAGTCTTGCTGATTAATGCCGCATGATTGGGCCTTATACCTGGACAGTATTAAGGCTAGAGACGTCCAATGGAACTCCGCCATGGAGTTCGTATGGAAGTATGCGGGTAAATCACCAAACTCCTTTCTGCGATAGTGCATAAATGCTTCAAGCTCTTTTTTTCTTTCGACCCAGTAAGGGTGGGTATTGACAAGATTACCACCCATCTTTATGATCTTGAGTGGGACACTCTGATCATTGTTTTCATTCAGATTTGTTCTGAGTTCGTCAATTGTCAGATGTGCATCATTCAACTGCTGGGCGACCAAAAAGCTTCCATGGTCAAGTGCCTGTTGCCGCAATTTCAGGTTATGGAGAAGAAATTTCAGAAATGGATGCTTTGGAACACGATCTTCCCCAACAAAATAAATATGTTGTATCCATTCGTCGAGATGTACAGTTACCAACTTCTTGCAGGTGATGTCACAACTTCCATTGACAAAGATGTCAGGAGCAACCATGGTAAAAAAACCAGGCGTTTTCAATTCCTTTATGGGAACTTCTCGAGTTCGATCCCAATCAGCGGATGCAACACCGCCTTGATGTAGAATTTCTTCAGATCCAGTCATTTTTTGTATGATCATCTTGAGCTCCTTATCAGCATCCTGTGGATCGACAGGACAGGTGATGCCTGACCCAGTAACACTGTCATCTCCCTCGTTGAATGGAATGAAAAATTGATTGGGAGCAGGTCCTTTTTCATCTTCTGTCATGTCCTCCTGTGTTTCAACAACTTTTAGTCCTGGCAGCTGAGCGGCCTCGTCTGGAAGTTGATTTATTCTATCTTGATGGATGACTGTGTCAGCATAATATGAATTGGGGAAATATTGAAAGTATCTTCCATTCAGCTGAACACCCATACAGTTTGGTCCATCATATTTTTGGGTCTCAGGCTGTTCATCTTCATAGCCTCCATTTGGATATCCAAAGCAAAGTCCATTCAGTGCTTGCTCAACTTTATGTCTCCTAACACCATATTGCTTACTAGTGATGTTTTGATTTTTCCTTTTCAAAATGATTACACCAATCTCCTCTGGCAGCAATGGTAGGTGTTTAGCTATCGACATCTTGTTAGGGATGCTGACACTGTGACCTTTACTTGAGAGCATACCATAACGAAGTAGATGAATATTAGTACATACAGTGATTTTAGCAATCATCAATCTCTCAACCATGGTAAGGTGTTGAAGAAAAGGTGGCGTGGGAAGAAAATGCATTCCATTGTGACGGATCCTGTCTGAAGATGGCCCCAAATCTTTATCATCAGTTGTAAGGTGTCCAGAAAACTTTGCAGGTTTCTTCAGGGATGCTTGTTTTTCCTTACCCTTGTTGGAGCTATTGTTCCTCTTGTTTATTCTGTTTGACTCAGAGGTTCTTTTTGTTCGATCCTTTCGACATCGATCACAAATGCCAGCTTTGTTAACCTTCCAGACCTTTATTTTGACACGTGCTTGAGCATTGTTATAGGATGGGTTGTATACTGGACGTGTTTCTCTGCATACTACACATGTCGCCACGCCATGATTATTTTCACCCTCCAAAAAGTCAATAACTGATTGACCAACTTCAGGATTAGGGTGAAGAGAGTCAAACACATGGCCATCGGGCTGGACAGCATCGTTACCAGGTACAGGATTAATATCCACATCCATTAGAATAGGTTGGTTTTGATCCTCTATGATTGGGATGTCTGGCTGTAAAGGATCCTCTTGTGGATTTTCAATAGCGACGTCAATATTGTCAGCAACATTGTCTTTTCGACATTGTTGCAAATTGTTCAAGTCAGGTAAATCATCCTGCTTCTGCTGCTTTAATTTTCTTCTTTGATAATTGATTTTATTCTTTATCTTTTTTGTGCGTGATTTGGTTTGTTCGTCTGTTTCATTATTAGCAGGTTGAACATAGGGAACATTATAGTCTTGACATTGTTGAAGGAGTTTTTGTTCAGCCAATCGAGACTTTGAATGTGAAATATGGTGATGTTTGTTACGTCTTTGTTTACTATCAAACCCACTACTGTGTTTACCACGCGCAGATATACTAAAGTCCATTTCCATTTCATCACAATCATCAAAAAAGAAGATTGGTTGAAGACAGTTGCGTCCCTCAAAATGCAATATTGTTTCATTTGTTGGTACTAATGACTGAAAATGGTCGTTGTTGGAAGATGCCAAAAACATCTCTATGCCAGAAGAAGCTGCAGGGTTCAAATCAAAATACGGTCTATCTCGTGTGCTTGTTTCACAGGTGATGCGGATATTTACATCCAGATAATAGGCAGTTGCAAGACAGAGAATGTACTCAACATAAACTGCATTCTTTTCTTGATTTGCCAAAAATATTTCCCATTGATCACCCCCCAGATTAATTTGGTCTTGCATAACGACGTTTTGTAATCCGAAATTCTGGACTATATGATAAAAGTCTGTACCAGGCTGCATGTCTTTAAGAAATTTGACAACTGCTTTTCTTAACTCTCCAATGTCTGTGTATCTCCGATCTTCAGGGAGTCTTTCATAAACAGTAGCTCGGTGTATTTGCTCTACGATGGCATGGAAAAAACAGTTACCATCTCCAGGTGTTGGACTGTGATGCGAGACATCAAGACCAATGAAGCGTGCTTGGGCAACCATATAATATGCTCTCTTTGCAATTCGTTCTTTGGGAGAAGGGAACCTTGTCTTCTTAGAATTACTTGTTTGAAGGGAGTTTTCAACATCAAATGGTAAAACACTTTCTTCTGTTGAAGGTACGAGGGACTGAAATAGATTATAATCTGATGATGACAAAAACATCTGAATGCCAGAAGAAGCTCCAGGGTGCAATTCAAAATATGGAATGTTTTGAGTGCTTGATTGACTAGTGATCAAAATGTTGACATCTAAAAAAAAGGCAGCTGCAACACGAATAAGGAAATCAGCCTTGGTTTCGTTCTTCTCTTGATTAGCCAAATACGTCTCCCATTGAGGGCCAGAGAAACGATTTTGATTTTGTTCACAAAAATATTGGTAATACGCCGTCTCAGGTGTCAGGTCTCTCAGGAATTCAATGACTGCTATTCTTAATTTTCCAATGTCTTCAAATCGTTTTTCCTCTGGAAGTGTGAAATAAACATTGGGCCGATGAATTTGCTCAACAATAGCATGATAAAAACAGTTACCATCAGTAGGTGTAGGGCGATGTAGCACCATGTCCAGTCCAATACTACAGGCTCGAGCTACCAAAAAGTTTGCTTGTTCAGTCATATTAGATATTTGTGTCACTTTGATGATAACCTAGAAAATGTAAGAAAATAGATTATAAAACATTCATCACTATGAAAGGAAAATAGAGGCTGATGTATGGGAAAATTTTGGAAAATCTTCCCATAGTGGCTATTTGTTGCAGTAATGTAACAATAAGTTCTTTGAGAAAACACTTTTTAGTCAATTAATAGTCTAATTACCTTTAAGTTAATATTAATATAACATATGCATTGCTAATCAGTTACTTTTTTGAAGCAGGCTACACGGCTTTTTGCACAATGCAATTGCGTTTTTTTGCATGACAACAAGCCTAAACTGCCCAGAATTTGCCCGTTGTTAGGAAAAATTCATTGTGATGTCAGTTTTTTCTAAGGAAAAAAAGGAATGAACACTGCGTTGACACCATTTGTCTAAATTTAGATTTTTTATGTCAGAAATTAAAATATCAACACAATCGCAAGTGTATAAAAAGTATATAATTATAATAATCACGCAGTTTGAGAAAATACTAAATACTTATGTGTCTGTGTAATCTTTGAGCTTACTTGGGTGCTTACTATTGAAATTTGAACGATTTCGGTAACAGCGGCAATAAAATATTGGTATCGGTATCGGTATCGGTATGGGGTACAGCATATCCATAGTAAAACGTAAACGCAAAACTTTAAAAAAAATTCTCTTAGAAGTCCCAGCAATATATTACAGATACAAATAACTACAAAAATGATTTAAAAAAAAAGAGAAACCCAAAAGTATCAAAACAATCGCAAGTCAAGTGTATAAAATAATCACGCAGTTTGAGAAAAAACTAAATACTTATCTGTCTGTGTAACCTTTAAGCTTACTTGGTTGCTTATTTACTTGGGTGCTTACTATTGAAATTTGAACGATTTCGGTACAGCGGCAATTGGATATCGGTATCGGTATCGGTATGGGGTACAGCATCTCCATAGGAAAACGTAAACGCAAAACTTTAAAAAAAATTCTCTTAGAAGTCCCAGCAATATATTACAGATACAAATAACTACAAAAATGATTTAAAAAAAAAGAGAAACGAAACCCAAAAGTATCAAAACAATCGCAAGTCAAGTGTATAAAATAATCATGCAGTTTGAGAAAAAACTAAATACTTATCTGTGTCTGTGTAACCTTTAAAAGCTTACTTGGTTGCTTATTTACTTGGGTGCTTACTATTGAAATTTGAACGATTTCGGTACAGCGGCAATTGGATATCGGTATCGGTATGGGGTACAGCATCTCCAGAGGAAAACGTAAACGCAAAACTTTAAAAAAAATTCTCTTCGAAGTTCCCATATATTACAGATACAAAAAACTGCAAAAATGATTTAAAAAAAAAGCGAAACCCAAAAGTACATCAACACAATCGCAAGTCAAGTGTATAAAATAATGATGCAGTTTGAGAAAAAACTAAATACTTATCTGTGTCTGTGTAACCTTTAAAAGCTTACTTGGTTGCTTATTTACTTGGGTGCTTACTATTGAAATTTGAACGATTTCGGTACAGCGGCAATTGGATATCGGTATCGGTATCGGTATGGGGTACAGCATATCCATAGGAAAACGTAAACGCAAAACTTTAAAAAAAATTCTCTTAGAAGTCCCAGCAATATATTACAGATACAAATAACTACAAAAATGATTTAAAAAAAAAGAGAAACCCAAAAGTATCAAAACAATCGCAAGTCAAGTGTATAAAATAATGATGCAGTTTGAGAAAAAACTAAATACTTATCTGTCTGTGTAACCTTTAAGCTTACTTGGTTGCTTATTTACTTGGGTGCTTACTATTGAAATTTGAACGATTTCGGTACAGCGGCAATTGGATATCGGTATCGGTATCGGTATGGGGTACAGCATCTCCATAGGAAAACGTAAACGCAAAACTTTAAAAAAAATTCTCTTAGAAGTTCCCATATATTACAGATACAAAAAACTGCAAAAATGATTAAAAAAAAAAGCGAAACCCAAAAGTATCAACACAATCGCAAGTCAAGTGTATAAAATAATGATGCAGTTTGAGAAAAAACTAAATACTTATCGTGTCTGTGTAACCTTTAAAAGCTTACTTGGTTGCTTATTTACTTGGGTGCTTACTATTGAAATTTGAACGATTTCGGTACAGCGGCAATTGGATATCGGTATCGGTATCGGTATGGGGTACAGCATCTCCATAGGAAAACGTAAACGCAAAACTTTAAAAAAAATTCTCTTCGAAGTTCCCATATATTACAGATACAAAAAACTACAAAAATGATTTAAAAAAAAAGCGAAACCCAAAAGTATCAACACAATCGCAAGTCAAGTGTATAAAATAATGATGCAGTTTGAGAAAAAACTAAATACTTATCGTGTCTGTGTAACCTTTAAAAGCTTACTTGGTTGCTTATTTACTTGGGTGCTTACTATTGAAATTTGAACGATTTCGGTAACAGCGGCACAAATGGATATTGGTATCGGTATCGGTATGGGGTACAGCATCTCCATAGGAAAAAGTAAACGCAAAACTTTGAAAAAAATTCTCTTAGAAGTTCCCAGCAATATATTACAGATACAAAAAACTACAAAAATGATTTAAAAAAAAAGAGAAACCCAAAAGTATCAACACAATACCTGTTGACTTGAAAAACTTGAAAAACGAATGAGATTCTGTTTCTTTTGAAATCTTTTCAAATCAGCTTTGGCTTTTAACTTTTCTTTGCTTTCGTTGGGTTGTGGTTGTGACCAGTGTACGAAATGAACAGCTGGTTGCCGACGATACGCTTCAGAAACGGAAAACGTACAACTCTGAACAAACAGATTCACTTGAACCTACGCCTCATTACGCACGAGCGAGCGCAGCGAGCGAGTGCGATTCTTTTGGCAAAAGCGCGGGAAAAATAGCTGATATGCGGGGTGATAAAATCGATTTTTACCCTTTTTAAGCCTCGTTTCCATTCAGAATTTCGTCGTCGTGTGCAACTGTCTTAAGTCCCAATATGGAGAATTATCGCCTGTACCCGAATGTCTGTTGTTTGGCAACTCCGCAAAAACAAACAAATACCATTTAGGCGTGAGACAGCGAGGCACTAGCTTTTTTGTCGTGATACGTTGATTCAATTTGCGGAACGTCTTTGATGAGGCGTAGGTTCAAGTGAATCTGTTTGTTCAGAGTTGTACGTTTTCCGTTTCTGAAGCGTATCGTCGGCAACCAGCTTACTTGGGTGCTTACTATTGAAATTTGAACGATTTCGGTACAGCGGCAATTGGATATCGGTATCGGTATGGGGTACAGCATCTCCATAGGAAAACGTAAACGCAAAACTTAAAAAAAAATTCTCTTCGAAGTTCCCATATATTACAGATACAAAAAACTGCAAAAATGATTAAAAAAAAAAGCGTAACCCAAAAGTATCAACACAATCGCAAGTCATGTGTATAAAATAATGATGCAGTTTGAGAAAAAACTAAATACTTATCGTGTCTGTGTAACCTTTAAAAGCTTACTTGGTTGCTTATTTACTTGGGTGCTTACTATTGAAATTTGAACGATTTCGGTACAGCGGCAATTGGATATCGGTATCGGTATCGGTATGGGGTACAGCATATCCATAGTAAAACGTAAACGCAAAACTTAAAAAAAATTCTCTTAGAAGTCCCAGCAATATATTACAGATACAAAAAACTGCAAAAATGATTTAAAAAAAAAGCGAAACCCAAAAGTATCAACACAATACCTGTTGACTTGAAAAACTTGAAAAACGAATGAGATTCTGTTTCTTTTGAAATCTTTTCAAATCAGCTTTGGCTTTTAACTTTTCTTTGCTTTCGTTGGGTTGTGGTTGTGACCAGTGTACGAAATGAACAGCTGGTTGCCGACGATACGCTTCAGAAACGGAAAACGTACAACTCTGAACAAACAGATTCACTTGAACCTACGCCTCATCAAAGACGTTCCGCAAATTGAATCAACGTATCACGACAAAAAAGCTAGTGCCTCGCTGTCTCACGCCTAAATGGTATTTGTTTGTTTTTGCGGAGTTGCCAAACAACAGACAGTCGGGTACAGGCGATAATTCTCCATATTGGGACTTAAGACAGTTGCACACGACGACGAAATTCTGAATGGAAACGAGGCTTAAAAAGGGTAAAAATCGATTTTATCACCCCGCATATCAGCTATTTTTCCCGCGCTTTTGCCAAAAGAATCGCACTCGCTCGCTGCGCTCGCTCGTGCGTAATAAAGAAGTACGGAGGTAATCAAATTTGTCGAATTTGTCAAGAATTAAATCAAGAACCAACAAACCATCTTTGTTTATTTTTGTTTTTGTTTTATTTTTATGTTTTGATGATTTCGACAGACGATTCGTGATTTGAATAAAAATGTTCGATCATTCGACGAATATCGTTCGATTTTATTAAGGCACCATTTACACTTGAATAACTAGTAGGTAAAAAGAATGATGCGCGGGCGGCGGCGGGTGTTGTGCCGCCGTTGATTATGTGGTGTGTTTGGCATTAAGACTCTTACGACCCTGTCTATATAGCAGCTTTATTAGAAGGATTTTTTTTTTAAAGGAGTGTCTCTTATTTTGCTAGCAACTTGCGAATTGAGGTGGAGTCTGGATCGCTTCGCAACCCTTATACAATACGGCTAGTTAAATTTTCATTTTCGTTTCGCTCACTACTCTGGCTACCATATTTGTTTACAGATCATGCGATAAACTTCGGAACAAAATCCTTTCTGTATTTTTCTAAATCATATAGTGTTCCTCAAATTAAACATTTTTCAAAAACTTCAATCAAGCTGTAATTGCGGAATAATCGATGGTTTCCAGAACTTAGAACACCAAGAACTTTTGATACTTGCATATAGAGCGCGGAACAATATGATTGAAATAAATACCCACTTATTTTCTTATCTTTCATTTAGTAGGAGCCGTACCAAAGCCTGTCATCATCATCATCTTTCGACCGCGGTCGAGATGGTGGATTCCACCCTCTGGCGCCAAGAATCGCGGTCGCGCATGGCAGTTTCCAGGTCACTATAAAGAAGTCCAGTGTCCCTGCTAACTGCGTCAGTAAAAGTTAACTTTCTCGATCTTTGAACCAGCCGCTTGGGTTTCCAGAGTAAGAGAGAGGAGATGACTTCTGTGGATGCACGAAGGCAATGACCAGCAAACTGAACACGTGTAGCCTTTAAGATGTTTGAGATAGGCTTAATCGAACCATAGATGGTGTTTTTGGTGGGATGATCGCGCCAGGAAAGATTTTTAACTCTTCTTAGAAGGTGTGTGTATGTTCCATCGAGTTGTTTTTCTAATTTACGTGTGAAGGACCACATTTCCGAACCATAAAGAAGGATAGGTTCTATGGTGGATTTAAAAACTTTAATCTTAAGGTTAGAGTCAAGAAGAGAAGATGTCCAAATTTTGTGTAGTTTGTTACACGCACTCCAGGCAAGTGCTTTGCGAATCTTTTTCAGATGACGAAATATAGGAGCCTAAGTATTTGTAATCGTCAACTTTCTTTAATTTGATTCCTGCAACAGTTCTGATACTTTCGGATGGATCAATGGGATTGAGACTGAAAAACTCGGTTTTTGATTCGTTAAGATGTAAGCCTATGGAATTTGAAGCCGATTCTAGTGCATTTTAGTAATTTTTGAGCGTCTGAAAGCTTAGAACTGGTTAGAGCTATATCATCAGCAAAGTCTGTATTAGTGAGATAAGTCGCTGGACTACGAGGCCCAAGTTTATGTTCAAGGAGAAAACCACAATGTGAGATTTTATCAACAGAAACACGCATGATGTAATCTACAACTAAAATAAAAAGAAACGGGGCGAGGGTATCACCTTGCAAGATACCTGCTAAGATGGGAAAGGTATCTTGCAAGGTGATACCCTCGCCCCGTTTCTTTTTATTTTAGTTGTAGATTACAAAAAGCCTGCAGACCAAAGCCTGTAGACAAAGAGCATGAGACAATTACCGCTAGTCTTTATTAAAAAAGTTACTTAAACATTCATAAACCTAAACTCCTAGATACATATAATAAACTTTTAATACTTTCGGATGTATACCTGTTTTTAACGTTATGAGATTTCCATGTTTCATTAATAATCTGTCTTTCACGCCCAGATTTGCGGCTGTGGAAACACCACCTGATCTTAAATTGGGCAAACCGTACAACTTTTTATCAAAACCCAACACATTTATGATAGCTTTAAATTCGTTACAAATTGTTGAATACGACACTGCCTTGTTAGCTTTTCGAAGTTTATGTTTTGATGTTAATGCTCTGAAAATAAAGTTCTTAGAGTTAGAATTTTCTTTTATCTTCGTACAGTATAACTCTAATGCTCTCACTGGATAAAAATGTGATTTTAACCTAGCGAGGCACAACCAATGCCCATGTCTGTAAACGTCCGTCTTACTTTTTTCGATAAAAATCATGGCGTGAGTCGTAAAAAACTTCAAATCAAATCTTCGCAAGTTCTGACATTCCGAAAATCTCAAAAACCCAGTAAATGATACTATTAAAATTATAATTAATCGCCGAGCCTTTAAACTGTTTTTCCTGACCGATAATGTTTTAATCATCAATTTTAGCATGTCTACTGTAATCGGTTCCTTTCTCTTTGCTTCCTTCCCAACCAATCTTTTTGCTGCCTCTAGAGCGTATTTCAAAATAGATGTCTGGAAAAATTGATTGCCCGAAACCACATGAAAATATTTTATTGACATGATTGTAGACTCTATTACAGAAAATCATTTATCTTGTTGTACACATGAAACTATAAACAAAACGACAGATTGTTCTTTCGTGGGTATGGGACTGATCTCCCGAAATTGTTTACACCAGTTAATCCATTTTTTGAAATATCCTTCGTACTTTTTATTTGTGCTTTCTGATCTTGCATGCTTTAAAACTGTTGGTACCGAATTTACTAAAGAGTCCAATTTAGGATCATAAATTTTGAAATACCTTTTCATACCGCTTGCAATCAAACCTAAACAAAGTGATCTTCAATCATTAAAATGTAAACCGGTATAACAAGATTAGAATCTCCCAAAATTGAACGTTTATATTCCCCTTGCGAAATAAAAACTCTAGAATCTTTGTAAAAGATACCTTCCTTAACAAAATCTTTAAAAACCTCTTCTTCTTTAATTAAGTAAGGCCACAATATTGCAGAAAGCCAGAATGGGACAATCAAAACACCTTTTGTCTTACCTTGAGACGCTAGAAAATGTTTAATTGTTTTGGGAATCAAACAGGGGGGAGGCACCATATAGCAAAATTCCCAGACTAATCGAACGAAAAGGCTTGAAACTCTCTGCAGAAAAATACTTTGAGCAAAAGCGTTCACATTTTGTGTTATTACTATCTGCAAATAAAGCTATACTAAATTTGTCCCACTTTGTTTCGAAACTGTGCACAAAAGAACATTTCACAAACCAATTGTCGTAATGTGTTGTTTTGCTTACCTTGTCACCCGGGGGGGGGGGGGGGGTACTTAGGCAAAAATAGGTGCTGGGTATGTGCGGACGGTAAGGGTCAGGTTTTTCACCTTTCAAAGTCTCTCTAAGGGTTACAAAAATCAGGAAATTTCAAAGTAGTCTCTCTAAGGGTGGGAAAAATCACGATGTTTAGAAAAAAATTTTGATTTTGAGAGAAAAAATTACAGAAAAGTCTCACTAAGGGTAGGAAATTTTTGAAAATCAGAGAAAATTTTTTCGAAAAAGTCTCTCTAAGGGTCACTTATTCATAAAAATTTGGTCTCTCTAAGGGTCGGTTTTCGGAGGTCCCGTCCGCACATACCCCTCATTCACCAACCCTACTACCCCCCCCAGGCCTTGTCAGCTTGTCTCTAGAAATCCATGTGACACTTAACTTTACATCCTTCTTCTTACAAGATAAATATATATTGTTCGCTAAACCTTGCAACAAATTGCTACCTACCCTGATAGTAATAGCTGTGCTTATATTGTCTGTGTGCCATAAAATCGTTTTATTATCTAACATTTCGTCAAAAGAGTCTATCCCATATTTAGTTTCTATAACCGGCAGGTACAAAATGCATAAAACACAATGCATATTGCATAATGCATAATAGTATTGTGTAATTTACAGAACGATTTTGTATTTTCTAAAAACTCTCCTTTCTAGAGGCTAAAACCGCGAAAACCTCTTTAGAAGAGTTTCTTAAGTAACCATTCCAATCCGAGGGATTTCCCCAGACATGATATTTACTTTTCGAATCCGAACGAAAGAGAAAATATTCGAATCATAACAACAAAAGGTTTCCCGTCAGCATAAATAATAAGAAGATGCAACAGATCAGAAACTTTTATACAATCTTGATTCAACGGCAAGCACACCGAAGAAAGAAAGTTCACAGGACTGACTTGCCATCAAAGCGCATTCAGAAATGAAATAATGGAATTCAATTCAATTATGCAGTGTAGTTTATTTAATAAGTATAAGTTTAACCCTGTATCATAGCTTAGGTCCCAGCGATTTAGAGCAAAGTCAAGTTAGACATTTTTTACATATTTGCATTTTTTGCAGCGTAAGCTCATTTAGAGGTTGCTTAATTAGTTCTATGAGACGATTAATTTATCTGATAAGTGCAATTTAGAAAATGAACATTATGGAGGAGTGTACTTTCCATTCATGTTTCAATAAATAGGATCTCCTCCACAGGTCACATTTTACAAAGTACTCGTCTCAGACGATTTTTCCGTCTCAGTATAAACGTATAAATCGTCTCATAGAACTAATTAAGCAACCTCTAAATGAGCTTACGCTGCAAAAAATGCAAATATGTAAAAAATGTCTAACTTGATTTGTTGATTGATTTTTTCCGCTCTCATTCAAAGTTGCTATCATTTCTTAGAAACTGCTGTTTTAGTTTTTAATACGGTTTAGAATTTTCTTCGAATTACAATTAGAAAAAGATTTGACAGGAGAATATTTTACATACGGAACTCCAGTTTTATCCACCTTTTCGACCGAAGTCGCGCAGTTAGGCACGTACGACTTTATTATTAAGTTGCCACCCTAAACTTGATCCAATCCTTTTTTTACACTTTTTCTATTGTCTCTAGATGTGAAAAAAGACTGGAACGGTTTTAGGGTGTTAAAACGGACACAACAATACCCACGCAGAAATAAGCAGCTACGGTCGAAAAGGTGTATCAATAGTTCAGATGGCCCAACTTACATTGGCGAAGTTCTCCCTCCTTACATGTCGAACTTTGTAATTCTGAATTTGGAAATTCGATGCTTCTATGAGATGGGACGAGATGGAGTTTTTACAAGCTCTTATTTGATTTGGTTGGTAGTTAACGAGTAATAAAACAATTTTATTACTTTTTCTAAAGAACACGTCATTCTTTTTACTTCAAATGGCCAATGATTAAAATATCTTATAAAAAGTCTATCTCCATTTGCATGAGATTTAGGACATTGAGCTAGTGAATAATATGGGGCGTTTATAATGTATTGACCATCTGGACACACGTTTTAGCCGGTTTTTTACCTAAAAATGCCCGTTTTAAGCATTCTTTTTGCTGACGTCAGTATTTTATAAATAATTTTGGAAAAGAACAGTTTTTGTATCCATCCGCAGGAACCTGCGATAGTATCCATCGGTATACTGCTCCGCCGCCTGCGGAATCGTGGAAGTCCGGCGGATATCATGCATATCTCTGCAGCGACCCGTTGATTTACGTTGGAAAAAAGCCAAGAAGTACTTTTCTGCAAACTTTTACAGTGAAATTTTTTTTTAGTAAAATGTCGCTTTTCACCGTGGTTTCAACAAACTATGTAAAGATTTGAAATTAATAATCTTCATAAATAGTTATTGATCTTCAGTTGTTAGGTCGGGGACCAATTAAAAGAACTTTTTAAAGAGACCATTTAATTACATTTTTCCCCTTTTTTTTTGATTCGAAAATAGCTGAATAATAGGTGATTTAGAATTCTTTGGAGACGAGTTATTGGAATGATTTTGATTTAACGATATACACGTGATGAATTTGGAAAGCTATTCAGTCTTTAACTGATTGTTAATGTCTGTGCTAATTATTTCATAACTTAATCATGTAACGACGCTCTTCAAAAATGCCAATTTTTTGGTTGAGTATAAAAGGGGAAGCCCTAGACAAAATATTATTACTTTAATATATTACTTAGATAGATGCAAAACACCTTCAGAAGTACTAACGCTGGATTTTAAGAATAAATTCTAAAGAGTTATAATTGAGAGGTTCTATTTGATTCGCGAAGCGGCTTTTACAAATCTTTAACGTTTCAAAACCATTCATCTTGTTTTGACCTTGGCTAGATATATCTACAATGGCGCTTCATCAAAGTTTGTTTTATCGATTCGTGTTATTGCTAGCATCGATTCAATTAACTCTGGCAATCATTTGCAGAGACCCGGAAGAGATTTCTGGAAGAATAGAATGTCCAGGTATTAAAACGTTTTTTTAATAAGAACATCTTGAGGCTTTGAGGACTCTAAAATACACAATTTCTTAGGAAAGTTGATAAGAGACTATTCACTTGTCAATATTTACTTCGTTTCGTCGTCGAAAAAATTGACAATGAAACTGAAAATCAATTGTTACTTCGTTTTGTCGTCGAAAAAATTGACAACGAAACTAAAAAAAATTGAAAATGGTGGCCCTGATTGTTGCAAAATGGAAATATCATTGATTCTGATGAATTCTGATTCTGATTTCATCATTTGCTATTGATTAGTTCCAATGATTCCATTGGCACCAGTGATTCCAACAATCTCCACCATCACATCCTTATTCTGGTTCATCATTGCCAGCATCTCATTCACAAGAACCATCTTCACCAGCATTGCATTCACCAGAACTAATCAAATCCATCTATGTGTTTTGCCTGGGGTAGTAGAATACTGCATTTCAAGATATCTCATGAATCATGAGAACATGAACTCATGAAATATATCAAAACCTATCAAAACCTATCAAAACTTTGCAGGGTTTTGGATAAAGCATCAAAGATTGTGTGTGATTTCAAGATGGTAGCACGAATAATGTGTATTTTACAGACCCGAATATCAAAATTTTGTGAAATAATCTAATTTTAAGAAAAAAAATAACTTTTAAATTTCACACATGGCCGAATTCTTCCATGAAATAGATGTTAATACCTTCATTGCTCGTAGTCGGTATAGCTGTAGCATTGTGGAAAGTTTTTAGACGACTATTTTTGGACTTACAGTTCATTTATTTTGAAAAGTTCTGTCAAAACTGCCCCAAAATACAAGAAAAGATTTTAACATTTTTCTTTATAGCTCAGCAAAAAGCCAAGTAAACCTCATTAAAATGAGACCCCTTATTCAGTACAAATTTTCTTTATTTTACTCGATGATTTCCGATTTCAACCGAAAATTTCCCTGATTTTCTTAAAAATAGTACTTTTTGGATACCGAAAAATGTATGTGTGCTTAAATATCGGAACTTATTAACAGAACAAAATCAACTTAGAAATAAAATTTTTAGAGCAACTTCAAAACGTTTATTTATAAGAAAATCCTAAGATTTTTGAAGCCCTCGGATGGATGTCTTTTAAAAAAAGTATATTTGCAACCGAAGCCTTATGTTCGATATAAAAGAACAAGCTGTTCTTATAAAACAACGTGTTACTTTATTTTTACCTTTGTATAGGTAGGTGTCAGGCAGAAAAGTTTGACATTAAAGGACATTCAGAAAATTCAACTGGATGTTTGGATGAAACAGCGGCTCATGGTTGTGGCATGAACGTTGATCTTACTCCATTTGGAAATGATTACAAAGCAAAAGTAAGGAATTTTTATCAGATTTTGACAGCTAGATCGAAATAACGATACCGCCATAGACCTTTTCATAAATTACGTCACGAACATCACCTGCCTCGTTTTGAAATTATTGCCATGGCTGGTACCCCCTCCCCCTGGCCTGAGGGGGTGGACTAAAAGGTCGCACAGCAACTGGTATACGGTTAGTGTAAAACGCAGGTCACAGGTCGCAGGTCACAGGTCACAGGTCAGTGATGACAGGTTGACTCTAATCAATGTCATTGCAGAGGGAAATGTTTGGAAAACACAAAGAATTGTCAAAAACATGATTTTCAAGCAATTTCATCCATATGAAACCATTTCAAACATCAAAATTTAACCATGTGCTTTTATCGATCTTTCGCAGTTTGCGCCGTGTATAACGCAGACCAGAAAATATTTGAAACCATATTATACATATAACAGGTATATTACATATTGTAATGTTTGTAATGTTATATGATGGTTACATATAATAAAACACATCGCTCTAAAACTACCTTCTCAAAGAACTCGCGAGCTTCTGATTGGTGTAATTTTATATCCAGCCATATTGTTATCATCATATTCGGTATGCTAAATATTTTTGGTGTTTTTCTCTTGTAAGACATGATATTTTGTGATTCTGTCAATATTTTTGTCAAAAATTGTCATTAAGTCATTAAAATAACAATTGAATGATTAATTAGTTTCATCCTTCTAAAACCACTCTCTTAGGGACCTCACAAGCTTCTGATCGGTGCCGTTTTATATCCATCTCATTCACACTATCAACATCACATTCTGTATTATAAATATTTTTCGTGTTTTTGTCTTTTCTTGCATCAGATTTTATGATTCTGTTAATATTTTTGTCAAAAATTGTCATTAAGACATTAAAATATTAACTGAATAATTAATTAGTTCTATCCTTCTAAAACCACTCTCTTAGGGACCTTGCAAGCTTCTGTTTGGCGGCATTTTTTATCCAATCACACCATCCACATCACATTTTGTTTAATAAATATTTCTCGTGCTTTTGTCTTGTTAGGTATCATATTTTATGATTTTTGTCATTATTTTTGTAAGTAAGTGTCACTAGTTTGTTATTCTATTCAATTGTCATTTTATAATATCTAAATAACATGTATTACTTTTTTGTAATTTAATGCGTTATGTATTGATGTTATGTTATGTATATGTTATGATCTTATTATCTTTTTTCCGGTCTGCACTTTGTTGACCTGTGACCTGTAACCTGTGACCTGTGACCTGCGTTTTACACTAACCGACTGGTATACCTGGTTTAACTAGATTCAATGTTTTTTTTCAGATGGATTCTATGTTTGTTGATTTTTTTCTAAACTTGTCTTTCTTTCATCATAAACTTCATAATGGCATGTCGTCTGTCTAAAACAGTGTGTTAATGAGAAAAGTGGGTGTGCACTGAGCTATTTAAAAAATTGTGCTTTATTTTTTTCTAAAGACTTGTGCAACATCACGTTTGATGTGTTATTGACTTAGGGGTCACCTAAAATATTTGGCAACCAAGGGTTACTAAATTTTAGGGGTCACCTGAATTCTTAGGGGGAGCCAAAAACCTGATGCCAAGCCATGATTTCTATGGTGATTAACTCCCAGTGGATTTTATTACCATTACTTTATATTCATAAAAAATCATTTAATGTCTCAAGGGATATGATCACCATAGAAATTGTTTGAATACGAGGCAAGTGATGTTCGTGACGTAATTTATGAAAAGGTCTATAGGAAATAGATGTTTTTCATGTTTTATTAAGTTACATAACTTCCGCGCGCACAGTGGTCCTGATTACCCATAACGCTTTGCAAAATGGCCTATAGATTCGAACGTTTCCTTCAATAATGGCGGAAATTAGGTAACTTTACCAAACATGAAAAACCTCTGCCGGTAAAAATACCGGTATGAATACTATAGATGCGTTTTCAACGAAAATCCAAAATTTTTGAGGCATTCAGATGCTCTTAACGTTTTGAGCTTAACGCATAAAAATATTCGGAAAGAGTTATTATTTTCCCAATTTTGTGAGTATTATTGTACCCATGAAGGTAAAACGTTTTACCTTCATTTTGTACCATTTCTTAAAAATTCAGAGTTTTAGAGTTCACGAAGCCTAAAAACATTCATAACACTTGTTCTTAAAGGCTATAGCGCTATACTTATAGTAGGGTCGGATTTGGTGGCACTTCCATGGTATACTCTGAAATACATGCTGATGTCAGCCCGAAAGCAAAGCTGATTGGCTTAATCGACAGTTATACGCGGTTTAAGAGTATAGTTAAACTTTGTTATGTGTTCAACAGTAAACGAAAGTGAATGAAGACAAAATGTAAACAAAAAGATTGCAAAGAAGTTTTTTAATAAATTCACAATAGAATGTCTTCATTTAAAAATAGAAACACTCGATTTCATTCAAAAGAAAAAGACATTCTTTTTGTGTTGTTGTTAAACATTATAGTGAATTATATTCACTTTTTTGAATATATTTTTTGGAATAAAGTCACTTTTGGTTTTTGTTATGATCCAGCACTCATAAATACTCCTCCGTATGGATGTTTGTGCCAATGCTAGATCAGCATTTCATAAATATACAATGCGTCGTTCTCTTTAATATTTTGCCCATCGAAGGCTTCGATCTGTTCGATGCGAGCCTTAGATTCTTTTACAGTTTGATCTTATAAAAACGTGTTTATGGTGTTCAAATACTTCTCGGGAGCCATCCAAGCCAGCCAAGGTTGAAGTTATAAGCCCCAAAATTAAATAATTGTTGAACAGGATGTGACCAACAATTTTGTATTTCTCTTATATTAATAAGATATTTCGACATTTGATTCTACTCATCTTCAGATTAATATCTAAAAAGAAAAATATGAAAACAGTTTTAAAAAACAGTATAAAATCCAAAACATGTACATCTTCGTAAAAAATTTAAATTGAAAATTGAAAATCAAAATTTGATTGGAATTTCGAATTTCAGTTTTACATTAAAAATTGAATTTTCTTTTTCAATTTTTGATTCAATTTAAAATTGAAAATCAAGATGATTCAATTTTCAATTTAAATTTTGACGCATGTATAAGCATAGAGATATTAGGAAACAATCCGTGTAGCGAAAGTATAATTAAATTTTCTTTTTAAAAATGAAATGAAAATTGAAAAAAATTCAATTTCCTTTTTTTGATATGTGAAAGAAAATTGAAAAATAAGTCAAATTTCTATTTTCTATTTGAAATAGGAAATTGAACTAAAATGATATATTTTAGGAAATTTTTGGACAAGTTAGGGCGCTCGGGGCGCTCCTCACCTTTGGTAGTCCAGCTCTTTTGCATGGGAGCCACCACGTTACCCAAATCCTCACACCGCCAGGTCATTGCATCGTCCAGTCTTTAATTCTTATCCGTATTTCGAGTCGAAAGTATTTCTTTTTTAAATGGAATTCTAAATTTGATTTTTTTTTTCTTTTCTTTTCCAGAAGCAAAATTAAAATATGAACCAATTTTCTTTTTCCTATACTAACTAGAAAAGTAAAGTTGAATCGCGATTTCGTGGGTGTAACTGGGCGTTTTTTTTTCTCCACAGGGGCCTCCTCTCTTGTTCATTGTCTGTCTGTTTGTTTGTTCTGCTTTTTCTTGTCACGAATGACATCGCAGCACCAGTGTCTTTCTCCGTCTCGTTTGTCTTTAGGTGTAATGTGTTGTCATTGGCAGGAGTTTAAAAAGAGCAGGAGAAACGGACAATGGACAAGGGTGGAGCCCCTGAGGAGAAAAAACGCCGGGGTACACCCACGAAATCGCGATTCAACTTTACTTTTCTATTTAGTATAGGAAAAAGAAAATTGGTTCATATTTCAATTTTGCTTCTGGAAAAGAAAAAAGAAAAAAAAAATTCAAATGTAGAATTCCATTTTAAAAAGAAATACTTTCGACTCGAAACACGGATAAGAATTACGGACCGGACGATGCAATGACCTGGCGGTGTGAGGATTTGGGTAACGTGGTGGCTCCCATGCAAAAGAGCTGGACTACCAAAGGTGAGGAGCGCCCAGAGCGCCCTAACTCGTCCGAATATTTCCTAAAATATATCATTTTAGTTTAATTTCCTATTTCAAATAGAAAATAGAAATTTGACCTATTTTTCAATTATCTTTCACATATCAAAAAAAGGAAATTGATTTTTTTTCAATTTTCATTTCATTTTTAAAAAGAAAATTGAAATATACTTTCGCTACACGGATTGGAAACGCACAAGCAGCACACTACATACGTCATACATCTATACAAACCCCCTTATCCCTTCACAAGCAGGAGACGCACCACTTGAGAAAAATATGGAAACTGATTGAACGAATTTGAAATTCAAATTTCAAAGTGAATTTCATTTTTTAATTATGGTAATAGAAATAAGCGCATGCGCATTCTAGTATAAAAAGGCAATAGTACCTATCATATAAAATCTGTCAGTCAATTGATCGTGACATCTTTCTTACCCGAGGTCGCCAGATTATTGTTCTTTAAAAAACTGATCGACCGAGAGAAAAGCTTTTTTAAGCGGGATAGATATAGGGGGGATTTTAGATATCTTATATTACTCCCGTGACCCTTGGTGACTTTCACATCTTACAAATAAACCTTTACTTTGAAAAACGTTGATGTAGATGTAGTATCCTGGCCGAGATACGCATCCCTTTGATCGACGTCTTGCACTAGACGTCTGAAAGATATATCCTAAATGCGTCTTAACAATGACACTTGCGATTATCGCCGTGCAAAAACAATAAGTATGAAATTGTATGTATATATGATAATCTTACTGCTTAACAATATTAGTGCAATGCAAATTAAGAAAATCCACTATGTGGTCATAGCCCTAAGGGCCTTATTATTATATAGGCCTGGCGACCTCGGGTAAGAAAGATGTCACGATCAATTGATTGACATATTTTATATGATACTATTGTCCTTTTATACAAAATGAATTGAAAAAAAAACACTTCATGACCGAGAAGGACAATAAGGGCAATGACGTGGACGAGAAGGACATTAAATGGCCGAGAAGGACATCAACTTTTTTGTTTCAATTTCAAATTAAATTCAAAATGAATTAAAAAAAACAAACTTCATGGCCGACTAAGGACAATAAGGGCAATGACGTGGACTAGAAGAACGTTACATGGCCGAAAAGGACATTAACTTTTTTATTTCGCTAATGTCTATGTAGGCCACCATAGACGTGATGTCAACCTCCTTCCAACGAGTTTTCACTACCGTACATTATGTAAATAATAGAAAGATTCACACAAACACTCCCATAATCGAAAGTTCGAATGTTTTTCTTTTTTAATGATTTTCTTAATGACAACATTTGTTCATGAAATCGACAATTGATTTATTTTAATAAATTTCTTTGATAAACAATAAGAGCGACAAAAAAATCAAACTTTGAAAGTAAAATTTGAAAAAAGTCTACCGTGGTATGCCATGGTATATCAAGAATTATTCAATGGCTATTTTTGCCTACATGTATATAATAACATTTCTTAACTTCACAGACATGCTGTTGTGATAAAGACAATTGCAACGATGAAACTTTTATACAATCTTGTTACAATGGCAAGCACACCGAAGAAAGAAAGTTCACTGGACCGACTTGCCATGTAAGCGTATTCAGAAATGAAATAATGGAATTCAATTCAATTATGCAGTGTAGTCTATATAGTAAGTATAATAAGTTTAACCCTGTATATCATATTATAGTTCTCAGTGATTCAGAGCAAAGCCGACATTTTTCGGTTGGAGGTAGCACTTTTGGGAACCTTTTTCCGAACATATACATATCTTTTACGTCCCGCGTATGCAGATCTTGCCAAAGGATGCGCGCGCTCAAATGCACGTTCCGCAAAAAATTGCCGTGTTTAAAATGTGTTTTCTGACTGATGTAACCAACAAAAATATGGCATGTTATACATTTTCTGTTACACAAACTATTCCTGAATCTGGAAATTCAAAAATTGCATTGAAAAAATTTGATGAAGAAGAAAATGAAGACTTTTGCGAGGAAGAGTATTTCAACTTTGAAGAGCTTAGTTTCGGCGAAGAAAAAACATTTTGAAAAAACTTTCGCAGTAGATGGTGTATCTTTTACCGAACAATAAAAATTTTGGCGGAAAATTTTTGTAAATGCTTCTTTGTCTCGAAATCTTCAAAGTAGTGGTTTTTCATCAATTTTTCATCTGGATTTTGCTTAAAAAACAGTCATAACTTTTGACACATCTTTTTAGAAAAATTTTCCAAAAAGTTTAAAATAGTTCAATTATTTGCGGACAGTGTAAAGAAATTTTGAAACAAAAAAGTTAATTACCCATTAAAACTAAGCACTTTTTGTAAAAGAGGGTGATTCAACATATTATTAACATCTTTTTAAAGTTCATAACGTCATTTTTGCAATTAAGTTCTTAATTACTCTTAAGGGATTCGATTAAAAAGCAATTTATAAAGGCCATTCTTTGTTAAAAGTCTTAAGGAACCTGAAATATAACTTTTATGTTCAAATACCAAAATCGATTTTTGGACTATGGTCAGAGCCCTTAATTGGATGAAAGCAGGTTTTTAACTTTATTGAAAAAATGAGTTTGCAAAAGAGTGAGGCTGGCTTCCTCGTTTACAAGGCCCATGCAAAGACCCGAATGGATCTCCTTTTGCTTCCATTGATCCATCCCCTGTGGTATTTAGTTCTTTTAATTAAATATTTCCCGCTTTCCAAAAGGGAAATATTTATTAAAACGGGCTTTCTCCATAATTTCCCGTGTCAAAACGCCTTCCGTACGCCCTGACTGACGCCCGTTTTTATTTTCACAGCGAAAGATGCATCCAGTGAATTATAAGTAATGCATCATGATTCAAGTCGACTGATAAACTATATATATAATATATGTTACAAGTTCCTTACGGATTCTCAAGCCCAGTTATAATAGAACTATTACATGTTAGTAGCAGACCCGACTGGCAATTGTTATGTAGCAGGTTGAAACATGAGTATTTGCTGCTAGAAAGATGCAGTTTGTTTTCAAGTTAAAATCTTTAAAATAAATCAAACTGTGTGGGTTTCTTTACTTCCAAACAACCTACCAATAGTTTTGGAACACTCCATAATCAATTGTAAAAGGTGTTACGCACGATACGAAAATCTCGTGTTCGCAAGCGAAAGGTTTTTTACACTACATACCGTAGGATTGCTAAACTTCCTTATTCCCAGCGAAACTTTCCGATTGCTAGTGTAAAAGAAAAGGACCAAAACGCAACAAAAGTAGATTTAACACCGATTTTAGCCGGAGACGCCTATAAGCAAAAAGATCCCGGAAACTGGGCAGTTATGTTTTCCCGGGAATGAGAAAGTTAGCCATTTTATGATACAATACTGCCTTATATCTACAACATACAATATTCTCTCTTCCACCTTTTCTCTTGAAATGATATCTTTTTAGAACGGGTAGCCCAGTCTAGATTTTCTGTTGTTGTTTTGATTCCATCGTTCATACATTTTGCAGACTCTGATTCCCCGTAATTTCTTGTTCTGGCTTTTTTTTTTTTTTTTTTGAGTTGCTTGGTGATTCCCTCGCTGATGATCTCAGCCGGCCTCTTATTTTGACACTTTGATGATTCCCATGCTAGACTGTTATCTTACTCTCTTTATCTCCTTACCGTTTGGGCGGCCTTACAGTCTTTATTTTCAGTAAACATAGTATATATTTTGTTCCGAAAACAGAAAAAAATTTTTAAATGTACATAAAAGGAAAGAGCTTTATACTTAGTTTTAGTTATTTATATACCATTGATTTTCTTGGTGATAAAAGAGATGTTAATAAAATTTTAAAAAGTTGTACCCAGCCGATTGCGTGATGCGTGATCGGGAAATCATGCGAGGCATGATTTGGGCTATTTTCGCGATATTTGCATGGTGAACAAACCTTTTTTGGTAATTTTCATGATCGTCACGAGAGCAAGGAAAATTTCTATTAATGCATTTTAAACATGTACAAACTCTGGTGAACCAAAAGAAAGTTGATATTCTATTTTCAAAACAAACTGCTTTTTGAAGTTTTTTTAACTCAAATATCTTAAAATTTCAACCTAAAATACTTTTTCTCTTTTCTCGTTTTCTTAAATCAGGGGGTAATGTATATCTACAAAAATTGATCTTGTTCATCAAAAATTGAGAATATTTTACAATAAGAAAACCAAGGAAAAATTTATATTTTCAAAATAGATGAAATATTTTGCATATACTTTCATATATAAAATATTGGAAAAAAGGTTTAATATATAAAATATTGGAGAAAAGGTAAAATATAAAAAATATTGAAAAAAGGTAAAAAATTATAGCATCCAAAAGTTATATTTTTTGAAATGCATGTCAAAAAGTAAAAAACTTTCAAAACAGGGAAACAATTTCATAATTTCAAACATAAACTTTTTTAATATAAGAACAATTTTATAAGAACAACGAGGCTCAAAATCGCCAAAATATAAGAACAATTTAAGAAAAATGCTGAGCCTGAAACTACTCAATTTCGATCAATTTAGGGGTCAAAGTAATAAAAATTTGGTATGATTCCTAAAGTACCTGACTTACATCCTATTAATAAGAACATGATAGAAGCTCAAAGTGCAAAAAAAAAAAAGAACAGTCGAGGCTCAGAAAATTTTTACTGGTTCTTATATAAAAAAAGTGTAATGCAAAAGAAGAAAAAAAAATCTCATATATACTGGAAAACATTTTCATAATCTGAAAGAACGCCGAAAGGAAAAAATTCCCCTAGCAGAAGGCATTTTGTAATTTTCAAAAGCATGCTGCAAATGCAAAAAATGTCACATAATTGGCAATCATAATTTCCAAAATTTCCAAAAAGAAAAAAAGTCTTCATGCCAGGATATTGCTTGAAAAAATTTTCAATTGAGGCAAAAATAAAAAAATGTAGCGTTTCTGGAAACCAACCGGGTGAAAAATAATAATTTTCTGATCTGGCCACAGACTATGGGTTCATCTATACAGTATAGTTCATTATAAAAAAATCAAGTTGGAGCATTTAAGCTATAAAAGTAGTTTGGTTAGATATTCCCACTTGTAGATCAAGAATTGTTTGTTAGTTAGTAGTTGATACATTAGTATATTCAGGGCTTACTTCATACTGTTTGTACATAAAAGTTATTGTTAAAGTTCTATTTCAATGATCTTATATATTACTAAAGCCATCAAAAAAATCAAATAAAAAATTTTTTTTGGCCGGCCGCATCAAAGCTTTTTTCCTTCACCCGCATTCCGGAAACACTTTTTTTTATTTTTGCCTGACAGCAAATATTTTCTACATTTTTTAAATGCATGTGGAAGAAAATGACAAGTTGAAGACTTAAACATTTTCCACATTTTAAACGCACGGGGAAAAAAATGTCCAAGTTTACAGCAAAAACTTCCACATTTTAAAAGCACGTGAAAGAAAATGTCCAAATTCACAGCAAAAATTTCCACGTTTTAAACGCACGTGGAAGAAAATATCCAAATTCACAACCAAAAGTTTTCCACGTTTTAAGCGCACGTGGAGGAAAATGTCCAAATTCACAACCAAAGGTTTTCCACGTTTAAAATGCACGTGGAAGAAAATGTCCAAATTCACAGCAAAAGTTTCCACGTTTTAAAAAACACACGTCCACGTGCAAGAAAATGTCCAAACTCACAACCAAAAGTTTTCCACGTTTTAAACGCACATGGAAGAAAATGTCCAAATTCATAACCAAAAGTTTTCCACGTTTAAAATGCACGTAGAAGAAAATGTCCAAATTCACAGCAAAAATTTCCACTTTTAAACGCACGTGCAAGAAAATGTCCAAATTCACAACCAAAAGTTTTCCACGTTGCATTTTTAAAACATATCCCTTATCAAAACTCAGTATACTTTAAGTATATGTTATTCTGTACTGCAAGTATACTTTCAGAAGTACTAAAAGTATACTTTCAGTATATATTTTGATGTTTTAGGAAGTATACTTTAAGTACTAAATTTTTGGAACAATATTCCATATACTTTAAGTATACTGCATGGAAATGTACTTCATATATACTGCAAAAAAGTATAAATAAAGTATACTTTCATAGACAGTCATAGAAATTGCTAGTATTAACCACATGGCCATTCAAAACACATTTTCAACGAAATTTGAAAAGTTCATGCCTATAAGGCTTATGAATTTCAAGAAATTTTAAAACTAAACTCCATTAATCTGATACATTGAAAGTAACAGTAAAGTAACTGTAAGTAACATTGAAAGTAAATATTCTTAAAAGCTCTTTAGCAGATAAAGAAAATCTGTATCCGCACTCACACCAGGTTTAACTTAAACTACCTAACTCCTCATGCTGTCACAGACATATAGTGCACCATTAGTTTTGAATAATATACAGGTAATCTTTATACTTACAATAGCAAGGTCGCTGCACACCATCCATTGAACTTTACTTATCGTTAAAGCAAACCCTTCATCTTCAAATTTATAAATGTTTTAAAAAACTTTCAACTGTTCAAAAAATGGTCAAAAAGAAACTTCTCTCACAACACCACACTCATTTAATGTTCTGATGTTATGAGAGAATTTTTTCATGTGTTTCAAAGTTTTTATGAGATTCACTTCTTTTTAAAAAAATCTTTCATGCATGAAAATTAACAAAGGAAAAATGATTTCAAAACAAATAAGAACTTCCCCTCTCCAAGGGCAGTATACTTAAAGTATACTTTTTGATCTAATGCACCTAGTTATTTTTATTTTTAAACAAGTACAGTAAAGTATAAAAACAGTATACTTTTCTCATACTTTCTGATTGCAGTATAAATGCAGTACACATTTTGTTAATTTGAGTGATGCTTTGATTTTGGCAAGTATACTTAGAGTATACTTTAATCTTTAAATTTGAGCAAAAGTATGAATGCAGTATACTTTCTATATACTGAAAGTATACTTTTCTAGTCAATATTTTGGTAAGGGTATCAATCATCAATCAGTAAATTTTTCTCTGGGTTTAAATTTTTACATTAAAGCTAACCAGTTCATATCCAACCACAACCATTTCCTTGGGTGCCGCATCTACCATCTGACCATCATAAAAAAGTGAGTTCAAACTTTTTTGATGTCGCAAGTATTTAATTTTTCAAATATAGCATGGTCAGATTTATCCACAAATATTCAGTCAACTGCCCTGTTAGAATTTGTGTAAATATACGGGCAAAATTGAAGTTAGTTTGTTGTGAAAGTTGATAAAATATCGACACCGGATAAAATATCCTGTTTTTCAAGAAGAGATTGCATCAATCTCTCATGCCAAACCAAACGAAACATCAAATTCAGGAAGGAATAATAAGAAAACTTCATCATCAACCATTTCTTGTAACAATCACACAAAAATCATGATCCAATTCAACTCATTAAAGCATAAAAACCAAAGAAAAATAGCGAAAGAGCGGTAGCAACCAGTTGTTTATTTTTGCCGCCATCTTTGTTTTGACTGTTAAAAGGCAGTATGGTCCGATCAACAATACGCTTCCGAACCGAGCGACGTTTCCCGATCGAGAAGGATACTTTTCTCGCGACGTTTCTCGAAGAAATGACGTATTCATTGTCGTATGAAAAACATCCTACTACGCCGGAGCTCGATTTGGAAAAAATCCATTACGTAATGCTTCCAACAGACAGTCGGGTACAGGCGATAATTCTCCCTATTGGGACTTAAGACAGTTGCACACGACGACGAAAGTCTGAATGGAAACGAGGCTGAAAAAGGGTAAAAATCGATTTTATCACTCCGCATATCAGCTTTTTTTCCCGCGCTTTTGCCAAAAGAATCGCACTCGCTCGCTGCGCTCGCTCGTGCGTAATAAAGGGAGATGGCTGTTCTTGTGGATTGACTTTCTGGTTACCCCATATAAACACGATGTGACATGAAAGTGAAGAGACTTGTTGGTTTTTTGATTTGTTGGTTTTTGTTTGATTTCTTGACTCATATATCTCATGGCAAATGGGATAGCAAATGACTTTTCATGTATTGCTTGGCTTTACATATGATACATCTAACTTTGAACCCTCCAGAATGTTGAAAAAAGCATTTTATGAGATAAGTTTCGATTGTGATTGTAATTTTCATGGAAATTTTTAATCGACAGATTTGACTTGGCGTCAGTTTTGTTTGGTTGATAAATCTTTAGCTTTACCATGACCGTGGGATGATTTTCAATAAACTTTGTTGTTATACACAGTTTGTTTCCTACACATGATGAACTCCAGCCATGATTGGTATCAGAATTTTGGAAAAAAAAAACATCTTCCGACGACGAGAAATTGTTGATAGAAATTATATTGACTTATTTTTTACAATTTTGGTGGTGTGGGTTTTGTTGTTGTTTACCACCGTGGGATCCTGTTAGGGTATCTTGATTGTTGTTTGTTGGAATTGATACCAAAAAAAAGAGAACCTTTTTTTGATAAATACTTTTTTTTTTCAGAACCGTGTGGATGGTTGACATCTTTCTCTAGTCTTGTAAACCAATGCAGTGTCTGTTTTCAAATCTTGAATTCTCTATACCTACTGAACTGAATTGAAGCTCTGACTAGCTCTGTTTAAAGCTATTTAAATGCTTTAAAAACTTTGAGGCATATTCTTTTCTTTGTTGCTATTAAAGATAGATTTTTACTTTGTCCTAATGTAAATTTATTGTAAAGTTTAGTTTTTGAGTTTAGTTCGTTCATCTGCAGTAGTATTTTTTCAGTAATCCTTAAATCTTGTGAATAAAGTACATTTAACCAGACTTATTGCCCTCATTATATTCAAATTTTTAATTTTTTTAGGACTGATGAGTACATATTTTTAAATACCAAAACAAAGCAAACAACATGCCAGTTCTTTCTGGACAAATATATATGTATACTTTATTATGTGTGCTTTGATTTCTATTTTAATCAACCCTCTCAACTGCTGATCTTTCAACTATCATTTAGGAGTATAGAATGGGCTTTCATAGTACCATTTTCTCTAAGTATTTTTTACCACTTGCGTGGATTAAAATATTATTTTCTCACGATAAAAGCTCACCCTCAATAGGGTGACACGACATTTGTAGAGTTGTTGAACAACTTAAGACTTGGAATTGTAACTTGTAACTCTCACCTTGCTTTCTTTTACTAAGGCTAATTATCCCTTTTTATATATGTCAATAATGACCTTCATTTTTAAGGAAATATTCAGTCGCAATTTTGCGATTCTTGTTTATCTTTAAAAATATTTTACCGGGTCAGTGGAAACATTGCATAAATAGCTCCATAAATCTAAACCCAGTTGCAAAAGTGAATGTGCTCGAATTGAAATTGGACTGAAGCAACTGTAGAATCCTGTTATTACGGTGTGCAAGGTTGTGAGCCTAATCCACGCAGATATTTTATATAAAGCACTAGATAGAGCTACTCTGTCCCTTGATGAATCAAAATAATCCGCTATCTTTGATAAGTAGACCATAGTTCAGTACCGGTAATTTGATCGATCAAGCCTATCTTTCGCCTCGTCGCATCGCGCCATTTAAGATTTTTCGCTTGGTTGAACAAATTGCCGGTACCAAACTGTGACCTATTATGACCTACCTTCAGTAAAGATGGCTCATTATTTTGCTTCACCTGTCGTTGCTTGGGAAATACAGAGTAGCTCTATCTAGTGTTTTATATATACATAAGATGTCTATGGTTCAATTCCAGGCCGAGTCATACCATAGTCTCTGTATACCTTAATACAAAATGGCCTCTCTATGCTAAATCTAATGTTTAAGAAATATGAAAGAAGGCTCAAGGGTAGGTGAAGCAATCCAGGCAGAAAAGGCGGCACTCCCTACATGTGAGAAGGTAGCTCGCTGAAAGATCAGAGACGTCATATCCGCTATACCATAATTTCAAAACTGGGTCAGGTCAGGTTCCCATCATTTTCCTTTTATGAGAAAAGTTAGTGAATGGGATTTTTTTTTATTTCTCACTTTTTGCCTTCTTAGATGCGATAACAGAGAGTGAAGCATTATCTAACAAATGTGTGATTGAAGAAGGAGCAAATGGGGAAATCTGGCGGGAATGTTTACCAAAAGATAAAGAAAAATTTTGTGGTCAGAGTATAAATGGAACTCGATCATGTTGTTGTGATGGTTCAAATTGTAACGAAAGTTTTGAAAAATGCTCGTCCAGTGTTGCTATACAGAATAATTTTGTAACATTGGGTTTAGCTGTACTTTTCTATTATTTATCAGCTTAATTTTTTCAAACTTGAACTCAGTGCCTTGGTAACACGCCCACCATCATTTAAATTAAAAAAGTTGAGCGGTCTGGGTACGAGATTGTAAATTTCCTTTTGATTATCGCCTATTTTTTAAATTTATAGATTAGCCCTGTGAAATTTAAAAAATTACACACCCCCTTCTCATAAACCCATTTGGAACCCTTCCTACTGGAAAAATTGGCCAAAATATCATAAAATCCACATATAAATAATACCTCCAACCTATATGTAATTTTTGTTGTAAATTTCCTTTTTTATTTTTTAGATTTTTTAGTTATTGCCTCTTTTTAAATTTTATGAGCCCCCCCCCCTGCGGCGGACCCTCAATTCACGCATTTGCGCAAGTTTTCTTCGAGTTTCATACAATAACCCGATTTTACAGAAAACCGGAAAATTTTCGGGAAAAATCGAGAAAACATTAGAAAATCAGAAAAACTGCACATAATCGGTTGAAAAAAGGGAAAATTCACGTATTCACGCACAAAATAGGCCAGATTCACGCATTCAAAAAGTGAATTTTCACATTCATGCATATTTTTTTCAATTCACGCATTCACGCTGCTTTTCAAATTGCTTTGCCTCAAAGGTTTTGTTTTTAAATAAGAGTGATATCGTTTGCTTACTCATCAATTTTAATTTACAAGCTTTTTCACATTTGATTGACACGGATGTGGAGCAAGATTGGTCAGAAAGATAAAAAGAAAAACAATTTTTTTGCTTATGTAAGCATAATAATAACAATAGATTGACACTGTCCTGATATGAAATATGTGTCTGATATGAAACGGGAACACTTATACAAAAACAAAACCTTCAATCTCTAAAATATTTTTTAGCATATATAGATGTAATTATTTTTATCGTACAGCAAATGTGATTTTGAATTAGGGGTGTTACCCCTCTGCCAAATCATTTTCTTTTTCTTTTATTTCATTATGAATATATCCATACATAATTTCAACACAAAGATTAAGAAACGTTGCATTTCTTTTCAATACTTAAAGTTGCTTGCTTACGCATTCATCAGTTGATTACATAATTTCAATATATTTCTAATTTTCAAATAAAAACGCTTTTAAAGGTTCAAAAAATAAAATGTATATTTTAATGACCAGCAAATACAATTCTCAACTGTCATAAACTGTTAATAACTTGTATATTAACGTATTAAAGTCTGTTCGCGATGAGTGTGCACTCTTTTTTCTTTTACCTATAACTTTTGAAGGAATTCTTAAATCTTTATAAATTTGGTATCGTTGGAGAGATATTTGTGAGTGGAACAATTTGAAATAAAAAAGTCTTTATAAAAATTCTAAAAACGAAGATGAAAATGATGAAGAAAAAATGAAGATCTTGTAGAGAAGTGCTATAACTTTCATTTTCGTTGGAGAGATTCTTTGATCTTAGGAGGTCATCACTGTGAAAAAATTTCACTAAAATATTTATTCAAGATATAGTTATGATACAAAGTTTATAAGTGATTGACCCCAAAAAACAGGAGAAAACAGGAGAAAACAGCGTTTTTAGACGACAATCAGCTTATAACTTTGTTTGATATCTTTTGACTGAATGATTATTTTTGAGAAATATTTTCACAGTGATGACGTTCGATAATCAAGGATTCACTTCAGTTAACATGATAGGCCCCCCATGATAGTTATAGCACTTTTTTACAAGATCTTCATTTTTTTCTTCTTCATTTTCATCTTCATTTTTAGAATTTTTTTATCGATTTTTTTATTCTAAATTGTTCCACTCACTAATATCTTTCCAATGTTACCAAATTTATAGGGATTTAAGAATTCCTTCAAAAGTTATAGGTAAATGAAAAAAGAGTGCACACTTATCGTGAATAGACTTTTTAATAACTAACTATTATATATCTGTAGGCAAAAACTGCCAATGGATAATTACTGATATACTATTGCTATTTATACCACGTTAGAATTTTTTTTCTTCAAATTTTGCTTTCAAAACTGTCTCTGTGACCCAGTTGAATCAACCCCACTCGTCACCCCAGTGAAAGGTATTCCCAAAAATGGCCCATTTTTTCACCCCAATGGATAGATCACTCACCCCATTGAAATCTCGTAGCTAAAAATGACCCCATTGAAAATAAGGAAGATCCAAACATACCCCACTCAAAATGTTCTGATTTTGACCTACCCCAGTAAAAATTTCACATGAAAAGGGTCATCCCACTCGAATCTCCCCTTCTCTCATGGAATCGATAAACCTTAAAATTTTTTTGCTCGCTTCCCTCGCAATTAAACTACACGCTTTTTTTATAAGAATGCTGTAAATCCATTTCATCATCGATATTCTTAACTTTTTTGGGAAAATCATCCTAAAATATTCTTACAGCATTCTTAGGTTAGGATCCTAATTCAGACTAGATTTAACATTTACTACATACGTCTCAAAATTCCATGATGGTGATATTCTTAGCATATTCTTAATTTTTTGGCCATTTTCATCATGGACATTCTTATAAAGTGTATTCTTATAAAGAAAAGCGTGTATCAAAACTCTATAACTTACCATATTGTTGTTGAAGCTACTGTCTTCAGTAGATAGCAAGTCATGATAACAAAATATGGTCGGAAATATTCCATGTGTATGATAAGTCCTAATTTTTGAATAAGACTAGTAAAAAATGTGATTGTTGATCTAGGTCGATTTTTAACGTTTTTGAGCACTTTCAGAAGGTAACTTTTTTATTCAATTGAGTATAACTTTCGATCTAATGAACCAAATTCAATAAATGACCCATCAAAATTTCAGTTTATTTTTCTTCTTTCCTAATGGATAGGAATGGTTTTTTTTTAATTTTTAGATTTCGAGAGAAACTTTTTTGTGACGCACCCGGTATAATACCAATCAATAAGGTATACGAGTCATTAAATTTTGCATAAATTATGAGGATTTTACTTTATATAAAATTTAGCCGCTTTTTTTGAGATACATTGTATCTTCGTATCCTTCATGAACCATTGAAAGTTTTTCAAGTTTTTAAAAGGCTTTAGGTTAGGGGACACTTGAAACAAATTTCAGACTTTTTTTAAGTGGCCCATCCAACTCAGAGAAAACTCAACTGAATTGTAACTAGGTAACTACAATGGAAAGCTTTAAAAGTTTTCTTCACTTGTCTCTGTCGATAGAAACTGTTCATAAATTTTTGAAAATTTTTTTTGTTTCAGAAACAGATTTGTATATGTTTTCTTTCCGTCATTTGACGTGGACCACTAGCAACTTTTACGTCACAGTAAAACTTTTCGTGTTTCAGTTTTATTTGATAAAAAATGATTCGAATGACACCAGACCTTTAAATTGTCTAGTCGAATGCCAAAAAACGGTCCATTTTCGGAACTTTATTTGACGTTAGATCGACAAGCAATCTATAATTTGTAAACAAATTTTACAGTAAACCACTGATTTTCAAAAAACCGTACAAAAAACAAACAAGAGCCACAAAGATGTGGTTAAATATTTCCTCCAAGAGCGTAGATCGTAGTCACAGTCGCAGTCGAACCCCACAGATTATCCTAAAGCCCCAACTTAGTAACTTAGATTTAATAAAGCCTTTATATTAAGCAATATCCGATGCAAAACAAAATATAACCATATTCCTGCTAAAAATTGTCGTTACTTCATAGACATGTTCTAGACCAGGTCAATTTTGGGGGGGTCAGTCATGTTTTGAAAATATTAGGTGATTTTAGATGCAAGCAAAATCCCCGGTTTGTGTAAACTGCAGGTTACAGGTCACAGGTTACAGGTTACAAGTCAGTGATGACAGGTTAACTCTAATCAATGTCATTGCAGAGGAAAATATTTGGAAAACACAAAGAATTATCAAAAACCATGTCAAACATCAAAATTTAACCATGTGCTTTTATCGATCTTTCGCAGTTTGCGCCGTGTATAACGCAGACCAGAAAATATTTGAAATCATATTATACGTATAACAGGTATATTACATATTGTAATGTTTGTAATGTTATATGATGGTTACATATAATAAAACACATCGCTCTAAAACTACTAGATTAGCAAACTAGTCTGTTAATTAATCATGTCAGAGGGTAGGCTGCTGGCATCCACTAACGGATTCTGGGTTTTCTCAGAGATCTTTTCGAACAATTTCTAATAAAGTTCAACGGGTTTTCTTACCCTCTACAAAGGAGAGTTTTAGAAAATATAAAATCGTTCTGTAAATTACACAATACTATTATGCATTATGCAATATGATTTGTTTTAGCTTTTGAGTATAATGACTGTAAATGAGTAATAAGTTTAAATGACTTTGAAGTTTGTTTATTTTGGACTTTATCGATATTTTCAAGTTTTATTTTTGATCAAGCCTGAAGCAAAAGCATTTTTTCTGATAGCATTATTTGGTAATGAGTGAATCTATTCTGTTCTAAAATTATGTACTAATAATAGCTTCTCCTAGTTTTTGCACATCAATTATAATTCAGATAATATTGATTCAGATTAATTTTGCTAGCTTCATTGGGTTTGTTTTTATTATATTGTCAGTTTTCAGTCATTTTCTATTTTAGCATATGACATTTTGGTGTTGTGTTGAAGAAAGAGTATTTCGAAAATGCGTTTTTTTTAAGTTTCTCTTAATACCCTGTTTGTGTGGGAGGGGGTGGGTTCCCTTTAAACAGCTTTAAACTCAAATTTGTCAGATTGGTATTGGTACTAAATTAGGGGGTGGGTCCCATGATATTTTGTCAAATTCAAAAAGTCATGTTTATGTGGGTCCCCCCTTTTTATGAAAATTATGATTTTCAAGTTGGTATCGATACCAATTTTGGCCATTTTGGCGTGGTGGTGTTAACTTAGCTCAAAAGGTCAAAAGTCAGGTTTTTGGGCTATGGGTTGGTATTATAAATGTTGACCCCCCTGTTCTTGCCACAATAATCTTATAATTTAATATAATTATGTAAATTAAAATTACCTATTCGAGAATTCTTTGTTGTCAAACTGAGAATTCTGAATTTTCACCGAATATAAATTCTGACAAATTTTCATCTACGTGCGTACAACTATAATTTTGGGGAAATCCCACTTGTTCGACGGTACATTTGTTGGACTAGACCAGCGTCCGTGTTCGATAATTCTTTCACTTCGTAGGGCACCCCTTAGATCAGGGCAAATTTTTGATATTTTGTTCATTCAAGTGTGTAGATCTTACAGACAAAATTTGCCTCTAAAATTCCCTGCAGTTTTTTAGTAATTTAGCCCCAAAGTTCACTATTTTTCTCGATTGGGTTCGATTACAAATTACCAGACTATGATACTTCATTTTATTATTTTTGTGAGCGAATAATTAGAAAAAAAATTATTGATCAGCATCGCGTTTACCGCCTGACTGCCTTATTGAAGACATTCATCTTTATTGTTAAACAACGGCAACAAGTTGACATTCAAGACTATCAGTCAAAAAAAATTGAAATCCCGTTTGGTTAAAAGGTTCCAAAATTTGATTTTTTATCAACCAGAGGATCAAACTCTCAGTGAACGGTATTATAGCTGACAAAGAACTTGCAGAAGAATTCTTTGATTCTCAAGCATCACAGTCCTCAAAAGATGAAGATTCACAACATGAATCTGATGACAACTCTATTGATAATTCTGATGGTGATTCTGATTCAGATTTGGATTCAGATGATGATGTGGAAGATGATAATCTCAGCCCACGTCTGTCGATCGAAAAGTCTTCCTATCACAACTTTATCGTAGAAATACGTAATGTTTTAAAAGAAGCACCTGGTGTGTTAGGCTGGCCTCCACAAACTGATACATTCACCCTAGATGAGTACAAACGAATGATACCAGCGGCATTATTTAATTTTCTATCCCTTCTACTTCGTTACTCAGAAAACTTTTTCACTGATGATGATGAGCATCTAAACTATTCAGAGAAAAATGCTCTGAAAGTCTATTCCATCGCACATGATTTGATATATGCCCATTCTAAAGGACGTACTCTCGGGTACCTAATAGCCGGGGGTTTGGAATAAGCAGGGGGGATGGAAAAAATCTCAAAATTTAAATAGCGGGGGGGGTGGGGGGGGGTTGGAATAAAAATGTCCTGGGTGGAAAATGTTCGAAAAGGAGGCTGATACAGCAGAATTAGGGCAAAAGAGGGAACTTTCAAAAAAAAATTTCCCAAAAATCAATAAGCGGGGGGGTTGGAATGAGAATGTCCTGGGTGGAAAATTTTCGAAAAATTAATTAGCGGCCTTCCCCCGGCTATTAGGTACCCAAGAGTAAACAAACATCGAAATCACTTGCTTTGTCAACTGCAATCAAACAGATCTCAGGCTCAACCCAGGCAGTTGACTTGTTGAATGGCTTTGGCCATTGCTGCTCTTCTTCCACATTGAGAGGATTTGAAACTGCCTTAGCTACAGTAAACACAAACACAGGAGCACCAGTACCAGAGAGGGTTCGGAAGCGGCTATTTTCCACGTTGATATATGACAATGCTGATTTCCCAGAAGAAACCTTGACAGGGGCTGGTAAGTAATTTAAAGTTTGAACAATTTTATGCATACTTCATTCAAATTTTGCACTGTTTGTGAACATCAAAGTCTATAGTTTAATGTAAACTAGTTTTTTCTAAATTAAGTGATCAGATTTCATTAAAATTCTAACTTAATTAAAGAACTTATTAATAAGGGACAACATTTATGTGTAAATTAAATTTTGCAATCTGATTTTTCGTTATTCAAGTACACGCTTTTTTTTATAAGAATAGTTTACTTTAGCTGAGGGTGAGGATCATTATTTTTTCTTATTTTTCTATTGTTCTAAACAATAGGCTTATTGTTCTAACTCCGAAATCTCACCCTGATATTCTTATAATAGAAGTTATTCTTATAAAAAAATGTGTACCTGTTCCTGAATTTCAAGAAGACGATGTATGTCTGTTGTATTCTACCAACAAAGTGAGTCTTTTTGCTCCTGGATAGTAGGTTGATAGCTTCTTGTTCTTTTTTAGGTACCACGCATGTAGCACATGGTATATGTATCCAGAAGGAAATCAACACTTATTACAACCAGTTGTTTGACAGTTATTAATTCGACACCCATTTGCTCGACTGCATGGTTGTTCGACAACCACTTGTTCGACACTCTTTTCTCGAACAACTATATAGATTGTCAAACAAGTGGATTGTAAATCGACTGGGTTGTCGATCATTTTGGCACCCATTTGTTCCACAACCCACTTGTTTGACATCCAATTTGGCAAGAATTTGTTGAATAAGTAAGCTGTGGAAAAAATGGGTTGTTGAACATGTGACATAATGGGGAACGCACAAAAAGGTACAAGGGGAACGTGCAATAAGGACCACAGGGAACGTACAATAAGGTAAACGAGGGGGGGAACACACAAATAGGACCAACAGAGAGCGTACAAAAGGTACCCTGAAAGCATTCAAAAAGGACCACAGGGAACGTACAAAAAGGACCTCACAAAACGTACAAAAGGATCACAAAGAGCACACAAAAGATACAAGGGAGGGGAGCGTAGAAAAAGGTAAATAGGAAGTGTAAAAAGTACACAGGAGCATACAAAAAGGTACACGAGGAGCGTAAAAGGTACACAGGGAACGTATGAAAGGTACACAGGGAGTTAAAGCATCTATTATGATCTAGTTTTCTTTTTAGCTTCTGGCATCAAGGCTAAAAATGGGGCACTGAGAAGAGTGCAAGCTTTTCCTAGTTTTGACCATCAATATCTAGACAATATACATGAAATCAGAAAGAAATTTATGCTCACCTTCTTCTCTTCTATTCATTAGAATAGGAATGGATTTCCATGTGCTTCAGCTTCATTCTCTACCCTTCCCTTCTTCTTCTCCTGCTTCTTGATCCGGAATCTTAAAAAACCAGTGCAAATCGAAAGTGATTTCGGGACGGGGGTCTTGTTGGAAATTTGAAAATCACAATATTGAACTTTGGCATGGTCTCTAATACACTGGATATAAAGTGTTTATAGTTTTTGGAAAGCTAAGTTTTTTTTCTACGATACTTAAGGTATATTTAAAAATTGAGTTTATAAATATGAAAAGTTATGATTAAAAAAGATTTTCAAAGCGCTGTAGAATTTTACTGGGAAAAACAATAAATTCGGCACACACGAGAGAAACTCAGACAGTCCTCTGAGCTTTACACATGTACACAATCATTTGTTTTATGAAAAGCTGGCAAAACGCTTACGTAAAAAGTTACGTTTTCGGAACTTAAAGAAAAGGTTCCATTCGACTAGATCGAAATTAAGCTACTTAAAAACAACTTTCAAAGGAGGGAATGTCATCGAGAACAAATCAAACAGACAAAGAATTTCATAAATAAATTTTGCAATAAATCTTTAAAAATTCCCTAGATTTGAAATGATTAACAAATTCTACTTTCAAATTAGAAAAAATCTGCTAATTTTTTGTGCTCTTTTAAAGCATAAAGAAGAAGTCTTTTCAATTCAATCACTAAAGGCCAAATTTCTGATATTCCGGTACTTAACTCATCGGGACTCTCAAGACCGGCATTAAATAAATATTTGGCCGTACGCCCGTATTTCATGACCGCTATTCCTGTAGACAATTATTATAAAAAATGTTTTTAAAAACTCTAAGAAATAAATAACTTTATAAGAAGCATCCCGTTAACATTTTGTTTACATTAAGGTTTTAAACAGAAGTAGTCCATAAAAAAGATTGAATGATGAATGTATCTTTTGGTGGACAATAGCGAGTTGATGTATCGGAAGATATCAAGGGCGACGGTAAGTGAAGTCGACGCAAAACAAAGTCGATATTTGATGTGCAGCTGTATCGCCTTTGCTCACCTAAACAGACGGCCGTATTTTGGTGTTTTTACCGTCGTCGAGCAAAGTGGACGGCAATTTTTTTGACATATCAACTTTGTTTTATACCGCCTCCTTCAATTTATATGGAATACATAAACTCGCTAATAATTGACGTGGAGCTATCGTACTTGCCTAAAACGATCCAAAAATTACCTAAACAATCAAGCGCGCCAAGCTGACAAAAGTTCGTATAGTACTGCAGGACAGCCATTTTGAAAAAAGAAAAAAACCAAGCTGGCGCTTTATCCATGACAGACTTCTTTCAGTCTTGTTTAGCCGGCCACCTTGGTTCGTCTCTTGAATTATTCGGAAATTTTAATTTTCGTATAGGGAACTTTTGGATTATTTTAGGTAAGTACGCTCTACGAGGTAATATCATTTATCATATCAGCCAGCTGCATACGACAAAGTAATTCCCTTTTTAAATGTGTTGCACGAATCCACAACTCTCCTGGGGGTCTCGCTATAAAGGGATTTTCGCATGCCCAAAAATCGCCATTTTGACCCGCTATACGGCCCTGTCCGGGTCAGGACCGGGCCACCGGGGGTCGTACGGGTTGGAAGTGATGCCCTGCGTCCATCCCACCAGGGAGTCAAACAAATTAAATCATGACATCATGGAACATTCATTTTTGATCTTGGATGAGATATTGAAGGAGAAAGTCCTTCACAGGTCCATGTTATATAGAGCTACTAGCTTCGTGCGTTAGAACAGCGCTTCTACTATGAGTAGTTTTTCTTGGACATTGTATTTTTCGTTTTCGTTTTTGCGCCATCAATGTTCCTTTAAAGTGACAATGTAAAGGATGATCGAAAACAAAGGACTAAATCAGCTACCAAAACAATCCACTAGACTTTGTTCCTGAAAGAAAAGAAGTCAAAATGTCGTTTCAAAAAGAGAAGACCAAACATTTTCAGAGATTCGAGTTACAGGTGAAAGTCTGAAGATTATTTAAGATTTATCATGACAAATTGAAAATCAGTTGACTGAGCCATCAAGTTTAAATCTCAAAGAGCTAGAATGGAATCTCTTGGATGGGAAGTACAGCGACTTATGCTTACGCTTGACGTGTCGTGAATTTTACAAAAAAACGCCGGATAGACCTTTTCATAAATTACATTATTACGAACTTCACTAGCCTCGTTTTGAAATTATTACCATGGTGATTACTGCCAGTGGATTTTATTAAGACTACTTCCTATTCATAAAAGAATCATTTAATGTCTCAAGGGACACAATCACCATGGTAATTGTTTGAATACGAGGCAAGTGATACTCGTGACGTAATTTATGAAAAGGTCTATTTTTTAAAAGCAAAGTTCATCGTCAGATTTTGAAAAATGAGCCTCGTAAAAACACAGAAAGCGCTGAATTCAATTTATAGTAGAGAAAACCAAGAATCTTACTTACCCAACTTAGAAGTATGGCAGTGAATGTTAAAGTGTGAGGTAATCGAGACAACTTCTTGGTCATTCGACTTGATAGATCTTGTGTGCTCGGTTGTGTGGCTGGTGAAAGACAAGAAAAATAAAGATGCAATTTACCAATCACAGATATGATATTAAAAACCAGAAATTCTAAAAAAAACTATATCCACCATCTTTGAGCGAAGTTTTTTTTGATTTGGTACCCGTAAAGAAGCCATCGCAGTGTTAAAAATTAACGTAAAAAAACTCCGATCAAAGATTTTGCTTGGCCGAGATTGAGAAACTTCAGGGTATAAAAAGGTCAGTGAGCTAAATGCATTTTAACAAGTTCTGCAAAATTCATTTCGTTTCGAATTCTAACATACCCTAGAATAAATGATGGTCTGTTACAAGATGTAAATACAGTGACTTTCTACTGGCCCATCCAAAAACAGCTAGACGATCAGCATTAGCTAGATACCTTTTTAATAAGGTCAGCCCAGATTTAAAGCAAAGGGAGACGCTTCATAAAAGACACTTTTGATAAAGGGTACTAAATATGGCGATAACTTTTTTAGGCGAAGTAGCTATTTTTTGACGAAATTCTCCAAGTTTAATTGGGCTTTGTCAGAAATAGTTCGTCCCCCCCCCCATGTTGAGGATATTGGACATCCAGGGGTTTAATGCTTCCTGAATATCCAGTGTGCCGAACAAAATGATGCCTGTATATCCAAGGGGTATAGGGGTATATACAAAATGCATAAATACCCTCACTTGGACATCTAGAGGGTGATTTTCTTTCAGTTCCGATATCCAGTGGGCATGGGTCATTTTAAATCAATCACTTACTATCGAGAAAGGAAAAGCTTGGTTCGGTTCTTGGATAACCACTGCTGACTTGAATCAACAGAGTACCAAGGTGTGAAGCGACTAGATCGTTATCTAAAAGAAAGAAAAATACAAAAAACAATCAAGAAACAAAATTCTGTGCTCATACATAACACACAGGGGAGGGTTGTTAAATAGTTCGAGAGCAACCCTTCCTTACATGTTCAAAGAGAAGCCGCTTGTTATCCTCCTTCATTCTTCTTTAAGTTTTCTTGGTGAGATCTTACATAAGAAGGGTCTTAACCTTGCAGACTGTAGTGTAATTTTGACTACTGTACCATGATGACAAGTATTTTGTCTATGTAGCCCCGACTATTGGGAATTTACATAACTAATACTAACGATGAGGCAAAAACATTTTCGATTAAAAAATTTCCCCATCGCTGAGTAAAAGAACGGTTTATAGACGTTTTTCATGATTTGTTAAATTGATAAAATTATAAATAAAAAATAAATCATGTTATGTATAATTTCCGCCATTGTGGAAGCATACGTTCGATTTGCGTTAGGAATCGCCTCTACAGATTCGAACGTTTGCTTTCACAATGGCGGAAATTACGTAACTTAAAAACATGAAAAACTCTGGACCAAGTTACTCAATGTCGGCCAAGCAAAATATTATAATCGGAGTTTTTTTGAAATTGGTACCCGCTGAGAGAGTGCTAGATCTAGTTTCGCTTGAACACTGATGTAGCGCCGTTTGTCGTTAGGCAAAGTTTCAAACACTACAATGGCTTCTTTGTGGGTACCAACTTTAAAAAAAACTTCGATCAAAGATGGCAGATATAGCTTGGTCAAGGGATATATAAAGGTCAGTAGAAAAACCTCTATAGAACTTACTATACTTGCAACGTATCGTCATTCCTTCACTATCCATCGGCTTCGTTTTATCGAGAGAAATCGAGAAACGATTGCTAGTCAAATTGACGATTTCCATTTGTAGAGCTCGCGGTAAACTTATCGTCTTCTTTGGTTGTTCGTACGGTTTCGGACGCGCTCGATTACGAACGGGTGGAGCGGGCGGACTAAAACGAGATAATAATGGGTGCAAGTTAACGAAGAACGGAAAGAACACACAGCCAATGATTTATCATAGCCCGAAGGGCTAGATCCGCGGCCTTTATCAAAAAGTGAGGCAAGTTTTGGTAGGATTTCCTACCAAAGAAATTACGTGACAACAAGCAATTTCACTGGTTTGAGAGATGCGAAATAGCGTTTGCCGCTTACTGTTTTTGATTTCGCGCTCCGAAAACAATTAAAATGCTAGATCCTATCCATCGGCACGAAATTTAAAAAGTCAAATTTTTGCTTCACTTTTTTTTGCTGGAGAAAGCTTAAAGTTGCCTATCTAGCCCTTCGGGCTTTACAGATCTGTGCGCACACCGCTAATATTTTTTTTCGTATTTCAAGATTGTTGATCTTTTTATATTTATTGCCGACCCAAAAAAATATCAGCGTTTTGATTGGTCGAGAGCATCGAGATATTTGCGATATTTCATATTTCTCTAGTATGGAAATATGACCGCGTTGACTTTTGGGGGACTGGGTAAGCGGCGGGAGAAAAATCAAAACAAAACAGCCGAAAAGAACTGACTTTCGGATAAACTAACTTGGGAGTCAAAGGGAAAAACGCAACAAAAATATTTTCAGATTAACTTTTACTTTGGAGTTCTTCCATAAATAACACTAAAATCAAATCTGATGAACTAAAAAAATTATAAAACTACTTGAGACCACCCAAATATTTACAGCTTTTGGTATAAAATTCGTCTGTGTGATAACCAAACAGTTTTTTATCAATGCATACAAAAAAACTTGAGATTCCTGTATGTTTGCCAATAAGATTTCTCATAACATAGCAAGGGAAGTGAAAGTGTCTTGTATTAAACCAAATGACGAGTGATTTTTATAAAAGTTTTCTCCTAATTCTCGTTCTCGACAAGGTACGTCCTTGAATTTACAACTCAACAATCATTACATCTTCCTTCTAAAATTCGAAACATTTAAAGCTTGACGATAATGAAGAAAATATCCAAATTGTTTTGTTCTTGAAAAAATGTTGTTCTTCAACCATTATTACAAGCATACATTTCCATCATGGAACTCCTTTCCTCTGCTATTCTTTTCCATGCATCGAAACAAAAACATAGAAAAAGACTGAATGTTATCAATGAGATCAATCTGATTAATCCAATGATGAAGGGTTTCTTCTCTATCGAAACAATACTGTACACCATCTGCATTTTGAATTATCAATCTAGAAACTTTCAAATACATCTCTGAAAAACCTCTGCAACTCTTCAAAACATTCGTCATTCTGGATCGAAAATGATCGAAAATGCTTCTCTGTTTTGTTTTTGTGTGAATATTTTCGGCGGGAACATATCGAATGTTTTAATGTTCGAATCTAACGTTCGAATTATATTTTCGAATAAAAACATTCGAAACTACACAGAAGAAAGAAGCAAGGCGGAAGTAAGTTTTAAAACAAAAACAAAAAGAAATTTATCAGGACAATTTTTTTGAGTCGACAATAAATTAGTTATCACATGACTTCTCGTGCAATACTCGATATTTTACTCGTTCCGAGATTTTACCGATATTTTTCCTCGCCTAAAGGCTCGGAAAAATATTACGGAAAAATCTCGGAACTCGTAAAATATTTCTCGTATTGCACTCGAAGTCATGCGATAACTAGTACTTATTCGATGAAAATTCCCTTAAAAACAGAATTATAGAGCATAGTATGTTATTTCTTAGCCTTCATCAAGGAATGTTGTAATAGATTAGTTTTACCTTATCATGGGTACGTTGAGCGCATACATTCCCGGTAGAATATTTTGACGTGTTTCAGCCATCAAATTTGCTGATGTAATAACATTCGTGACAACCTCACCCATCGGTTGTAAGCCAGCAGGGCGGGCGGGTGTATTTACGGAAACGTCGAATGGTTCGGGTGTTTTCATGCTGGTGGGACCTGCACTGTTCTGTAAACGATAGATTTTTAGATTTTTAGTTGGCTCAATAGGGGAAAAAAGTCCTGGGAAAATTTAATCACAATCCTCAGTGTTTTGGTTCCGGTTTAATTTTCTTCGATGAGTTTAATTATTTCATTAATGAAGTAAAGCCTCAGTTGCTGGAAAGTTAGCCGCAATGTTTTCTCTCCATCTATATCTTTATTACCTCCATGGTATAATTGAACTTACCGGAGTTGATGGTATGAGACGTTTAAGAACAGCTTCGCATTGCGTCAGAATCTGAAGTTTGACTCTATAAAGAAATAATGATCAAATGAAATGATAAAGTTTGAAGCACTGAATTTAAACCAGCAAGAATAATTTTTTCCTGAATACTAAAATTCCTGTTCCTGTTTCTGTTTCCTCATCTGTTGTTTCTGTAGAACATCTCAGTGGTGTCTCCAGCTGTATAAATTATGTCCCACTTTCCGAAAAACTTTGATAGTTAAATGATATAAGACTGAATCTCAAAATACTAAAATTTTTCTTGAAACAGCAGGCAGTGAAAAATTTTCTTAAAAATCGGGCATTACCATTTTCCATCAATGTGCAAAAATGGTAATAGACAAACAAACGACGTACATGGGTTAATTTACCTTCCCGGTAGTTCCAATAATAGGTTCTTTCTCTATTCAACGAGGACACGAGGAAATCTCAATTTGTCTGTACAAGGAAAAAGTTACTCTCTTTAACGAGAAAAATAAAAAGTTTCTCTATTTAACGAGGACACGAGGAAATCTCAATTTGTCTGTACACGGAAAAAGTTACTCTCTTTAACGAGAAAAATAAAAAGTTACTCTCTTTAACGAGGACACGAGGAAATCTCAATTTGTCTGTACAAGGAAAAAGTTACTCTCTTTAACGAGAAAAATAAAAAGTTTCTCTATTTAACGAGGACACGAGGAAATCTCAATTTGTCTGTACAAGGAAAAAGTTACTACTCTCTTTAACGAGAAAAATAAAAAGTTTCTCTATTCAACGAGGACACGAGGAAATCTCAATTTGTCTGTACAAGGAAAAAGTTACTCTCTTTAACGAGAAAAATAAAAAGTTTCTCTATTCAACGAGGACACGAGGAAATCTCAATTTGTCTGTACAAGGAAAAAGTTACTCTCTTTAACGAGAAAAATAAAAAGTTACTCTCTTTAACGAGGAAAAAGTTACTCTCTTTAACGAGGAAAAAGTTACTCTCTTTAACAAGGACACGTGGAAATCTCAATTTTGTTCGTACAAGGAAAAGTTTGACGTCACTTACCTTCGTCTGGAGTTGGTCAAGATATCCAGCAACCCTCTCAACTTTTCCCTTTCCTTGTGATGCTCTGAAAGAAATGTAAATCATAAAACCAAAAAGCTTCCTAATTGACGCTACATCTAGCTACTTTAGGTTTTTCAAGTCCAGGGGGGAGGGGGCAAATCGAGGGTACGGTATGTGCCACCCTTTAAGCCCTTAAAGTAGGGACCGCGAAAGACGGGGTAAATCGTGTGGAATCAATAAAAAATGTGATCTCAGGATCTAGGCCTCCTAAAACCACGGGATGAGTTTTAAAAGTAATCTTATCATAAAATGAATGTCCAGTAAAAGTTTCATGGTCATAACTTCAATCTTCATGAAATTATGAGCAATTCTCTAAAGTTCCGAATGGCAGACGACCTAGCAACAAAAAATGGGTTTTAGCCAGGTGAGCGTTTCGTCTTTTTCGTCTTCAACTTTTTACCCCCGGAAAGATCGAAATTTGGTCAAAATTGGTTAAATTTGTCCCAATAAGAGTCGTAAAATTTACAAAATCTGCCTTTGTTTTCTCCTTTTCTTCAAGGGTGGAATATCGGGCGGCATCCCCCCCGTCAGCTCGCAACCCTACCCCTACCTACCCCCTACCCCCCCCCCGGGGTTTCAACTACAGTTTAGTCCGCACACACCTTTCCCGGAGACAAGTTTTTGTGATAAATGGAATAACATTTGAACTCAGCGTTATCTAATGTTATCAAAAAGTAAACTCTAGTCTAGTACACCTTAAGTTATTTACTACTTTTCTAAAGTTTTTAAGAACAAACAGCCGGTTCATATAAAGAATATAGACTTCTTAATTACGATAAATCATTTCTAGTGGTAGTTGGCCTTGGAGATTCGTTGTGACCAAACTACTTATTGCGGATGGGAGCAAGGGGGGGGGTACTAGGGATGGCGAATGAGGGGTATGTGCGGACGGGACCTCCGAAAACCGACCCTTAGAAAGACAGATTTTTGCTGAAAAGCTGACCCTTAAAGAGACTTTTTGATTTTTTTTTTCGATTTTTGAAAAAAGTCATACCCTTAGAGAGACTTTATTACAATTTTTTCTCTGGAAATCGAAAATTTTTCTAAAAATCCTGAATTTTCCGACCCTTAGAGAGACTAATTTAAAACTTTCTGACTTTTCCGACCCTTAGAGAGACTTTGAAAGATGAAAAGACCGACCCTTACCGTCCGCACATACCCATCATCCATTTTTGCCTAAGTACCCCCCACCTCCCCCCGGGTAAAATGAGCGAGTGTGTTTTTCTGCGACGGAGACAAGTAACAAGTGAGGACGATAAATCAGCACTTTTACCACTCTCAATATTACGGGTCGGAACTGCGGGTTATTCCAAATCTCTTCAGTCACTCCGCCGTCCTCAAAAGTACAAATACATAAACTCGCTATTAATTGATATAAGAAAGTTCACCGACCTTCATCTTTGGGTGTTTTTTGAAGCATCTTGTTCAACGGTTCGACGTATTTCCTGAGATTGACCAGTTTCTCTTGATACAACATTTCATCTGTCGAATTTAAGGGAGACGGCGAGGGACCGATTGAAGAGAGCGGGTTGGCGGGTGACGGTACAGGCTATGATGTAAAAAGTCAGTATAAAATTGATTGACGTGTACAGACTGAAGTCTGTCATTTTTAAACTTTGGACAATGAAAAATGAAGTCGAGTTGAGTCTATTTGGAATTTAGTTTTTCTTACTTTAAGATTGATTTTGGATAATATGAATTATATCACCTCTAGACATCGGTATCGGAAAATATCTAATATCATCTTATTAATATTCATATTTTTATATTTTTACCTGGTAGTCTAGCTGGGCGATTATTTAAAATATAATAAAAACATGCTTAAATTAATCAAAGGGACAAATTGTGTTTATACAATTCGATTTTATCCCGAATTACCGTATTATCTTATAACACCCATATTATTTTTTATTACGCGGATTATAAACCACTCAAATGTAAAGGTTAAATCATATTTTAACTTTAATTCGGTCCGCACGCCCCAACACCCTCACAGCCATCAGCATCTGAGCAGACCAAGCCATATCAAAGCGCACCGTTTGGCACTTTCCACAGTTCGGCAAATTCCGAGCTTCCATTCATCTCGGATAAACAGAGCGTCTAGCCTTCTTTCTGTAATTGAAGCTGTGCAAACTCTTGTCAGAAATTCTTTTTTCGATTTACCTGGTTATAGGCAGCGGGCGATGGTTGCATTTGTTGCGATGGTGACGGCGTATTGATTATTTTGTTTTGTTGTGCCTGTTGTTGTTGCTGTTGTTGAAGCATGTTGTTGGGGAGTGGTTGTGTTGCGTTTGGTTGCGGCTGGTTGTTTGACATGTTTTGTTGTTGTTGCTGCTGTTGTTGGTCAATGTTGCCCATGTTGTTGAAGCCTGGAAGAAAGGAGAAAACTCGTGTGTTGAGAAAGGTTCTTAGAGATTTCTTGCTAATCAGGATGCCGTGTTGAATAAGTAAAAACTCCAGCATTTAAATCAATGATAAATTTAAGGTTTTATTTGATATCGTTTGCTTACTCATCAATTTTGATTCACAAACTTTTTCACATTGGATTGACATTGATGTGGAGCAAGATTGGTCAGAAAGAAGAAAAGAAAAACATTTTTTGCTTATATCAACATAATCTAACAATAGGCAGACACTGTCTTGATATGAAATATGTGTCTGATATGAATCGGGGACACTTATGTAGGAATAAAACCTTTAATGCATAATTATCATAAGTGTGTATTAATCTTCTTTCTAGATACCGTTGGTGTTGGAGTTTTTAACTATTCATTCAACATGACGTCCTGATTAGCAAAAGATCTATCATTGCTAGATCTCTAGACAGTTCTACGCAGTAGTGAAGGCAGTGGTGCCGGAAGATTTCTGACTGAAAAAGGACAGATTTTTATGCGAAATTATTATATGATTCAATGAAAAACTAACAGAAGAAATAGTCTTTTATCACTCTTGTCTATGCTTTTGTCTCGTTGATAAACTCTGCCGCTTTTGTTTTCTTACTCAACTTTAGTCCGGTCACCCCGAACAGCCCGAAAAAACACTTTTAGTCGAGAGTCTCTCGAAAAAACACTTTTAGTCGAGAGTCTCTCGAAAAACCAGTGTAAGCCGCGAGTCTCCCGAAAATAAAGAACAGATAAGCTCGAGTGTTAGAACAATAGTCAGAACCTCCAGTATTATAAAATGAAATATAAAAAATAAATAATTTTCTTAGAAAACAACAATGAAAAAAAGAAGAATGATAACCACGACAACCATAAGCGCCACATTTCGAAAGGGAAAATCGAATACACCTTTTCGACCGTATAGCCGCCAATAGCCGCGCGGGCATTTTTTTGTCCGTTTTATCCCACTAAAACCGTCCCAGTCCTTTTTTCGCACCTATAGACAATAGAAAAATGTGTCAAAAAAGGATTGGATCGAGTTTAGTGCGATAAAAGTGGCACGCGCCTGACCGCGCGACTACGGTCGAAAAGGTGTATTATGTGTGCAGATTATCATATCAGAAAAAACATAACAGGAACTAAAAATTGATAATTTCTCAATTTTTTTTCAGGAATATTCTAACAAAATGCAAATGTTTGCAAAGTTTCTTTTTTTATTTGAAAAGAAAAGCGTGGGCAGAATTTCAAGACGAAAAAGATTTTCGCTTTCGAAACAATATCTGGTTATTAATCATTTCAATCATGAAAAGCTTCCGATGCTTGATCAACTTCCAAACAGTCTAAATTTGCGAAACAGAAAAGCGTGGGCAGAATTTTCAGACGAAAAATATCTTGCAGCCTCGTGAAAAATTTCTGCTCTTAAAGTAGACAAAAAAAAACTATAAAAACAAGCGATACTTTTATGGACCTACCTGGTTATCAAACTAATCAGTGAACATTGAAACAATGAAACACATAAGACATAACTGGTCAAAATACAAAAAAATAAAGAAAATGAAAGCATATCTATTGAGAGAAACTATTATTGAAAAAGATTTTTGAAAAAGAAATAAAAAAGCTATCAAGCGCTTTTCTTTATAAAAACCACTATCAGAAAAATGCACAGCTTAATAAATAAGGTTTCCAGAAAAGTCAAACCGTCGCACTCTACCGTGACACTTTCTTCTATTAGAATAAATAATAATAAAAAAGCAATTTGGCTAATAACATTGATATATGCTCATAAATAGTGATTCTTATAGATATAGATTAACCATTACCCTCCACCGTGACATTTTCATCGTAAAAAAAATAATAGAAATAATAATAATAATAATATGGCTAAGAACATTGATGTATTCTTATTAAAAGTGGTTCTTATAGATAAAAATGCGATTTTTGAGCCAAAAAAATTTTTTTGCAAAAATCTGCTTGAGCCATCCTTTAACTAAGATTGTACCCTACTTTCATGCTAAAAATCAGAAAAAATTAATGATCTAATTTTTCACAAAGTCCAAAAAACCCGTTTTTAAGCCGTTTTTTGGCCCAAATTTGCCCAAAAATTTTTTTTTTCGAAAATCGGGCTCCGTCACATTCGAGGGTTCATGGTCATGCACCTTTGTGCCAAAAATCAGAAAAAACTAATGAGCCAATCTCGAGAAAAGCTGGTAACTAACACACTAACTAACGAACATGGGTTAATTTATAGGACCTCCACCCCACCGGGGTAGGTCCAAAAACTAACGTTTTTTACCAGAACAATTTATATGAGAACATAAGGGTTCGATGTCCAAAATGTTAAGAACGGTAAGAACATTGTAAGGCTTTATAGACTCTAAAACACCCGATTATTTAGGAAAATGGACAAAAATACTCACAAAATGGAAATCAAGAATATTTTAAGAACATTTTCAGGCTATAAAAAGTTAATATCGCATTTCAGAAATTTTGCATCCTTAAAATGCACATCTAGAAGACTGAAAAACTGTTTGTAATACATGTCACTTTTCGACTGAATTTTCCTGGAGAAGGAGGAACGTCTTAAAGTCAACCGTTGTAGAAAAACTCACCGATGTTGGGTTGGGCTTGCTGTCTGAGTCTTTGTTGGATGAGTTGCAACTCGTTGGCTTTTTGCTGTTGTTGTAACTGAAGAGCCTTCGCTACTTGTGCTTTCTGCTGAAGCGTCAAATTTTGTCCGCTTGATGACTGTCGAAAGAAACAAAGTAAGTATTCTGGTTAGATTTTCGTCGCTTAAGTTCATTGTATTAGCGTGGTTAAGCACGGGTTTATTTTGACCGTAAAGTGCGATACCGTAGGCCTGTACATAACTTGCCAAAGCAAACCATGTACAGGCCTACGAAATCGCACTTTACGGTCTAAATAAACACTTGCTCAACCTCGCTATTATGCATTTTTGAGGACGACAGAGTGACTGAATCCGATTTGGAATATTCCGCAGCTCTGCAAAGAGCAGCCAAATCGAGGACGGTAGTTCACCATAGTCTTCAGTTGATCAGGATCTAGTCAAATCAGAAGCTAACCGTTTGCGCCATACACACACATACATAAACTCGCTAAAAGTGAATGGTATAAGGGGTTTTATTCCTTTTGCAGACGAGCAAATTACCTGGTAACACCCGTTCGGGGGCTCCGAACCCTTGAACTAAATCCCCCCTGTATAAACTGAACATTTGATTCACGTCCTATAGCCCTGAAATTATTTTCTTTTGAACGAAAAAAACGGACAGGAAGTGTTCGATAAACAAATATCTGCAGGTTCACTAATAATTGATACCTCGAGGTCAACTTGATCTAACAATGAATCTTCTGCGAACATGACCGAGAACGTTACCAAGGATTTTTATACAAAAAAATTAGAAAGAAATGCGAAAGAAGAAGAAGGTGGAAAACCTGAAGTTGACCATCTGTATACCGAAAGATGTGGGACAAAAACTACTTTAAAGTCTTATTTTACACGCATCTTTTATAAGAACACGTGGCCAAAACCTAAGAACAATTTAAGAACAGTCTAAGCCTCAGATTTCAGAACTACCAAGACAGTACTTATGTTAACAAATTTTAAACACTTCTTAAAATCTTTAAGAACATCGCAAAAAATTTCAAAAAATCAAGAACAGCTCAATCCATGCCAAAACTTACTCGTTCTTATAAAAAAAGCGTTTTGTAAACTTTCCTTTTCTCCAATTTCTCTTTCGCAAACCTATCAGTCTGCTTTCGAAACTTCGTTTTCGCCCACGAAGAACGCCTCTTCAGAAAGAATACGATAAAATTTGATTTCAAATCAAAGAAGTTCAATTAAGACGAGCTTAAAGGATAAACTATTGCCACAGAAGGGTGGTGAAATGTTGTTAGAGTTTCTAGTAGGCGTACTAGAGAAAAAGTATGGAAAATGGCAAAAGTAAAAAAGCTTTCAGTCGTAATGGCCAACAAAGAAGGCGAATAATCTCAAAATAGCACGTTTTTAGCCCGTTTTCTTGACATTAACCCTTTGAGCGCGCAGTAGTTTTGAAAAAGTTGAAAAATTTCAATGATTTTTTTTTTTAAACTTGAAAATTCAAAATGGCGTAAAAGCTTGTAGCTTTTGATTTAGACACTCGTTTTGGTACCATTGGAAAGGTAATTTTATATTCTTTCAAAAAGCATTCGGTTTATGCCCCTTTAAATCAAGTCCTAGGGACCTGGGACCCAACCTTTGGGACTTGGTATTTTGGCTGTTTCAGGACGCGAAAACGCGTCTCATGGAGTCTAAGGGTTAATGAGACCCCTGATAAAAATTTTTTATGGTCAAAACAACTTCAAATCACTCCTATTTGTCATTTTCAGTCATTTTGAGCAGTTTGGAGTCTTCAAAAAAAATTTTAAAAAATTTAGTTAACCCTTTGAGCGCGCAGTAGTTTTGAAAAAGTTGAAAAATTTCAATGATTTTTTTTTTTAAACTTGAAAATTCAAAATGGCGTAAAGCTTGTAGCTTTTGATTTAGACACTCGTTTTGGTACCATTGGAAAGGTAATTTTATATTCTTTCAAAAAGCATTCGGTTTATGCCCCTTTAAATCAAGTCCTAGGGACCTGGGACCCAACCTTTGGGACTTGGTATTTTGGCTGTTTCAGGACGCGAAAACGCGTCTCATGGAGTCTAAGGGTTAATGAAGAACGTAAAAAAAATCGAAACTTTTTTGGTTTTAAGCCTAAAAATCTTCTAATACTCAGCTCTTTATTTTGAGTGAGTTTTAAATCTATCTTTCTATACGATAAAAAAAACTGGATAATTTTTTTACGGCATAAAATTGAATTTTTTTTTTAGAATTTTTTTTCTTTTTGCAAACATTGCCATTTTTTCAGGGGATATCTAAAAATATTAAAGAGTCCCCCCTTGTAAATACAGTTCACTCTCTAATTCGATCTTAATAGGACCAAAAATTTTCCAAGAATTAGAGAAAGATTCCAATTACAGAGAGTAATTTGAACCCTTTTCCAGCCAAGGGGGCAAATATCTTAGTTCGAATTACAGAAAGATTTGAATGGTAGAGGTTCGAATTAAAGAGTTGTGACTGTATTAAATGGAACAGCCGAATTTTCCATTCATTTTGGCATGAAAATCAACAGTGATCCGACCGTAGTGTAGTGGTAGAGCATTTAATGTGGGTTCAACACCCAGCCGGGTCATACCAAAGATTCCCAAAATGGTACTTGATGCCCATTGACTTCCAAGCCCGAAGGGCTAGACTCGAGACTCCTGGATGGGAAATGAAACCACTTATTTCCCATCCAGAACGCCCGCGCGTGGTTTTTACACAAGCGCCGGATTGAAGCTAAAATCTAGTCCTAAATCCGCTAGTGTTTCAAAAAAGGCAATCCTCAAAATGGTAAAAAACAAAGGAACAGCTAGAGCGAGTTAGATACAATCCGTCTTCATAGATTACGGGGCGTTCTATGCGCGTTTTGGATAGGAAATAAGTGGCTTCAATTTTTCTTGCCTGAGAAGGATTGAAGATTCGCCTCTAGCCCTTCGGGCTTCAAACTCAATGCTGATGCCTCTCTGTTTGATGCTCAGCAATTAAGAGAAGGATCAAGGGTAAGTGGAGCAATCCAGGGAGAAAGAGTGGCGCATTCCCCTCCCCTTGGGTAGATAGCTATCGAAAGAGGAGCCTTCGGGTCGCCTCCGACTGTGGTCGCAGATTTCTTATCAAAAGTTCTACTCACCGCCATGACCAGTTGAGGGTTATTAGCATTTGTGATGAAATTAGACAATTGTTGAATATTTTGTTGTGTATTGCTCTGTTGTTGTTGGTTGTTTTGTTGTTGTTGTGCGATCTGAAATTGCAATTGTTGTTGAGGGTTTGTTGCCGTGTTGTTGGTTTGAGATTGTTGGACCATGGTGTTGTTTTGACGCTGTTGTAGTTGCTGGTTGACGATTTGTCCGTTTTTGACGGTGACCTGTACTGCTTGCCCATTATTCATACCTGCTACTAGAGAGAGATAAATATCTACAGAGATTATACCCAATTCAAGATTACGCAAAGTTTTCTACTGAAACACCCCGGTTTTTGCCAGTAGTGGCAAATTTTAAACAATTTTTTCTCTGGCTTAAATTTGTCACTACTTGCAAAAATTTAGGTGTCTCCATAAAATAAATTCATAAAGTCAAAATTTCATGAATAAGTTCAATAAAAGGGCCAGATAAAACAGGCGGACATTAACAAAATAGCTAACAGAGCAAAAACGCACATTTTCTTTCCTTTGACTTCACTCATTTTTGTCAATGGGAGAATGAAGGAACATCTCGGTAAACCACAGTAACGCTTAATCCGAAATAAAAATCAGCGATGGCATGAAGATTCGAGCTATTAAAGATATTATTTTTAATGTCTATAGAAAGGAGCACCTCTATGCTGAAAAAGCAGCACAAACAGTAAGATTGCCCGCGCGGCGCGAGAGTGGAAGAAATTTGTTCTTTCTTAATTGTTTAAAAGTGCTATGTAAGCAAATGGAAGGGGAAAAGTTAAATGATATCCTTCAAGTCAGTTTACCTTGATTTAAAGTACTGTTAGCGAAGAGGGTTCCACCAGTAATTTGTTGAGCTTTGGGTTGATCAGGTGCTTTGTTGGTTTGTTGTTGTTCTTGTTTGATAGTGTTGTTTTGTTGTTGTTGTACGTTGTTGGCGTTCTGTTGTAACTGTTGTTGAATCTGTTGCACGTTCTGTTGTAAGTTGTTACCACCTGAAGGAGAAATAGAGAGAGGGTTTGATGAAAAAGTAAAAGTATCTTAAGTATCTTATCAGGGAAAATAACATATAGGATATATTTCGTCTATAAAATGCTGAGTGGGTAGCGGCCTTAATTTGCTAGAAGCTAACTAATCTTTCCTCAGTCAATTTGAGCTGGGACCGTTAACAAGAAAGGGGCGATACGGTAGTTGTCCATCGACCAGAACTTTCCTTGACTAAGATATCCAGACTTCTTTACCCTCCGAGATTTCGTTTTAGGCAAAAGTCTGACAGAAAAATCCTTAACCCGGAAGCGCCCAAAATAACCCGGTCGTTTGCCACTAGATTAATTGTTCGAATTCAAAATTAATGGCGAACACCCGGTCTTTTGTGAGTGCTTCCGAATTATTACGTCATGAATAACATAAAATATGGAATTCTTTTCACATTCTATTATCTCAATAAATCGCTGACATCGAAGAAGTAATTTCATACTGGACGAAATATATTTCTCCGATTCGTGCAATTTGTCGTTAATTGCCCTTTGAAAGGTTAAATAACGACCATCGCATCATGAGAATGCAGTTCTTACTGAAGCCTCGTCACGCCATGTTCATGAAACCAATTGGAATCTTGTGGTTAAAGCAAAGAGGGAGGGAAGCTGCTTATTTTCCCACATAAGTTGCGCATCCCGCATGGTTTTCATACATACGCTAGATTGGAAGTAACATTTACTACCAAAATTTGAAAAATGTTTAACAAGAAAACAAAGAAAGTAATAGATTCAATCCGCCATCCGAAATGCGGTGCACATTTTAAAGGATTCGCTTTGTCTTGTTTGGGAAAGAGCAAAGATTCCCCTTACCTAGCCTTCGGTGAAATTTTATGGTTGCAGCAAAGAGGGGAGGTTCTGTTGATTTTTAAATGGATAATTTATCCATAGTTTTTCATATATAGTGTTTCCCGAAAAACGCGGACAAATTTTGATGACCATGAAGTAAAATCCTCAAAACTCAATATCTAAACTAGTCTTACAATAATTGAAATAAGATTACAATTCTCTTTTCTATCAAAAGATATTCAATTCCCAAGATGATTGGAAAGGTTTTTGGAACTGAAATTAAGTATACGCATATATTTAGGATTTTGCTTAAAAATTTGTCGTTTTTTTGGGACACTGTTTTTTAAGAAGATTTGTGTAAAGAAAGAAATTTTTCAGTACCTGAAACATTGAGTAGGTTGTTAGCAACAGGCTGTGTTCCTTGTGCTTGCTGCTGTTGGTTGGGGACAGTTTGTCCTGAAAAAAGAAAGATATTTAGATATCATCATTAATGTAAGAATTCAAATATAAGCTAATATAAGCGAGTTCGACTGACGGTTCCTGCATCAATAACACACATGCGTAATTTACGTTCCTTAAGTTAAACCATCAGTCGTTAATCTTCACAATAAACAAGAAAAGATCAAATCATAGGGGTGGGTGTGGACGGCGAAGTTTGTCGTTATTTTATGAAATTGGTCGTTATTTTGGCTGTTTTTAGCAAATGCAGGGATCGTAGTGTTGGAGCCCTCGAAAGTACAAAAAACACAAATTTAGCCCAGTAAAAAGAGCCAAAGAGGTTTTAATTAGATCGAGCTCATTGTCCGACAACACAAAAACCTTGAAAGCACCTCCAAAGCCTATTAAAAACAAAAATGATTGTAAACCAAAGTCATATCAATATCTCAAACAACACCCTATCTACTAAACGGGCCTATAAAATAAAAATGGAATGCACAAGGACCCTTCAGAAAAAAGTTTTCCATCTGTATTTAAATGGAGATGACCTTGACCTTTGAATTGACGACAAAAAATGTTGCGGGATAGTAATTAGTAGTGAGAGAAAAAAATATTCAGGTTAAATAAATAGTGGTGTCAAATTCCTAGGGATCCATTTAAAAAGCTTGTTTGTTTGTCGTGTTTATAAGATTTGATTCTTAAATTCTATTTGACTGGTTCTTAAATCAAATGTTGTGATTTTTAGAAGCTAAAACGGAGATGTCAGTGGTAGTAAAAAAGCTCAGCCACGGGGGTATGCCAACTGCTAACAGATCAAAGGCACTGATAATGGTTCCTGGACCATTACCGTAAGAATGACTCAGGCATAGCAATTTTCTTATAAAAAAAGATAGCCTGTCAAGAAGATTACAAATTAAATCAAACTTTTAGCAAGAGATATCAGATTTCATTAAAGAAAGTGACTATAGAGAAAGCAATCTATATTCGGTGTGCCATCAAGTGCAGACAGGTCATTGAAGGGATTTGACCTCATGGAAAGAAAATCCTAAACAATCAACTAACAGAGGGCACATCCCACTTTCGAAAACTGAAGTACGCAGTAGAGGAAAGTAATGATCACAAGACATAGCAATCATTGTAAGGTCAAGTGACCTATGAATAGCAAAGAAAATCCAGAAAACGGAGCCGTAGACAATATTTCGTGAATATTTTGTGCTTTGATGAGGCTAATACACGCTTTTTTATAAGAATACACTTTATAAGAATGTCCATGATGAAAATGGCCAAAAAATTGAGAATAATGCTAAGAATATCATCATGGAATTTTGCTACTCAAGCTAAGAATGCCATTTTATGCTTGAGACGTATGTACTAAATGTTAAATCTAGTCTGAGTTAGGTTCCTAAATTAAGAATGGTGTAAGAATATTTTAGGATGATTTTTTTCCCAAAAAAGTTAAGAATATCCATGATGAAATGGATTTACACCATTCTTATAAAAACAGCGTGTAACGTTGATCAAAAACCGACGGAACTGCCGATAAAAACCGATGACAAAAACCAATTACAACGACCAGTCAAAAATGTTGAATTTACTCTCTAAATAAGTAGGCAAAATTTCAAGAAAGAAAATTCCCTGCTCCCTTCTAGAGAGCCTAATGTAACAGTTTTAAAAGAAAATATCGAAGTTTATAATTTGGGAATTGTGCAGCACAATTCAAAATTTATCGCAGCAAGCAATGCGCATGTGCTACTTTTATTTTGACATCGAATAATCCAGAAAATTTTTGTGCATGGGGGTGGAGGATAAATTGGATATTTTGTCCGGGGGTAGTGAAAATCTGCAAAATTTGCCTTGTTTTGAGAGCAAACTTGCTCTAATTAGGGGTGATTTTGAATGTCCGGGGGTCAACTGGTATTTGTCTGGGGGTTAGATCTGTTGTCTGGGGAGGGGTCAAAAGTCACAGTCCAAGGGGTAAATTTCCAAAAAATGTGATATTCTCCACCCCCCATATTAAAATTCTTTTCTGGAAGAGCCCAATGCAGAAACTCAATTTTTTTTGAGAATGACTTTCAATATTTCAACCTTCGATTATAATAGAGTAAATTCTTGATAATTCTATTATTATTCGAAGCTTTCTATAATTTGAACTTGTTTCCAGTATCCCCTTCAAGGAGAACCTTCTTAAAATACTTTCTAAAATTCGAACAAATAAGATTCTCCGTTCGAGTTCGAATTAGCGACAGTCGACTTTAAAAAGAAGTTAGTCAATCGCATTTGAAACCAACCAAGCTAAATCCGACGACAAAATCTGAGATTGAACAAGTGGAAAAAGGGTCTTTCTATGGCTGGTTCAATAATAGGATAAATATAATGGAGAAAATAAAAAACTTACCTCTTGGAACTCGCATTCGCATTTTGTGTGAAAACAGTGTGATGAATATCCTTTTATAAATAATTCTAACTTAATTTTTTTCTTTCTTTTAACTGTGTTTAGAGAATGGTATTACAGATTATGATTGAGAAATATGTGTTTATGATCTTAACGTACACAAATTTATCAGAACAACGATTTGCTCTTCACAACGAGAAGTTGAAGTAACAACACAAACGTCCAGCTCTCTTACGCCGGTCTTTATGGCGCTGTTTTTTGGCCAATGACAGCATAAGGTCCGGTGTAAAATGGGCCGAAAATAAAGTAATAGAGGCTCTTTAATATACGGCCAAAGAAAGCAGCTGAGATGGAATTTTTATAAGACTTACTTTATTAATTGGCCATTTGAAGTAATAAAAATGACACGTTCTTTAGAAAAAGTAACAAAATTGTTTTATTACTGACAGTTAACGACCAACCAACGCAAATAAGAGCTTACAAAAACTCCATCTCGTCCCAAAGAAAGCAAGCTTCAAAAAAAGAGACACTTGTGCAAAATTCTGATCAGTAACTGGGCGGAAAGGAACCAGTCAATTTATTACCCGATTATTAAATTATATACCTAAGGTAAGATTCATTGCCAATAAGTTATACGTGCAGCACATTCTCTTATTCGAACTTTCACTATTCGAATATTTCTTTAATTCGAATTTATTCTTAGTCTTGTCGAAGAGAAACTCACTTAAGATAATAAGTGATAATTCAAATCTCTCTGTAATTCGAACAAATAAGTTTTGCCGTTCGAGTTCGAATAAGAGAGAGTGAACTCTACACTCGGTTACAGATTCATGCGCCCTGCAGGTCGTGATCTACGTAAACCAGACCATAGCCCAGAGACATATACATTGAAAACTAGACGAAATCACGAAAATGTACTAATGAATTATGTGATAATTCAATACCGTCAACTGCTCTAACTTGGGACGATTGGTCGAAACATGGGACTGGTTGATATCTGGTCTGTATTTTCATTTACTGTTAAATTAAATCTCTTTGACAACAAATTTGTTTTCGTTTTTTTTTTAATACGCCGTTCATTAAGTCAAATCAAATGACTTTGGAGGTTCGGTGAAATGGTGGCCGAATTGCCGTCCCATGTTTTGTCAGATAGTCCCAAGTTAGAGCAGTTGACGGTTGAACTAGACGGTGAAATAGTTTACTGAATATCCAGGCTACAAAATACATTTCTAAACATAAAGATAATCATAATAATTTCAGTAGGTCTTAGAAAGTAATTAACATGATCGTTAGTGGTTGTATCAGTTGACGATCAAGATGAAAAAATGCTGATAGACTGGTATTTAATATTGATGTACAGTTGACTCTCTCTAATTCGATCTTTAAGAGACCAAAATATTTATTCGAATTAAAGAAAGATCCGAATTACAGAGAGAAATTTTAAGGAATTTTCAACTGAAGGGACAAATATTTCAATTTGATTTACAGAGATTCGAATAATAGAAATTCCAATAAAAGAGATTCGAGTTAGAGAGAATTGACTGTATTTCTTTCATCTTGTGACTCTAAACAGCTTCAAACCTGTTATCAAACAGTACAACAAATCAAATCAAAACGAAATTCAAAAGGTGGCATTACATACTGTCTTCATGAGAATATGAAAATGGTGAAGTCGACAGAAAAAAATAAATAACCTGTCACAACACCGTCCATACGGGGAAAAAACAGTAATACCATTAAAAATCGTCAACTATGTTTTCCCCATTTTCTACAGCAACTAAAGTTTAAGGCTCTAGATGAGGAACGTTAAACTTTGTAAAGTATGTTTCCAATATAGAGAAACTTTTGCATGAGACGCTCAAATTGATGAGACATTCTATCAAAATGACAAGTTTCAAGAGATACTTCCGTTATGAAAAAATTTGGTAACTTTTTTATCAATCATTCATTATCGGGTATACGGGAAGAGATCTTGGAAAAAGTCGTTTCGAGAAACTCTAACTGGCATTATAAGAGATCAGTAATTTTTTTAAGTTCTGTCGAGAACGATGTTCTTATTTCCACCGTATTGTGAGTACTTTAGGGTCCGCAAAGCCTTAAAACGACCCTTAAAGCAACCGTAGTGCAGTGGTAGAGCATCCGGCTACGGCACGCAAAGTTGTGCCAAGTCATACCAAAATTTCCCAAAATGGTACTTGATGCCTCTCCGCTTGATGTTCAGCAATTAAGAGAAGAATCAAGGGTAAGTGGAACAATCCAGTGAGAAAGAGTGGCGCCCTCCCCTACCTTCGGGTAGATAGCTATCGTAAGGGGAGCCTTCGGGTCGCCTCAAACTGCAGTCGCAGAATTACTTTCTTACTTGAGCCTTATTAAAATGTTCTTAACTTGTTCTAATGTTAAAGACATCGAAGCCTTGTTCATTACATAGTTTGTTCTTATATAAAAAACGCGTAAATAAACTGTCCCAGATTTCGCATTTACTCTTAAATTTGTAATTGTATACTCTATACTAGTGAGGTTAAGCATACAAGGATAATCACGACGACGGACGAAAAATGTATAAGGCTAGTGAAAATACGAAATTTGATTGGCTGAAACTCACTAGCCTGTTGAATTTTCGTTCGTCGTCGTGATTTTACCGATTTACTTAACCTCACTAATATTATATTTTCATAAGGTCAAAATGTGTATGTAACAAAAACACAACATTCAAATTCGTAACCAAACAATTTGACTATTTCTCTTTAGTTCTACATTTTAGTTCAAGGTACAAAGTTTTGAAAACAACCCACATTCATGACGTAATGTTTTCTACGGAAAGACCCCGGTTTTTGCCAGTAGTGGCAAGTTTTATACAACTTTTGTCTAGTTTAAATTTGCCACTACTTGCTAAAAACCGGGGTATTTCCGTATGAAACATTACGTCATGAATATCATGAATTCTACTTTATCCTGCTATATCTCATTACATCTCACTGGTACATTTTAAGAGTCGTCTGCAAAAATTCGATCTCTATTTGAAAAAAAAGGGAATAGAGACGTCACAGAGTTTAAAGTCTTTTTAGCAATTTCTACTACATGCACATCTTGACAGACTAAACAGAGTCCAGTCAGGATATAAAATCCATTCCCACTCACTAATATATATAATGACATCAAATATAATCACATATGAGACTTTTATACAAGTTCACTGGTCAAGATTTACAAATAACTCGCTCCTTGTAAACAAACTCCCTTTTGGGAAACATAACCGAGTTTATGTATCGGAGAAAATCGAGGGCGACGGTAAGTGAAATGATACAAAACAAAGTCGATAGTTGGTGTACGGCTCTATATCGTCTTTGCTCACCTAAACAGACGACGGTATTTTGGTGTTTTTACCGTCGTCGAGCAAAGTAGACGATGATTTTGGAGACATGTCAACTTTGCTTTATACCGTCTAACTCGATTTATCTCGAATACATAAACTCGCTGTGAGGTGGAGGAACTACACCGTCCAACTCTTTACAGTATCTGTTTAAGTTTTTACAAAAATTCACATGTAACTGTTACAGACTTTAAATAAAAATCTCTTTGAAACCCAAATACGTGCGTAAAAAACAAATAAAAAATAGAAATTTTTACCACAATATTTTGAAAAGAAAAAAAAAGAAGTTGTATCGTAATAATACCCAGTTTTTAGTAATTCCTCAAGTTTTCATGCATGTGTTTTTGACTCTCACAAGCGCGCTTACTGTACTGTCCCTATTAAAAGAGAGACTGAACCGAAAGTACTATACACTGCTATATAATGTTTTGTACAAAAAATGTGACCCTCTTTTCGTTTCGTCTCATCTTGTCTTGTATGTATTCATTCACAAGAAAATATACTTTAATCCCTTCTCTCAATTTTCATAGACGGTAAACGTATACCAGTGTTTTTTATAAGAATATTGTGATGTGTTTTTTATGTTTCTTGTAATAATTCGGAATCTAGTTAAATCAACCTTCATAAATTAAGAACATGACTACGTACTATAATTTTATAGAGAGTTTTAAATCAACTTAGAGCAACGGAAGTAACTTATTCATGATATGCACCACTGGAGACTCTCCTGAGAACTTTTAAAAATTTCCACCCAATACGTCACTTTTTTATTGTCTATTTTCAAAAGCTCTCAGAAGACTCTCCAGTGGTGCATATCATGAATTTATAAGAATGTTACATATAAAGAAGTTCAGTAGAAGAAGAATGGAGTAGTAGACTTCTTTGGTTTTATACAATAGATTATAAACAGAGCAGTCATAGTGACCAACTTTATCGGTTGTACCACATGCCATTTTTTACGCAAACTTAAACAAAAACCTTCCTCATATTTTTTGAAAACATATCCAGAAACTAACTGACGAATGCTTGAAAGAGCAGGAAACTTTGAGTATTAGGAGAAAAGGTTTCTCCGTTCATTTTTGAACTATCCAAAAACATTATAATGCTTCAAATTTGAGAGTCAAATTACGCGGAAAATTCCAAGAGAGGAAAGTTCGTCATCTCTCTACTACGACGATTAAAAAGACTCGAAAAAAAAAGGACTGGAAAGAGGTTCAAAAGGTTGATGTTTTTTGTTAAACTGTTCTCTAATTAGTCCTGAATCAATAAACTTCCCAACAACAAAAACAAACAAACAAACAAATCTATTTAAGTTTAAATCATTGCATAACTGTAGTTACAGTATTCCGAGACTATAACTGAGTATCATCTAAATAAATTTGAACTGAAGATATCAATGTCGTCCGTACATTTTTTTTCAAGTTTGTAATAAGATTTGAAAAAAACTTGACATATTTTTTTCCGGGAAATACTTATTACTAAATACAAAAATGACACAGAAATTATTTCCAAAGTTTCCCTTTCCTATCTAAAACTGTAGGGGTCTACCTGACCTACCAAGTAAAAAAATTAAAAAGGGCAAATATTGTACAGGCAAACATCTCAAACGCATAACATTCAATTTCAGGTAAAATCTCTTTTTTCTAAAAAGACTACTAGTTCACTCTTCTCCCCTCTTAACCAGTGACACTAGGGGTGTGCTATTCAGACTTTCAGCTTTATATTTCAACAAAACATACTTCAATTTCTTCAAAAGTAAAAAAGTTATACCAAACAGCGTTACTTCCAGGTTTGCCAAGTTGAAAACTCAAAAGTTTTAGCTTCAAAAGCCGTCAAAAGTCATTTTGGCAAAATAGACCTTATCGGAGTTTTTGATTTTTCTAAAAAAGCGATGCATTGTGGGATTGTTTCGAGTGTATTACAATAGAATTCCCTCGAGGAATTCCTAAGAGATTTCTATTGTAATACACCAGAAACAATCCCACAATGCATCGCTGTTTTAGGAAAATCAAAATCCAATAAGGTCTATACCCATCCGGGGAGAAAGTGCCTAAAAGAATTCTCGGACATCTTTTCAAAAAGTCAAAAAGAAATCTACTCCTCGGGTCCTACGGGTAGTAGATGCAGTACCAGCAATAATACGATAACACTAAGGGAACTAATTTTCGGTCAAAAAATATGCAAAAAAATCGCATTTCGCGGTAATTAATCTTCGCGGCTTTGTCTTATTTCGGACAAATTTCTTTCATTTTTCTAGGGATTTTCCAATTTTTGGATGAAAAATGGCTAAATTTTTAATTGTGGGCTCTAATTTCAACGGTTTTACTAAAAAACCGCGAAAACAGCGAAAATGAGTTCCCACGAAAATTAGTTCTTTTAACGAACTGAAGTTTAACATGCAGATCAAGCTTCTATTTTTGTTTTTTACTTTCACTAAATTTAAATTTATATGAACTCACAAACAATCAATTCAACAGTAGTTTTAACATTGTACACAGTTGGCTCTTGATTGTTCGAACTCGAACGGGAAATCTTATCATGCCCTGCCCCCCCCCCCCCTCCGGCGTGCGCATCGAATTGAGGGGGCCAAAAACCCACCAAAGCCCACCATGGTTGGGCGACGAAGAAAATTTTCGAAAATTTTCGGTATATATAAGATTTTTCAAAGTAAAAAAAAAAAATACTTTGCAAAATATTGGGGAGGGGGGGGGGCATGCTTATTTATTCGAATTACGGAGAGATTCAAATCATTAAAGTGTATTTATTGGGCTTCTTCTTGACTGTGGCTGCAGGGGATCAATGTTTTAGTTTCAAATAATAAAAGTTCGAATAAGCCAGAGTCTACCTGATCCATCCAAAACCAAGCATAAGTTATGCTTGGTTTTGGTTATTTAAAAGGCTTTGTTTTCACATAAGTGTTCCCGTTTCATATCAGACACATATTTCATATTGGGACAGTGTCTTGCTATTGTTATATCATGATGGTATGAGCAAAAAATGTTTTTATCTTCCTTTTTCTGACCAATCTTGCTCCACATTCTTGTCAATCCAATGTGAAAAAGCTTGTAAATTAAATTTGATGAGTAAGCTAACGATATTACTCTTATTTAAAAACAAAACCTTTAACCCAAAACAGCTCAAATACTGCTCAAAATATTAACAGTTAAAAACATTCAATCAACGAAGTCGTGAAGAAGGGTCGTACACACGTTATAACTCTCTCGTGAGCAATCGAGCAATCAAACATAGAGAACCCAGTGTCTAAATAAAAACGAAAAGTAAAACAAAAAAAATAGAATGAAAAAAAAAAAGAAAAAGCCAGACTTTTTTGATAAAAAGAAGAAATAGACACGAAGAAAAAGAATAAACTGTAAAAGAAATTGAGCAGACTAAATTCCATAAGAACACGCGTGACGAATAGACTCTTCGTGGGAACTACTACTACCACCAGTATAGCTATACTGAATAACGTAAAAAATAGTCTATCTGATAAGTGCCAGTAGAATGAAAGTAATACAAGAAAATCTTGGAACCAATTCTGTTTCACAACTGAAGAAGTGAAAAAAAACAGGTCATGTTCTTATAAAAAAGAATGTCTCTCGCGATGAAATCCTAAAAATATCATTACGAACAATGAAAAGGATTTAAGAAGAAGAAGACGAATGAGGACGAATAGGGGGGAAGAGGAAAAGTCAGGAAAAAGCAAGAGAGACTTACAAATACACTCTTTTTACTTTACAAGAACAATCTTATAAGAACAATGAGGCTCAAAATGCCAAAAAATGAGAACAATTTAAGAACATTGTTGAGCCTGGAATTACTCAATTTCAATCAATTTAGTGGTCAAAATAGTTAAAATTAGGTATTAAGCCAAAAAAAACGTGATAATATCCTATATACAGGATAAGAACAATTTCAGGGTCAAAGAGTAAAAACAAAAATCTACAGGTTCTTATAAAAAAAAAAGAGTATAAAGATGAAAGAAACGAAGAAAAGGGAATCAGAATTCGGGATGATCACATTGTGCAAATCAAAAAGAAACGATTGATAGATTCCAAAAAAATAAATAAGTGACACACTATCGCAACGATGAAGAAAGAAGCAATTTTTTTACTTTTGATATATTAGTGCAGTCTAAATGTGCCAAAAGTCATAAACATTGTGCACAAGGGCGTAAAAGCATGAAACTTTGCACAATGGTAGTTTAGGGGTCAAAAATGGATTTAAATCTCAGACCCAAAAAATTGGCACCTGTTTGTGTATTTTACAGACCAGAATAGGTTTCCAGGCTAAAATGAAAATCTTTTTCTCCAAAGTATGTCATGTTACATACCGTTGGAAAGCATGTTTCATGCCCGTTCAGAAAAATATTACAACCCATATCTGAAAATGAAGCCAATAAAAGTTATTGGGGAAGGTTGTTTAAAAAATGACCGAAAATGACGTAATTGCTGATGTCAGCAAAAATTCCAGGACCACCCAAACGTGTTTATTTTTGTGAAATTCAATAGAGTACCTCTCAGGTACTAAATACTATTGGTTAGATCAGCTGCAAGCTTATTTTATAATAGTTTTTTTGAGTATTGTTAGGTTGACAAATTTTGCCTTAGTAATGCTCTACCATGGGCATGCCCGGTGCAAACCCTTTAGCCTAAGGCTTTCGACCGGTCATGAAAACGCCATATTCTATGTCAAGTGAGGTTAACTCTCAAGCAAAGCTATCCATTTGGTCATTGAAAGATCCTCTATTGAATTTCACAAAAATAAACGTGTCTGTGTGGTCCTGGAATTTTTGCTGACGTCAGCAATTATGTCATTTTCGGTCATTTTTCAAACAACCTTCCCCAATAACTTTTATTGGCTTCATTTTCAGATATGGGTTGTAATGTTTTTCTGAACGGGTATGAAAAATGCTTTCCAACGGTATGTAACATGACATACTTTGGAGAAAAGAATTTTCATTTTAGCCTGGAAACCTATTCTGGTCTGTAAAATACACAAACAGGTGCCAATTTTTTGGGTCTGAGATTTAAATCCATTTTTGACCCCTAAACTACCATTGTGCAAAGTTTCATGCTTTTACGCCTTTGTGCACAATATTTGCACAACTAGACCGTACTATATTATAACTTTTTAAATGAAATAAAGTATGTCTTTTTAACGATGCTTGTAAGGGATCTACACTTAACTCTGGTAAATTCTAAAATAAGACACAAGTACTCGTGGGCCACTTGGTGAAGTACTTTCGGGTACTTTTTCCTTACTATTTTTGACCCTAACCAAAATAAACAAACAAAGAACTATTTTCAAATTTCTTTACACAAAACCCTTTTATTGACCTAGCAACCAAAATCGAGCTATAAGGTTTTGTTTTTACATAAGTGCTACCGTTTCATATCAGACACATATTTCATATCAGGACAGTGTCTGCCTATTGCTATTATGCTGATATAAGCAAAAAGATGTTTTTCTTTTCCTCTTTCTGACCAATCTTGCTCCACATCCGAGTAGATTCAATGTGAAAAAGCTTGTGAATTAAAACTGATGAGTAAGCAAACGATATCACTCTTATCTAAAAACAAAACCTTTAAAACATACAGAGTTTAAACTATCGCTACAAAACTATACTTTATGATTGAGCATTTCCACGACAAGTTGAAATTCGGATTTGAAGTTTGGATGATTTGAAATTCAGATCTGAGATCCTGTCTACACATGTCTACGAAAACAAAAAAATCAAGCCAAAACAAAGAAAACCAATAACATTAAAATGGATTCAAAATTAACAACACACCAAAATATGAACCAAAATTTTTGTGCACTAAAGAACTAACGTTATGATAGAAAATCCTTTCAGTGTGTTACTTAACGATGCTACTACACAACTATTGAGCAGACAATTTTGACAAAAAGGTAATTAAAGCTCATTAAAGACTGCACAATCAATTAAAAGAATTAACCTTTTTTACTGTTTCTCTGAAGAATATTTTTAGTAAGAAACAAATGCTTCTACTCAGGTTTTTTAAAAAGGTTTATCCATCCATTCAAATATATTTTTGTTTTGAATTCCCAAATCTACAATATAGCAAGTTTTCCTTTCCCAGCTGGCACACAACGTCGTTTCAACGTTTTTCTAATATTCACAACGCCCAAATAACGTTAGATGAACGTTAAAACAACTTTGTGTGTCAGCTGGTTTTATCTAAATTCAGCTGTTTTTTGTAAAATTCATATGATTCATATGAGAGGAGAGAGGATAGTTTATGCTATCAGATGAGCTTGCTTAAAATACTTTTGGCTAAAAGTAATACTACTTACAGATATAATTATTACGTTTAAGAAGGATATCCAATTGACAAAGCAAACATAGGATAAAAAGTTTCTATGAACATTTCTAAGAACCACGAGCATAATGACTCATCGACTATGTACCACCACTCCTTTTTGTTTCTTATTCTAGATTTTAATGAGGCTTGCTTGACAACTAAAAGGATGAGTAACTGATTGTAATGTTTCAAGCATCTAGCACCAAAGGAAATCTCTATACATAAACAAATAAACTGAATAAAGTTTGTGCTGAAGGTTTTCAAAAGGTCTCGTGAAAAAAAAATCACCCAGTCCATGTTAGCCCCAGTTAGCCCCGCTCTACCTAAAGGAGGTTGTGCAAGGTTGTGGGTTCAATCATCAACCGATCAATACCAAAGATTTAATGATTGGTAATTATTGATGTTTCTCTCTGTTCTGATGTTCAACAACAATTGAAGGGTCTAGAGTAAGTGCTTGGATTTCCAGGAAAAAAAGTATGCTCGCCCCTATCTTTGGGTAAACAGCTAAAAAAAAGTGAAAACTGACTGCTACATTATCCATAATCAATGAAACATTAACTAATACATCTTTTCGACCGTAGCCTCCAATTAGCACGCAGCCATTTTTTTGTCCGTTTTACCCCCTAAAACCGTCCAGTCTTTTTTGCACCTATTAACAATAGAAAAAGGTGTAAAAAAGGATTGGGTCGAGTTTAGGGGGATAATTAAATAATAATAAAGTGGCACGCGCCTGACCACGCGACTACGGTCGAAAAGGTGTATTAATTAAACGAAAATTTCTCACCGAGAAGGTTGGCTTGTTGTGCAATATTGATATTCTGGTTCTGCTGTACTCGCCCACCTGCACAATAAATAAACGTTCAATGAGTCAAGTCAGAATGCAAATCTAACAAGAAATGGTATTCAAATCAACAAATCAGACTGTTTGCAATTGGAACTAATTGGAACCTCTTTTTTTCGAATATTTCTGTAATTCGAACTAAAATATTGGTCCACTCAGCTGGAAAGTGGTTTAAAATACACTCTGTAATTCGACTCTTTCTCTAACTCAAATTAGGAAAACCTAATCCCTTGAAGATCAAATTAGAGAAAGTCAATTGTAACATTAAAAAAATATGAATCCTCGTTAAGCCAATACCATTAATTTCATTATAACGTCCTCTAAAGTTAAAAAAGCTAAGAAAATGGCTTATCCGATATTATAAAATTCCTTTAATTACCATACAGTTTAGCATAACAAAACCGCAAACAGTATTAAATACATGAAGAGGAAGTTGAAAGGAGAGAGGTGGAGATCTTACTTAAAGATCTTATTTTCACATAAGTGTTTCCGTTTCATATCAGACACATATTTCATATCAGGACACAGTGTCTGTATTTTGTTATATTATGCTGATATAAGCAAAAAGATGTTTTCTTTCCTTTTTCTGACCAATCTTGCTCCACATCCGTGTCAATCCAATGTGAAAAAGCTTACGAATTGAAATTGTTGAGTAAGCAAAAGATATCACTCTTATTTAAAAACAAGACCTTTAACATACCTTATCGGGGGAAAACAAAATCGGTTAATAAAGGTGTAAAAACTTGTTTATGGACTTAAGTGTAAGCTTTAGATGTTTTAATGGCTTTAGATCTTGTAAGGCTCTTTTTTATTAACTTTTGTTTGGCCTGCTCTGGGTTGGCTAGGAAAGTTTTGGAAACATGGGTTTGCACTTTCATTCTCTAATATTATTTTAGAACTTTGTATGTTGAGGTAAATTTTGTTTTTTCTAAAGAGCTTGGATATCCAGGCTAAAGTTAGCCCAAATCCAATAGAAAATTTTAGGCCCTACAACTTCAAACAGACGTATAAATTTTAGGCAGAATTATAGGAAAATGTTTAAGCTAATTCTATCATGCGCATCAAAATAATTTCATAATAAAAGATAGATTTTTAGAAATTTATACATCTGAATTTCCTGGTTAGGACCTAATCTACTCCCCCTACACAGCAATGTTAACCAGTTTCGGATATAAAAATTCAATTTCTTAACTTTCGGACATAAAAATTAAACATTTTAACTTACGGACTTCCTTTGTGTGAAGTATCAGTCGTGCAACCATTTGGAGGTAGTTGTCCTTAAGAAAAAGAAGAATGATGTAAAGAAACATCAAGAAGAAAAGATAAACAAACTCTTTGTGAAAGACAGAACATGAAATTTAGTGAAGATCAATTGATTTTAGAAAAAACTTATTGAATTTGAAAAAGATAAGTGTACTTTGCTGAGACAGAATTCCGTCCCTAACTTTAATCTTTGAACTCGTAAGAGACTGATAATACTAAAAAACCTGTCCTTGGCCTCTTCAAAAACAACTCGTTGTTTGGGTTATAGAACGTCTTTGAGAAAAAACAATTTATGGGATCATTGCAGGAAGCCATAAATAATTTCTGAAAGGTATATAAGTGTAATAGGACCTACTTCAATTTGATTTTGGGAGGGTTGCTATAATCAATTTCATTCTAAATGGATGGATATTATTGAGCTACCAGAGGGTGAAATAAAAAGCTCTTTAATTATAAATAGAAGAGAATCACACATACTCTTGACTGTGCTTTCTCCAAAATTTGCTTTTCAACTTCACTACTTGTTTTCTTTGTTGGATTTCCATAAGTTTTGTATGTCACCTCTCTAAAATAAAAAATATTGAAAAATATCATTAGTTAACAATTACACAGGTGTTCTAAGGTGTATCTATATGTACTCAGTAATAGCAACTATATTGGAGATTTCGGGCCCAGGCTTTTTGATTCTTTTGATAAAATCTTTACAGCTCCTTACACTTTCATTTTCGTGAAGAAAAAATCAAAAAGGTCTTTAAAAACCCTAACTTCTTGCACTAAAGGATCGAGAATAATAATTATATAAAAAAAAGTTACTGATTTAATGTGGCTTCTTTCTTGTTTAATGTGGAGATTTTGTAAAAGATGAGAAATTAGATTTATTGAATTTAAGTGCCCTGATGTATCTTATGTGTGCACCAACAAAATTTTGCTTTATAAAACTACATTTTGATGCTTGAATTTCGACTTACATGAGTAGTGTATGATTTTTTACAACACTGAGTGTTGCTTACTTTGGCTCCAGATAATTGTTTTGTCAGTTCTACACATATATGTTGCAGATTATTTCGAGGTATGTTAATTATGTAGGTTCTCAACTTCAGTTGAGCTACAATCTGACAATATCTGTCTGCCTGTGTGTGTGTGTCTGTCTGTCTGTCTGTCACAAAAACTTTAGGGCAGCCTGGAGACTTCAGAAATGCTTGGATTTGCCTGAAATTTTGCACACTTGTTCCTTGGGTGAATATCCGGGGGAGTTTTTTTCATTTTTTTGAAATTTGATTTTTGGGGCCTGGGGACGAGTTTTTCGCCAAAACGAGGCTAAACCTTTGGGGCAGCCTGGAGACTTCAAACATGGTCGGATATGGCTGAAATTTGGCACACTTGTTCCTTGGGTAAATATCTAGGGGTGGTTTTTTCATTTTGTGAAAATTTTGATTTTTGGGGCCTTGGGACGAGTTTTTCGCCAAAACGAGGCTAAAACTTTGGGGCAGCCTGGAGACTTCAAAAATGGTCGGATTTGGCTGAAATTTGGCACACTTGTTCCTTGGGTGAATATCTGGGGGCGCTTTTTTTCATTTTTCAAAAATATCGCGTTTTCCGCCAAAACGAGGCTAAAACTTTAGAGCAGAGCCTACAGGCCTAAAAAATGGTTGGATTTGGCTGAAATTTGGTGCACTTGTTCCTTGGGTGAATATCTGGAGGTCTTCAATTGGGCCTATGAATAATTTGAAGCCACTGAATTTGAGCCCAGTGCGTTGCGCACGTTCGACTATTGTATATAGTATATACAATACATTTGAGAGTTATATTGAATGTTTCTAACATTATTTCTTTATGATTCAACAAATTCAAAAGGGAGTTTTGTTGTTCCTTTGTAAGATGTTAAAACAAACCATTTTCTTTGGCATTTCACTTTCACCTTTGTGTTTATCTTTTTTATGTACTTAGCTTCAATTCCTTTGAAAAGATTGGAGTGTTTTCTTTGTTTTCTTTCCTTTTGTTCATATTTGTATTATGGAGATTCAACCGTAGAGCTAAGAATTCGAATTTCCAAACTAACACTCAAATTTTAAATAAAAACATTCAAATTATGAATAAAAACATTCGAATTTTTAATAAAACCATTCAATTTTTTTGGATTTACCTACTATCATACAAAAAAAGTTTCAAGTTAACTTTTTCTAAAAATATCCAAGCTAACTCGTAAACTTGTAAACTAAAAATAAATTCGGAGTTAGCTAACTTGAAAAAATGTTTTGTGAAAAAGAAATTCGACTTAGCTAACTCGAAAAAGTTTTTTTGAAAATAAAATTTGAGTTAATTTTAACTCAAAAAATATTTTTTGAAAATAAAAAATCGAGTTAGAGTCGAGTGACGTCATAATTTAGCTAACTCGAAAATTGCTAACAAACTGGGAAATCAGGCAAAATATTCTTTGGGAAATTAAGAGCACGTGGACTGCTGTAACTAACTTTTTATGTTTATTTAATGGAAAATGGTTTGTTTTATTGGTTGGAAATGTTATGTATTGCTTGTTTGTAGTTTAGTCAGTGTTTGAGGTAAGTTTCTGCCTTCTCATTCTTTAGTATAACAGTACATCAATGGTGAGGACTGGAGGCTTGTCGGCCTTCATTGGCCGTCACCGAAACCAAAGTTAACGCATAGTGTCTTTCAGGGTCTCTCCCCCCCCCATGCCTAGAATGAAAATTTTCCATCCCCCCCCCCCCATTTTTCCCCACCCTACCTCCAAAAATTTCTCTGTCCCCCCTCAAGCATAAAAAGCTGTAATTTGATGAATTTAACGCTTATTGTTTTCCCTAAGGTAGTTCTAATTCAAGAATAAATGGAAAGGATGGTTGTTTTCAAACCGTAATATTGCTGGTTGAAATAAATGAAAGAAAAACTAAGCATGATCACAACATCATGATGTTTTTCAATTTTGAATTGATATTGGTGAGTCCCCCCCCATGCCTAGAATGAAAATTTTCCATCCCCCCCCCTCGTTTTCCCCCACTCTGGCTGGCTTCAAAAAAAATTCTTTCCCCCCTATACGTCCTTTTGACCTCAAAACCCATTCCCCCCTGAATCCAGGAGGGGAGGACACTGTGTAAGGCTTATGATAAGGCTGCAAAGAGTTTTAAAAGTGTATATACTATGTTATTTCTATTGCTTTTATGCTAGTTGATGATAGGAAAGTCATTTTTAGTGATATTTTCCACAAAAATTACCTCAAGGGCCTCTGCCTATGTGCCTCTGATTTACGTGGAAATTTTTTTCGAAAACCAAGGTTTTCTAAAAATGAATTCTGCCTTTTCTAGTAAAGGTATGATTGTGGTTTTTTGGCTAGCAAATGTAGTTATAAAGGTGGAAACAATAAGCCAGAAAATTATGGTATCGCAAATGTTCTCCCCACTTTTTTTTAACCTGAACTTAAAATTTTGAAAAATATGACAAATTGCATTTTTGAAATGTTTTCAACTCTAAGGCAGAAGACTACTGTGAAACCATTGATAGAGGAAAATCCTTCATTTTAACATTTTTAGAAAGCAGGATAGTTGGGCTTTCTAGAATGGGCTTACTTTTTTGAATCGGTTTAGTAGATCAAAAGTTATGATGGATGGCGTAAAACTGTCATTTTTGACACAAACACAAGGCGTGCTGGGGGTGAAGTTTCCGGAGAGAAGGTGACTGATTTAGTGATGAAACTAACTGGCCAATGTATCTGGTGAAAAGATTTAGGAAGATAAAAATTCTGTTGGAAAAAATCTCTGAGTAATATCTTTGTTTACCAGATATAAATCAAGTAAAAGTTATATGAAAAATGGTTACGGACGGGACATTTTATTAAAATCTAATGCATTTCTTTTAACAGAGGACCAAATTTTGATAGCTTACAATCAAAATTTTACATACAATTCGTCCCTCGCATGACTAAAGGTTCAATCTAAACAAAGCTGTTTACTTACTGAAAAGTCCCCACTTTGTGAATGTTTCTATTTATTTTACTCACAAATCAGCATGATTCTTTTATAAAAACCAAGTTGTATATTTAAAAAAAAAACATTCTTAAAAGTTGAGTTGCAAGCAAGAATTAACAAAAACAATGCAGGGTTTAGTTTGAGATAAATAAAATTTCATTTCCATAACAATGATCAGGATAAAACCTTCATTCCAAGTGATTTCTAGACGTGCATTTTACAGTAGAATATAAAAAATCACGTGCGATAAATCACACGCCTCAAAAACTGAGCCACAAAAGTTTTTCAAACAGACAGACTAACCTAGCCCTAACGATGATGTACAAAAAAATTCGGCCGTGTGACGACAATATAAATTTTCACCCGGCCGGTGGACCGGAAACAAAAATTTTTTTCGGGTTCGCCTAAATGCTTTCTTTTATACAGTAGGTTATGGATGAGACAAATATCATTTTTTTAATCAAAAGAACTCCATACCGTGAGTGGTCCCAAATCCGACAGCCCTGCCTAAATCCGATGGAGTCTAAAACGAACTAAAATAAAAACAAACCTTGCGCTGTGACACAACGAAGATAGCAAAGTGTCAACTAAACTGAGAGATTTGATACATTGAACCAATTTAACCAAATAATAATAATTGCTTCTTATACAAAACATAATTTTTTATTGCAATATGTATAACGTCATTTAAATGACAACAATAGTAACAGCATCATAAAAAGAAATTATTTTTACAATTCACACTTTTTAAAATTACATAAATTGACATCTTCACATTACAGCAATCTACAAAATTTGTTAACGTTTTAAACACGAGCAACCCAACAGATTCAGAATAATAGAGGTAATTATTTTTACAACTCACAATTTTTTGATCACATTAATTGACATTATAGCAACCTTGTTAGATGTTTTGTTTCAAGAGTTCTTGCAATAGTTTATTGTTCAACTTGGAGAGGGAATGTTTGTAAACATAGAATTTTTTTCATAACAGTCATTTGGGGGTCGGAATTAGGCAGGGCTGTCGGATTTAGGACCACTCGCGGTACACGCTTTTTTTTTTATAAGAATGGTGTAAATCCATTTCATCATGGATATTCTTAACTTTTTTGGGAAAATCATCCTAAAATATTCTTACAGCCAGCATTCTTATTACTTGGGGGTAATTGGCAATTTATAATTTAGAATGCTCTAAAAATGACATTCTTTGCTTGAATAGCAAAATTCCATGATGGTGATATTCTTAGGATATTCTTAATTTTTTGGCCATTTTCATCATGGACATTCTTATAAAGTGTATTCTTATAAAAAAAAAAGCGTGTAGGTCTATCTTTTTTAAACTTATTTTGAGATACATCTATTATGAAACTTCCTATAATGAATCCTAAAACTTTCTTACCTTCAAAGGGTGAGACATATGCTGGTCTAGGTTTCTTTTTTCTTATTTTCTTTGATTCAATCCTTTGATTGTTTCAATTTTATTTGAAAAATGACTTTTTGTCATTGTACCGGATGACGACCCAAGGCATGGCCCAAACATGTTCGGGCCTCTTGATTAATACTTTTTAAAAATGGCCCGTTTCGGACCATGTTCGGGCCAGATTTTCGAAAACTTGCTACGATCGCGCGTGTAATTTCAGGACCCAATATTTATATTTTAAATTCCTTATTTTAGCAAACAAATTTAAAAATCTTCATCTTTATTCAAATATATATTGTTCAAATATAAAAGTTAATCATCTATTTTCCAATTATGTTAGGAAAATTATTAAAAAGAATGATTTGAATCTTACATAATACGGTCTTCTTTTTATTCTTTATCCCGTTCCCTTTTCTCGTGGTCTTCTCCTATTCGAAGCAGAATTTTTCTGGATCGTTTTTTGTACTGTTATACAACTTTGTGAATCAAACTGGTATTTGGAACTTTGAATTTGTCTAATGAAAATATTTAACAATGGATGATGATAAACCAGGAAAGGTAAATAAAATTAAATTCTACTATTCCTAATGTAAATACATGGCCCGAACATGGTCCGAACAAAATGTTCGGCCTGATTCAATAATACTTTTTTGTGGCCGGAACATGTTCCGGCCATGCCGTGGGTCATGTCCCAGAAAAAAGTCCACTTCTTTGAATTGAATTTTCTCAAGTTCTACAAACTTTTAAAGAATCAGTTTTTTTTTGCATTGGCAATAAGAAGGGTAAACTTAAACTTTTAGGGGCCATTTGTTGAAAGAGGCAAGTCTAGCCTAGCCTAATAATCAGCTGTCAGGGGGCGCAAAAAGAATGTGAGAGCTTATTTGTATCAAAAGCAAAAGACCACTTCTCACTTAAAGTTTGTTTTTGTGACCTCGCTACAGGGCTCGAAATAACGGTCGGACATCGGACATTGTCCGACCCAATTGCTGAAATGTCCGACCCAAATCGATTCTAGTCGGACATCATGTCCGACCCAATTACTTTCAGTGCCTTCAAAAAATTTGTCAGAGGCGTTGTGAAATTTCCAAAAGAAATTACAATTTACATAGAATTAGTAACTTCTTTATTTACACAAAAAAAAACTCTCAAAGTTGCGATCATTAGTGTTAGATATTCATTTTGTGTGATGTTTTTCCTCAACAAATGAAAGCATGCTTCAAGTAAAAATCATGGGCTTCTGACCAGTGATCAATGTGGAAGTACATAATTGTTAATAGAAAAATGCGGTAAAGATGAAAAAAATCGGTAAACACAAAACTGAATTACCATTTAATAGGTAACACCTTTTAAAAGAAAATTGTTTAGAAAGAAAAAAATTGAAGTGGCTCCACACACTTTCGGTTTATTCTTATGTAAAAACACAAAAACAAAAACAAAAACAAAATAAGGCACCTGCTTTTTTCCTATTCACTCAAATAAATCGCGATCGTTTGTTTTGATTTTCCTTATAAGGAAATTTAGTATTTCAAGCATTCTTGAGTATTTATATGATCGATCATGATTTTTGGAGATAGAGGCTTAAAATTAATCAATTAAATTCAATTATGTCTGGGATGATTCATTGTAGTAGCTACGTACATAAACCTTTTGCTTTTAAGTTGAAAGACGAATGTCCGACCCCATATAAAAATCAATCGGACATGTCCGACCCATTTTACTTTAAAAGCCTTAGGACATGTCCGACCCAAATCAATTTTTGATCGGACAATGTGTCCGACCACCTAAATATCGTTATTTCGAGCCCTGCGCTATAAGTCTCACTTTTGTTTTAGATTTTCAGCTTGAAAACAAAGATCTCACCACGCCACGATATACCGTGAGATTAGGTAACTTGCATCAGTGGGAGGCTATAACATGCATAGCCCTCAAATTAGGGAGGTCGGGCGTGTGCGGCAGTAACAAAACATAGATTTTCGAAAAAAAATATTCAAGCTTATTTCTATTTGGTTGAGTTGCAGGAGGCTTTGAGGCCTATTTTCGCAACTATAGACGCTTTCAATGAGCACCCCGTCAGCACCTTGGACTGACTACCCAATTCCCCTCACATGGCATGGGTTGACCCGGGCGAAGGTTCATTCACTTGCCAAGTGAACCGCTGCAAGTGGGAATGGTACCTCAGTCGCCTGTGCAGCAACCAAGGTCAATGACCACTATACCACAGCGCCTTACATCTCAAGGAAGGAAACCTCTTTTAACATAAGTATTTTTTCCAAAGTGTAGAGAATTTATTCAGCTTTCTTTTGCAGAAAAAATCAGCACATCATGTCTTCATGTTCCTTCAAAATTTGAAAATGAGTAGGGCAGACCTGCCAACTTAAGATGTTCATTTGGCGTGAGATAAAAATTTTGAAGGAAAATCCAAAATCTTAGCCCAATTTTTCCGATTTTCCGACTTCGGAAAACGGAAAAAATTTTCCAAAAAATCGGAAAATCGGGGAAATTTATTCCGAAAATCGGAAAATCGGGGAAATTTCTTTCAAATATCAAAAGTGCGTGAGAAATCAAACTTTTGAAAAATTGTGTGAGACAGTGTTGGAATAGACCTTTTTTTAAAGAGGCAGCCATGTTGAATAATTATGTACTCCAGCATAAAAACAATGATACAGCCATGCATAATTTTTAAAATATGCATGATACAGTAATTATGCATGGCTGTATCATTGTTTTTATGCTGGAGTACATAATTATTCAACATGGCTGCCTCGTTAAAAAAAGGTCTATGCGTGAGTCTCACGTCCAAGGCGGTCATCGAAAAATTGTTCTATTCGCGTCACCCGCCCGCGTCAAATTTTCTGCTGATTTTCCAGTGCAGAGATGCGGAAAAAAATCTGGGAAAAGCAATTTGTTCTTTTAAAGTATAGCTTTTTTCTCAATTGCTCTGACGACCATTGAAAAACTGTTTTGCTCGCGTTACCACCCGCCCCTGAGTTGCTGGCGTGATTAAAAAAAACCCGGGAATGTCTTTGACCGCCCGTCCACCCGCTTGCATTTTTAACACCTAAACAAATTGGTAAATAAAGCTGATAAAGTTATTAATAAATATTGTAACTCAAAGGTACTTCACTTAGACCAACTATACCAAATCGAGTGTTGTAAGTTAATCTTTAAATTTAAACAAGAAATTCTCCCTGAAAACATTAAACAAATGATTAATCAGAGTAACCTCTTACACCAAATAAACACACGACAAGCTGACAATCAAGGAATGTTTATTAACCATATCAACACATACTTCCCACTTCAAACTCTCTCATGTAGATTTTGGAATGCCCACTGTCACGACCTATATCAACCAGACTCTTCCATTTCATCCTTTACCAAAAACTTAAAGGAACGTTTTCTTCAGCAAAACGACTAACATATCTCTTTTTTTTCTTTTTTTTCTTTTGTTTACATGTAAATAATTATACATACCTGTTTCTTCATTAAGTCTTCTCTGTTTCCAGCACTTTGAAATCATAAAAATATTGATCCCAATTTTATTTTCTTGGTGCAAATACACTTACTAAATAAAGGAACTGCTACTTAGTTTACACACAGTTTATCATATTTTAACCTACGATTTTCTTAGTTATAGTTTATATTTTTTATTTTTTATTTTTTATTTTTTTATATTTTTATTTTATTTCATTTATTTAGTTTTTCCTTTCTTTTCCCCTTACATTATTTACTCAATTTAATTGTCATTTTATCATCAACAATATTATTGATATAGTTAAATTTTTAACCTGTACATAGGCCGAAAACCCCAATGGGTTAACTCGTGTACATAGAGTTCATATCAAAACATACAAGAATATATATCATATCATATCATATCATATCATATCACCTGTTGCGACGCGAACGGAGCATTTTTTCGATGACCGCCCAATGCGTGAGAGTTGGCACCTCTGGTAGGGTAAGTTTTTTCAAACTTCTTGTTCGAGGCACGGCAAAATCTTTTATCTGGGGGTTCTAAAATTCAAAGCGCTAGCCACTCGAAACAGCTATTATCGACCTGGATATTTTAGCATCGTTCCCCGCAATAGTTTAGCTTTTGACTTTGAGACGTATACCCTTTTGGATGCTGATAATGGCCGAAAATCCCATAGATTTTCTATTCAATAATCTCTTAAATATTTTGATTTGAAACCGTAGAGAAATTACGACTTACATTTCTTCGATAACCATTTGTCTTAAACTTTGAGTTGCCCAGTCCTGCGTCTGTGCCGCCATCTTGCTTCTTGTTGACTGGCTTGCTCCGCGCTCATGCGCTCCCTTCGCAAAATAATACACTCTATTATAGTCTCTGCCATGACCGATTGAACAAGTGTAAAAAACAGACTTACATTGCAGTAAAAAATTATTTTTCAAACTCACAACTCAGTCAAAATTTTAAAGAAATGTTTGTTGTCATCATTTTTCATAATTATACAATGAATTTTTTTAAAGATATTCATAAATCTCCTTTCAATTTTGAAAAGCTTTAAGCCCGTTTCAAGTCTTCTTTATTTCTTAGGGTTTTGAATTTTTTAATCAATAACCTTAATATTTTTACAGGTCAGTGAGTAGACTAGAATAGAACAGCATGGATTTCATCAGAAGCACATGGCCGACTTTAACTGGAGGAAGGATTTGGTAGAAATTTCTTGATACAGATAGAACTGAGGATTAGTTAGTAGTTACAGTCAAGTTGCTTGTCCATTTTTTTATTTACAATTATAAATATTAAGATTTTTTTCTCTTTTATTTTTAGAAAAAACCTAGACCACAAAAATAATATCAAATGTCTTTTGCAAGAAGTTTATTCAGGTTTTCAAAGTCCTGTGGGCAAGCTGTTGTTTGTTCAACCTCATCTAAGACTGTCATAAGAAAGCCAATACAAAATTTTGCACCCAATAATATATCCAGGTCTATTTTACAGTCAAGCTGTAGATGTTTTCACACTGAAGGTAACAGAACAAAAAACCTTGCCTTGTAGGGCCACATTTTTGCACCCAAAAAGGTGCGCATGCTACGTTCAAATCATTGGGCTCCTCCTGAGAAAATCCAATATAATGGGGTGGACGACAGGAACTTTAAGACTAAAAATGCACTTGGAACTCTAGCTAGTCAGATTTCTGTAATGCTATATATATACCTAAGTTCCGCTCCATTTTGTAGTCATATAACATATACTGTACCAGACGTCCGCGCTCAATAGGATCGTTAAGTAATTCATCGATTACATATCGATCCGTCATCAAGCCGTTCCGATGATCGACCCTATCGAGCGCGGATGTCTGGACTGTAACAAAATGTGTCAATTTTTTTTTTTTTTGAATTTCAAAAAAATATTTCAATCTGCTGCCCCCTGTAATAGAAACTTTAACCCTAGGCTGCATTTTTGTAAATCTTTGACAGTAGGAAGAAGGACCCTGCCGACGCACCGGACTGTCCGGTGTATTTGTCCGGTGGCAAAAAGTATCCTTTCGCTACACCGGATGCAATAAGTCCAGTGTCAGAGTCCAGTGTCAGAGTCCGGTGTTGCATACAGGGAATTTTGGACGCCAGACATTTATGAAACAAAAAATTAAGAAACACCGGACCCACGCCGGACTTGTCATGTCCGGTGTTTTGATAGATTGTCCGGTGGAAAAAAATATCCTTCTTCAACACCGGACATCTGACTTCTTTAAGTCCGGTGTAGAGATTGTCCGGTGGTAAAAAAAATTCTCATTTTACACCGGACTTTCGCGTGTCCGGTGTTCGTTAAGTCCGGTGCGTCGGCAGGGTCCTTAGGAAGACTATATGTATATGTAGACCTTTTCCAATGACAATGTCATGTTTAAAAAAATTAATGAACACTAAAATAATCATGCATATCTTATCAAGTTATGACTTTTTTTAGGACTCAAAACTTTTTCATTAGAAAGAGAAACTGAGAGAAAGGCTAAACTTAGATTTTGATGAGTCATTCGTTGAGTTTGGTCCGCAATATCAAAAGTCATGCTTGAATAAGAAAATCATTTCTATTATTAAATTCTTATTGAACAGAGACAGTGAATTATTACCTTTCGCCCAAATAAAGTGTTTTATAAATTGCGACTAAAATTAGAAAATCTTGAAAATATCCAATTTATCCTGAAATTGGATCTAATTTTTGACCCCAAAATTTCGAGAGTGATGCTGATTGGGCTCTTCCAGAAAAAAAATTGAATATGGGGAGTGGAAGATCTAACACTTTTTGGAAATATACCTCCCCCCCCCCAGGACAAGCATAAATTGACCCCCGGGACATTCATAATTACCCTAATCAGAGCAATTTTGCCTGCTAAACAAGGCAAATTTTGTAGATTTTTCACTAATTCTAACTTATTTCTTGCACACCTGGTATTGTTAACCTGGCTTTAGGGTACTAAAATCTTTAGGCTTGAATTTAATTTGAGAGATTAAGATTATTCTAAACTTGTACTCAAAAAGTTTTTTGGTTTTGTTTTAGGTGACGGAGACTTGGCAAACTTTTTAAAAGAAGAAATTGCTTATGAAGAAGAAAATGTGACTGACGGGCCAGAATTGCATAATTTTACGGTATGATTATCGTACATTATTATCTGTAACAGTACTGTACGCACCTCTAAAAGTTTCCAGAGTCTTACTTAAGTCTTATAGTTTGTGGTTTATACAATTAGGGTGAAGTTTTCTTTTAGTCAACTTCCTGTAACCTCTATTGGGCTCTTCCAGAAAATGTTCGTACATGAGGGGTGGAGGATATTTTGTCTGGGGGGTAGCAAAAAATCATCAAAATTTTCCTTGTCCGGGGGGGTGGTAAATTTGCTCTGTCCGGGGGTAATTTGGGTTGTCCGGGGGGTCAACTGCACAGATATCTGTAAAGCCCGAAGGGCTAGATTTGCAGCTTTGTTCAAAAAGTGAAGCTCATCTTTGGAAGGATTTCCTACCAGAGTCACGTGACTAAAATATGCAATTTCACCGGTTTGAGAGATGTGAAATAGCGTTTGCCGCCTACGTTTTTTGATCTCGCGCTCCGAAAACAATTAAAATGCTAGATCCTATCCATCGGCACGAAATTTAAAAAGTCAAATTTTTGCTTCACTTTTTTTTGCTGGAGAAAGCTTAAAGTTGCAAATCTAGCCCTTCGGGCTTAGATATCTGTGGTCAACTGATGCTTATCCGGGGACCAAAAGTCACTTTGTCCGGGGGGTAAATCACTGAAAATTGTTATATCCTCCACCCCCCATATTCTAGCTTTTTCTGGAAAAGCCCATTATGATTTTGCTTCTAATTAAGAATTTGTCATGATAGACCGTTTGAAAAAAAAAATTTGAAATAGATCATTTTTCTTTTATACGTCATTTATAGACAATGAAATTGTATGACTTATATTTTTTAGGTGGATATCCAGGGTCCGAAAGTTAATTTGTCAAGAAACTTCAATGGAGAAAGGTAAAAACTTCACCAAATTTTTATTTAATTCTTGAGAAAGATAGAATGTGAGCTTAGCTATCTTAGCTATCTGGAGAAAGAATGTGGTCTACATATCTGCATTACTTTGGTTATTGAATTTCCTAATAGAAAAGGTTCACGAGTATATACACGTATTTTTTTTGTAAGAACATCCAAACATTTTGAAACCTCCAGATATTCTTAACTTTTTGAGTTTTTAAAGCCTAAAAATGTTTTTATTTTCATCAATGAGTGAGTGTTTTTATCCATTCTCCTAAGAAATTGGGTGTTTTAGGGTCAACAAAGCCTTAAATGTTCTTAACTTATTCTCAATATTTTGACCATTGAAGTCTTATGTTCTTATATAGTTTGTTCTTATAAAAGAAGAAACGTGTACCTTAACCCTTTCCGGACGCATGATTTCACGGTTATATGACGCAAACAAAAATTTGATTTTTGACTGGCTTCACTAAAATTGCAATAGAAAGTGATCGATAAAAGATATCACGATAAGTAATACCTTGTTTTTTTCACATGTAATAAGGGTTTTGAAATACCAAAAAAAAATTTTTAAATATGGCTGACACCTGGTCACGTGACCTAAAAATCGGCAGATTTTTTTTCGGAAAGGGAAGATTTTTGACTTTGAATAAAGAAATAGAGCTAAAGGCATTTACTTTACGCCTTGAACTTTGAATATGATTTAGAGATTTGAATTACTGGCCGGGTAAAAAAAATTTCATGTCAAAAGCTTTCCAAGAATCTGAGTAAAGTGATTTTTTGTCCAAATTTTTGAGCAATTTTTCCCTTACAGATTTAGCCTGAGTAAATTTACAACAAACATTGAAAATTTATAATTCTAGTTGTAAACAAGATATCGAAAAGCGGTTTTTTGCAGGTTACGGGAAATTTATGTCAAAATCATTATTCAAAACCATGTTATTGTATTTTGGCGCGAAAACTGTTAAAATCTTTTACAAAGCTATCCCGTGCGTCATATAGGAACACGATTCATGGGCCACCCAGTGGCCCGTGCGTCCGGAAAGGGTTAAGGGAAGAAATTTTCGTGGAATTTAATTTTGTGGTTGAGAAGAATTTTTGTTTAAAAAATATGGCTCATTTTGCCCCAAAAACACCAATCAATTCTATAGGTGATTTTTTAATCATGAGAATATTCTTGTTTCGCGGATTTGTCAAAAAACTGCGAAATTAAATTCCGCAAAAATTTGTTCCCTTAAAGGGGAACTTAACAAATTTTTGAAAATTCTAAAAGAGATTTTTTCAGACTCATACATTGATTTGAAACTGTTTCCAAAAGGTTTCCCCACTCAGTTCCTTCGTTTTTACTTCACATCGTTTAAAAAAGATCTCTCTTTATTAGATAAAAATGAAGGTGCGCGTCTTTTGTTAGAGGTCTGGGTAATACATCTGTTTATGACGCGTTATCGTTCAGAAAACGATTTTTTTGTAAAAATACTTAACCAAAAAAGAGGACAGATATATAGAGGAAAATATCTGTTATTCTGTGCTATTATAACCTTTAAATGTTCTTTAATTTTCAACGTTTTAAAATATAAGATTATTAAAATCTAATTTCAATAAGTCATTTAAAAGATATTCAAAACTCTTCAGATTTTGATATATATTACATTAGATTAGATACAGTGAAGTTATTACTGGCAAAGAAGTATTGGAAAATGAAAAGAAACAAGAGAGGTACTGTCAAAAACGTTTTAGAAGATACTGAACAACTTCAGTATTCTGTAGATTTAAGTGATGATGGCGATTTCAATGACAGTCCGGACTTGGAGTATTCTATTTCTGATTTATCAGAAAAATGTCTGTCAAGTGAAGACGAATACACACCAGACAACACGCCTAACGAACCAGGACCTTCACCTACATCGAAAACAGAACAATCGGATCTAGAAAGCTCTTCGTCATCAGACGAGTCAAGTTCAGACGAATCCATGCCCGATGGTTTGAGACCTTTTGACTTTGAGCCTGTCTGTAGTGCTCAAGAAATGTCTTGCAGCGAGGACGAGATATCAGGAAAAGAAAGTATCGCTAGTAATAATTCAAATGACGAACAAAAGCCAAGGAAAGGGAATACAGACTGGTGTCTTTGCGGAAGCTGCAAAGTCATGGAAACAGAGGTGGAAAGCTTGTGCTGTTTAGACACAAACGAAATAAAGGATGACTATTTTGAAGGGAATCAATGTATTTCAGAATCTATTGGTTTTGAAAGTGTCTGTCTTTCAAAACATTCTCTAAAAGCAGCAATCACCGCTAAAAAGTATTACAAACAAAATAATGATCCAAATAAAGACCAGAATCCTCAAAAGATTCCCAACGAAGCATTTCGTTATGCTGCCTATCGCCAGTTTGTTTTCTGGGTTTATGATAATCTACAACAAGGGGAACGAAAAGTGATACCGTCTTGCGCAGTATGGAAAATTAGAGAGCGTTTTGAAAAGTCAACAAACGAAAAATATGTGCAGTTTAAATTCAAAGAATAATAGATACATTTAATTTTTTTTGATGAGAGATAAGAAAGATATATTTTATCAAAATACTAACAATTTTAAAAATATTCTTAGACTAAAAACCTTGTTCGCATCTGCTCTATTGCTTCCTCCTTGTTAGGTTTATCTGTAGGGGCAATATTTGATGGTACATTTCCTAGTGATGGAAGAGAGTAGGATTCCTTTGAAAGTTGCATGTGCATCACTTCGTCCATTAACTGATACATGTACACGCGCTCTTTAGGCGATGCTATTTTCTTCATAACCCATGATTGTGTGACTCTCGAAAACTGCTGCTTGAACCTCCACTTGCCACTTTTTGTTTTGGCTTGGGATAGACCAACACCACTGTTGAAATCAAGTACAGCTAACTGTGCACGGGCAACCATTCCACGATAGGAGAACTGTAGGCGTTTAGGGCTGTACTTGTTATATAGCGAGTGATAGACCTCTAGAACTCCTGTATGGCTGAATTTGGTCAGATGTTTTAAGTCTTTCAGAATGGTCTTTGATTTTACAACTCCTTCGAGAGCTATAAAAGCTGGACTTGTTCTTTTCAGAAATGGCTTTGTTGATCTTTGTTTTTTTGAAAGCCTCTTGTGTGCACATCGCTTGTAGAATTTGTTGCCTTTCCAGGTGTGGCGATTTGTTATGTGGTTTAAAATGCTTACCCACTTTTCGGTCAACTCGTCAACGTTACCTTTCGAGGATGCACAGCTCCACCAAAAATGATTTATTATGGACTTAATCCATGCATTAATCTCAGAGCAAGACTTTTTGCGAGCTATTTTCAGGAGCATCTTCTTTATGCTACGTGCAAGGTGCCAGATATCGAATTGGTGATCTAAATAGTCCTTTGTTTCTCTTAAAAACTTTCTAATTTGTACGTGCCTGTCGGTAGTAAGGCTATCAATTGACACACCTCGATTCTCTAACCTTGCCAAAACCTTTTTACATCCATCAAGCTCCATCCTTGCTGAGTTGCCGCACATTTTTGAGTGGGAAACGTGAAAGTCCAGGATTTGTCCAGAAGTTCCATCCATGACAGTATAAGTGCCATATTTAGCGCTATAACCTGGGGAATCACAGCGACCATCGCCTAGTAGATTAACTTCTTTCCCCTTCTTTAGAACGTCGATCAAAAGTCTCCTGTTGGTTGTGTAAACGCGGTGGAGAGCAGGGAATAAAAGACAGTTCTGGATTTTACAGAAGGTAGTGCAACTTAAGAATGCAATGTTTGAAATGTTAGTTATTTCCTTCATCCGTTGAAAGGTACTTCCGCTAAACAAAATACCGGCAGAAATCATGATGTTTCCTGTAGCCATTCCACGGCTTAGAGGTTGCGAGTACCATTTCGTTGAATGGCTGTTGGTACAAAAAAGTTCAACTATAACCATCGTGCCTTTGACAAAAGTTTTCATGATCGTGGCAGAAGCACTGCAATGGAGACATCTTTGAAGCAGTGGTAAGAGACAGGACCAAAAAACTAAAAAGACCGCACTTTGCTCTGGTCGGGTATTCTCGTATGCTTTCGTCTCCTTTGTGGGCTGGTCTAATTCACTTTCACTATCCTCTTCTGTTGGTTCAAAATCTTGATCCTTCTCATTATCAAACGGGGCATCAGGTGTTGCTTCGGAAGTTTCTTCTAAGAATTCATCATCATATCTTTCAACAACAGTCATTGAAACATTATCGCTTGGTCGGAACGAAATGTCCGTGTTGATTGCTTGCGTTGTGAGTTTTGGATTCTTTACTTTCACTGGTATCTTAACCTTCAGTACGCTTTCATCTTTTTTGGTGGCAGAATTCGGAACGCTGGGAAAATGACTGGTATTGCACTGTGTTCGGATGCTCACCATTTTCACTGAGCGATTGCCAACACCTTTGTCTATGTACTTTTTTTGGATAGTAGGTTGATCATCTTTTGGAACTGGGGAAGTCGCATAAACAGCCTCGATAAACTGAGAGAAGAAAGGAGCAAAAAATAATTTAATATTCCAGTTCTTCAACTTCATACATCCCTGTATCAAGAAAAAGGTACGCTAACATCAATAATGGGATTACACCCATACCTTTATGAATTCCATGCTTTTCCATATGAGCATAATATTCCAAAATAAATTACTGTTTTAATAAGGCTCGAAGGTGGGAAGAGAGGAATTTCCCACCTCCCTTCAATAAGCTAACATCGTTGCATCAGTGATCACAGACAAAGGTCGTTTTCGTGTATGATTTTTTTTCACAAACCTGTTTTTTTGCATTATCATTTTCTCTCTGCATTGATGATAGACGGCGCTTTTGTGGTTTACTATGTATGAATTTGGTCGGAACAGCATCCTTTTTCAGTTTCATCTTGTTTTCACCTCTCATAAGTTCAGCCTGGATTAAGATGAGAAAGATATTTTACACATATCATGATTGTAACTCGACAAGGCGTCTTTTTATTTTGAAGTTAGAAATATGTATGTAGTTAAGAAGAAAAGCACTTACCTCAAGATCTTTCTCATAACAATCAGCTTCAAAATGATCTGAGCATATATATAGGTGTTTTGGAATCACTTTTCTTTTTATCTGTGCTAGCCATTTCTCTCTTAAAGATTTGTCTCTAGATTCAGCTGGAATCAGGTAAAATTTATGGTCAGGGCGAGTTGTACTTCTATTTGTGCAGTTAGGTGCTCCACAATTTGGCATTTTTTGAAAAATTTTGAACCTCCTTCACAATTAAAAACTTCAAAGAAAGAAGAAGAGAAAGCAGAAACTTTCTTCAAAATTTTAAATCGCTTAGACATTTTTATGGGTTTTATTAACAGGAAAGAGAGAAACATACTTTCTGAACGATGTGACGTCACGTAAATTGGCTTTAGCAAACAAAAAAAGGGGGATTTTTAAAGCGTATTTTGAAGAGAAGCGGTGAGAGTTTTTAAAGAATGTAATGGGTGAAACAGAGTTTTATGTGATTTTTATGTATAAACATACTAATTCCCACCATTAAAATAAAATTCCAAAAAATGTTAAGTTCCCCTTTAAGGTACGTGTTTTTTTTTTATTTCATGTAGAGTTGACGTCGTTTTCAATATCAATGAGAACGAGAATGTGGATGAAGGATTGAACATTGAAGAATCGGAATACAGTCAAGACCAAGATGATGTCTCTCTACCAGAGGTATAATATAACTCAATTTGAGTCAATACACCGTTTAGTAGTGTCGACTGCGCACGCGTCCAAACAATTTTCCATTGTTTTGATTTTAGTGATCGCGGGAAACTACGGGAGAGAGCGTAAAAAAACGGTAGGTAAAAATTTGGTTTTCATAAGGAAACTCAGCAGAAAAACTGTAGGTAAAGAACTCCTTTTAATCATAACTTCTTTTCCTCTTGGTGAATTTTTGTGAAATTTTCAGGAGAGATCCATAAAATTATCATTGATATCATGTTCAAATATATAAGTCATTCTTTTTAAAGGAAAGAAAAAAATTGACAATGTTTACATTCCTCTAACCTTCAACAGTACTAAAGTGTGCATTTTTACCTACCGTTTTCACGGTGGAACACGGTGGAGGAGGTGAGACTCCTAAACGGTGTATTTGAAAATTATATACTGCACATAAGCACGAATATAATATATATAAATCCTACTTACTCTAGGGGCTGAGTTATGTCTCGTATGCACATCGGCGTATAGTCATTTTTTCTTTTGATCATGAAAGTATAGTCCTTGAAGAGTCAGAAAACGTGTGTGGCGTTATTTGGATCAGGCACAAATTTCCATAATGCCGGATTTTAGATTTTCAACCCTTTCTAGCCCTATTGCTTGAAAAAAATTTTTTTTTAACTTTAAACATAGTAATATAATATACCAATCGATCACAAATTTTATGCTGATTAAGAAAAATGTCAGAACCATGGTCTGAAAGTTTCGTTATCTGGAGATATGAAGCAGTTTTGATTTTGATTTTTTGAAATGACTATTTTTGGTTCCAAATTTGCGTGGCTGTAACATTTGATTGGCTTACTTGATTTACTTGAAATTTTCGGAGGGTCTTGCCTACCGTTCAAATAATAAAATTCAGGAAAAGTTTTTTTTCTATATGAATTTCGAAATCCATAATGGCGGATTCAAAATTTTCTTTCGTCACATGGGCTCTTAGGCTCTGCTTGCCTAAGAAAAATATTTTTTGAGCTTAAAACCCTGCATATTATATACCAATCGATCAGAAATTTTATGCTAATTAAGAAAAAGGTCAGAAACATGGTCTGAAAATTTTTCTATCTCGAGCTATGAAGTACTTTCGTTTTCAAAGCTTAGAAAACGTAAGTACTTCGTATCTCTTGATAACGAAATTTTCAGACCATAGTTCTGACCTTTTTCTTAATCAGTATAAAATTTCTGATCGATTGGTATATAATATGCAGGGTTTTAAGCTCAAAAAATATCACTACATATTCCCCTAAGATAAGTCACATGTGCCCTATTTTATTTTCCTTATTAAGGTACAACTGCTTTATTAATGCAGGCCTTTACGTATTCATGTAAACTCATACTCATCAGAGACCCAAAAGACTTGGTTCTTCTAGAAATCAAGAATTGTTACATAAGTGAACTTATGTTGGCTAATTTGACAAGTCTAGTCAAAGTTGTCGTTAAATTTATTTTTTTTTTAATTTTTTTTTTAATTTTCCAAAATAACCCCTAAAATTCATCAAAAGGTCTTATCTCTCATCCAAATTGAAAAGTTTAACCATTAGCCTAAATAAGTTTTCGCTAAAATTATTTTCCCTTCGTGTTACAACATTATTCATAAAAAAAGTTTTTAATTCTTTTAGATCGTGTCTTATCCAAGCTTCCAAGTCAAGATCACGAAACCGTCGGGGAAGACATTGCATTTCAATGCATTATACAATAAATTATCAGAAGAGGAAGGACAAAATGATCCCGAGGAGCAGTTCGACCTCATCCGATTTGACAGTTTGAAAATTTATGACCAATCAATGAAAATGGAAGATGCATACGAAGCCGAGACTGAAAATATGGACGGTGTAAGTAGGGTCTTATTTAGTTGAACCGTTTTTAAAGTACTGTAAAGACTTCCTCTCTCTAATTCGATCTTCAAGGAACCAAAAGATTTCTTCGAAATAGGGAGAGATTGGAGTTACAGGGAGAATTTAACACTGCCTTCCAGCTGAGAAGACCAATGTTTTATCATTATAGAGGTTCGAAATAGAGAGAGTTGAGCAGGTCTTGCTTGGAGACCAACATGGTATGAACCCCCCCCCCAGAGATTAGGGGGGGCCTAATTTTTTTTTTACCATATTCTGGCTGGGGGCTGACAAAATTTAATTTTTTAGGGGGTACCTATATTGCTGGGGGGTCCTACAACTGCATGTGAAAGATCTGGGGGCTGGCTTTGTTTAAAATTGGGAGTAATCTTTTTCTGCTTTCAATCCACAGATTCATTGTTTTAGTCCAACTTTATTTTATCTGTTGATCCTTCTTACCTTAGGTTATTCTACTGGGGGCTGAGAGGTTTTATGTCAGGGGGTACCTAATATTTAGGGGGGGGGCTAAATTTTCTGGGGGGACCTAGAACCCCTCTGCATACCATGAGATATTTGTTATGTATTGTCTTGTAAAAGCAACGGATAATATATACTTGATCCGTAAAAAATCTCGGCCGTTCTTTTCAATTATTTTTCGACATTTTTAAGGTCAAAGCGTTCTATCTTGTTCTGTTTTGATGATTTGTTAAGATTCGTTTACTAGAATGTTACGTTGAGATTCTCTCCAGATCGATACAATCCTCACTTTTATGTTATCAATATGTCTTATACATACTCAACTTCCCAATCAATTATTGTGGTTTACTACCAAAATTTGCACTCCTGTGCAGTATTCTCTGAATTGGGTTAATACCTATTCCCACAGTTAGACAAGTGAAAGTTAGACTTGCGTAACCTTTCTGCATTTTTACCAAGTATTACCTACCTTAAGGGAACTTATTTTGGCGGGAACTAATTTTGGCGAGTGGCGAAAATCTTAAAAAAAATTTATTTTGGCGGGAACTAATTTTGGCGAATAGTAAATTTTTTAAATTTTTGCGGGAACTAATTTTGGCGAATGACAGCGTAAATCTGTTCTATTTTGCCTTATTTTGAGCAATTTTGATGAATTTCTGGGGTTATTTAGGCAAGGAAACAAAAAATTTAATTTTGACGGGAACTTATTTTGGCGAGTGCGCAAAATATTTAATTTTGGCGGGAACTAAATTTGGCGAATTTTGTCTAAATTCGCCAAATTCGCCAAAATTAGTTCCCGCCAAAATAAGTTCCCTTAAGGTATTCCCACAGTTAGACAAGTGAGAGTTAGACTTGTGTAACCTTTCTGCATCTTTACCAAGTATTACCAAGACTACATACTGTGAAAAGAAGTGAGACTTGATGAAATTGCTAACGCATTGGGCTCTTCCAGAAGATGTTCGTACATGGGGGTGGGAGTGAGGATATATTGTCCGGGGGTAGTGAATAAATTGTAAATGCGCTCTGTATCGGAGTCCGGGGTTCGACTGATGCTAGTCCGTGCGGTTAGACCTAGTTGTCTAGGCGGGGGGGGGGGGGTAAAATGTTACAATGCTAGAGGGTAAATTTTCTACAATGTTATACCCTCCACCTCCAATATTCAAATTTTTTTCTGGAAGAGCCCATTAGGATCTCTAAAAGTTTGTTTTTTTCATCGTCTTCAGGAACTGTACAGTATGTTAATGACGACATTACTGGAGCGTGGAATTACCGGAGCTTTCGTGAACGACCTCCTGGATTTCAGTACGGCCTCAGAACACAAACAGTACGTCAAATTTCTTAAGGAATTACAGGTATTCGCAAAAGAAAAATGAAAATATTACATGGAAACTTTTCTATTTTTTATATATTTCTTATTCGCTTTGTAGATATAGAAGTTTATAGTAGTGCATCATATTTTTTCTTGGCAAATAAATAGTTAAATTTACAATTTACAATATTTTAGTGCACTTATATAATATTTGTGTCTTAACCTCAATTTCGAAAATAACCCCTAAATTTTTACTGAAACGTTCATTTTTAGGCCATGTCATTCACAAAAACGTTAAAGTTTGGTATCGTTAATGCGGAAATTTTTCCCTTAATTTGTGTTTAAAAATTCGTCCAAGAAAGTGAAGAAGAAAATAATGAACTTCTTGTAGAATAGCGCTATAATTACCATTTTTACAAGAATGAAACTTCAATCTTAGATCAGCAACACTGTGGAAAAAAAGAATTCAGAATTATTAAAGCTTGGGGACACGAGAAGTTTTTTTTTTCGAGTTGGTGCAATGGAACATGCTCCATCCCACTAACCTGAAACTTTTTCTTGATGTTTAGTGGGGGAAATCTGAAAATTTTTTGCCTTTGAATAAAAGATTTTCAAGAAAATGCACTATGAGGATGGATTTTTCACCCAAATTCAAATTTGACTAAATTTTCTCAAAACGTGAAGGTCAGATTTGGTGAGCTTTTGAGAGTGGCGATTGATTAAAGCAAAACAAGCGTCAATTATAAATATCTACCTTGCTTTTTATATAAGTTTGTTTTTCCTGTGTATTACAAGAAATTAGTGAATTTCAAGTCCTTAACAAAGGCGAAATCGACGGGAGTGTTGAGATGAACATTGAACCGTGGGTAATTAGCGTAAACCATAACATTGTAAAACTGTGTTGCATTGTGGTTGATCAGACTGTGGATTATGGTTCCATTGGCTGACACGCTGTAACTGGGATAACAAAGGAATAAATGTATAGTGTAATGTCTGTTCCAATATAATCTACAGCGGAGAAAAACTTTTATGCCACTTTTTAGCCTGCTAAAAGACTAATAAGTCAAAGGACAAATGTTTCATGCCAATCCAAGAAGTATTTGTCCCTCTAAGTTATCTTTTCATGTGAAAATTCTCAATTTTACGTCTTGATTCGCGAAAGTTTACGCTCACGAAAAATAATTTTACCTTAAATTCGCGAAAGTAAATGTCGTGAATTTCGCGATTTTTCGTCCTCGCAAAAGTTTCTGCTCGCGAAAGTTTGTACGCCTAAAGTAGCGGCTGCGTATCGTGTATAAAATCCCCGTCCGAGAGTCTTTGTTTTTTTTTTAGTTTAGAAACTTGATTATAACTAAAAATTTGAATGGTTAGAGGTTAATACAATCATTGGATTTTTGAAACTTTTGAAATAGGTTACCCCAAAATTGGCGTAACTATCGGACGGGAACTCTATACACGATACGCATCCCCTGTATCAAAACCCGGGGGCAGTGGGTTTACCAACACTGACGGTATGTGCGGCGAAAAAATTGGCTCTTAGAATCGTACCCTTACAGTGCAGAAAAAAATCGGTGAAATTCATACCCTTACAGTGCATTTTTTCAAATTTTAAACTCTTAGAGCAAAAAAATTTTCGGGCAAAAGTTAGCAATCTTTCCTAGATTTGCTGAAATTTCCACTCAAACAGTGCATTTATCAAAAGTCTAAAGTCTACCGTTACAGTGCATTTCTGCTATTTTGAAAAACATACCCTTAACCGCCGCACATACCCGTCGGTCAATTTGCCTGACTGCCCCCCCCCCGGGTATCAAAATAAATTCTGGGGATGTTTTATCACCTAAAAAAGTTCAACGGAAGAACATAAAAAGAGGTGTACTAACCTGGGGAATATTTAGGCAAAAATGGGTGCTGGGTATGTGCGGACAGTAAGGGTCGGCTTTTTCACCCTTCAAAGTCTCTCTAACGGTAGGAAAAATCAGAAAGTTTTGAATTAGTCTCTCTAAGGGTCGGAAAATTCACCATTTTAGGCAATTTTTTTGATTTCAGGTGAAAAAATTATAAAAAAATCTCTAAGGGTACCACTTTTTTCAAAAAATCGAAGGAAATTTTTCAAAAAAGTCTCTCTAAGGGTCACCTTTTCAGCAAAAATCAACCTCTCTAAGAGTCGGTTTTCGGAGGTCCCGTCCGCACATACCCCTCATCCGCCAGCCCTAGTACCCCCCTCCCGGGTGTACTAATACTAACCTATATTTTCCATTTGATAAATACCGCTGTTGTATCTTGAAGTTGGTATAATAATGAAGTCCAATATTGAAACCGAAGTCAGTACTGGGTATATTGTTAACAGTTGTTACGAAGAAGATTTCGCCAAGAACGAGGTACACTGCTGGACATCTAAAAAAATAATTTTTCGAACAATTTTGTAATACTTATATCAGGGATATGTTATAGCGGAGCTGGATGAAGGACGAGAATTCCTTAGCGGATTGCTTCTTTGTCTTTTCTATTGTAAACTGTTCATAATAGAAATCCATTTCTGTCCCCTAGAGTGTTCTGTTTTTATAAGAAAAATGAAGCAGACAAAGTATTCATGCAGTACGTTTGCATATATTTTGCTATGATGTTCCCGCTTTTCATCAAAATAATATTTGCAAAAAATACCTCAAAAGCTTCTCTGTAAATGAAATCTAATTTTATCAGCGTGTGTTATGAATTTGAGAAGCTTTCATGATTTCTCTTTAAAAATTAAATATTTTGACAAATATTGTTTCAATTGACTTGAAATTTTTTCCCTAATCAGACATACCGACTTGCTATCTGAAAATATCAGTTAGAAAGTGAGGCACCCCGCGGTGTAGCGCGGTATTTCAAATGAAAAAAAGAGCTATTTATAATCTTACAGAAGAAAGTTCTTATAACTTTACAATGTTTTTCATTTTTTTAAATTGTCATTCACCAATTTTTTACAGACCCTCTTGATAATTAAAAGTTTTTAATCGTGAACAATAAATGCAGCAGCAGAATCATTGGCTAAAAAGAAACCCAAATTTCACGAATTTGTAATTAAAAAAGTTTAATTCCATATCAAATTTTAATGTCAGGGACAGAGATAGAACAAGGCTTTTTCAAATGTGCGTTATCCAGCTCCGCTATAAGATATCCCTCTACTTATATAAAAAAATCCATGAAAGAATGAAGGCTCGCAGTTTCTCTTAGGTTCCAAATAAACGCCCCCTCCCCCCGCTTGTTAATTTTTCAAAAATTTTCCAACCACCACTCCCCCCTCCCGCTTGTTAATTTTTCAAGAAATTTCCTTTGGTGGTGTATCTTTTACCGACCTAAAAATATATTTTCGGAAAATTTTTCTAAAAGCTTTCTTGTCTCAAAATCTTGAAAAAAGTGCTTTTTGACCTATTTTTCATCCCAATTGTTCATAGAAAAACAGCTACAGTATGTGGCCCCCAAAACGGCGATCAAATTTGAAACTTCTCTCAAATCTGGAGGAAAAGAGATTTTACAAAAATTTTTGCTGCATGAAAACCTTTAACATCTCTACTTTATTTCCTGGAAGTTCTTTTTCAAAATTTTCAATTTCAACAATATTTTTCAATCGCTTAAAGATAGGTAGCTTTTTTCTAATGGCCCCCAAAACGGAGGTTTGAAATTTTAGCGATTTCTCGAGATATCTTTAAGATATGAATACAAAATTTTGACCATAGTTTTGAAATATGATTTAGAGGGTTTTGGGCATAAATTTATTTGATAAAATTTTTACAGTATACCCCTGGTTGTCAAAATGCAGGTTTGGGGCCCCCAAAACGGAGGTATAGTTAAAATCAAATTATTAAGCCCGGTGGTAAAAGGGGGAAAAACTATGAATATTTGTGTTTTCCCTTAAATTTACGAGCCGATGGATGTAAAATTTATGATTTTTATGAAATATTTCAAGATTTTCAATATTACAAAGTCCAAACTGAAAATTTAGAAATTTTCAAAATGACAATTTTGATTTAACAACGTCTTAATCAAGTTCTTGAAAACAAATCTCTTTTGAAAATAGTTCCATTCATGTATGGAATAAGCTGTGAAAATTTTAGAAAAAAAGCTTAACTGAAACTGAAAATATTAAGCTTTAAAGATATTTTTCTCCTATATTTTGCAAAAAAATGACAGAATTTGCCGTTTTTGCTGATTCAGCGAAAAATTTTATATATAATGTTAATTTTTTGTTGTAAATTATTAACTCAAGGTGATAGGAATAGAATTCCAAGATTTTTTGCTTTTTCTCATATTTAGAATTTTCGGTTTTGTCAATGCTGATTCTAGGGCTCCAAAATACTGGTTGACCTTCATTGCATTTTCTGAACGGCATTAGGTGTAGAAAGTTTCCTATACCCCATTTTCATAACTTATTTTCAATATCCAAGGAGCTAGAGTGAGTTATATGCAATTTTTATCTAATTTAAGTGTTAAAATATTTCCTTTAGACGCAAATATGTTATTTTGAATCCGTCTCAAACCAGCAAAAACATGCTCATTTTTAAGTATAACCATCATTCTTTCAAAATAAACAAAAATCGTTTAATTCTGATAAATCTACAAGTCAGAATCTTCTTTTTAATGAAAACCTCTGTTTTGGGGGCCGTCTCCGTTTTGGGGGCCATATACTGTATTACTTTTGATGCATCAATTTAGAAAAATTTTCCGAAAATTTTAAAACAGTTCAATATTCGTTGTGGATAGTTTGAAAAAATTTCGAAACAAAAAGGTTAATTACCCATTAAAGCTTTTTATAAAAGAGGGTGATGCAACATTATATTACATTAATATTAACGTCTTTTTAAAGTTCATAACGTCATTTTTGCATTTAAATTCTTAATTACTTTTATGGGATTTGATCAAAGAGCAATTTGTAAAGGCAATTCTTTGTTAAAAGTGTGAGGGGACCTGAAAGATAACTTTCATGCTCAATGATACCAAAATCAATTTTTGACTATGGTCAGAGCCCTTAATAAACTCCTTAAAGTCCTAATAAGGTCCGGAGGGGTTCGAAAATTTTCGAAAAATTAACAAGCGGGGGGGGCTGTTTAATTGGCTACTAAATTATCGTAATGTTACTTCAGTTGAAATAATAGACAGACCTTTATGTTATGATTCTCTATCGCTGACTCTTTTTAAAAGGCATTGATCAACGACGCAAATAAAAATATCAACTTTGAACTTAATCCAAGATTTTGGATTGTCGTCATGGTTACTTTTCTCTGCGTTGATTGCGCGAGCGCTGAATAGAATCTCGCTTGGTCGGCACAGGTCGATATATAATTTCAACATGTGCTTTTCACGGTATAATGTCTCATGATCTAGCCATCGAAATAATAATATGTGCACATACCATTTCTGTTACACGTTTCTTATGAGAATATACTTTATACGAATATTTATGATAAAATCGGCCAAAAAATTAAGAATATCGTAAGAATAACGGCATCATGGAATTTGGCAACTGAGCCTGGCCATTTTTAGAGCATTTTACAAATAAATTGCCAATTATTCCGCAGCAATGCTTAAAGGTTAAAAAAATGTCAGAGCTTTGCTTGATTTTGTTGATGATGCTAGATTTTGGCTGGGTTTGGATCCAAACCTAAGAATATCTTAGGAATATTTCAGGATGATTTTCCTTAAAAAGTTAAGAGTATTCATGATGAATTGAAAAGCACTTTGATCTTTTAAGGACATCAATAATTACTTTATCATTTGTAAAGGAAATATAAATCCGCATCTTTGCGGCTCTTGTTCTTATTTTTAAAAAGCGTGTAGAACTTTTCAATATCCATCTTTTGGTAGTTTGAAATGTAAATCTTACTGGTTGATTAATGACGTTAGCAGGAAACATGGCGGATTTTATTTACCGTTTCGAAAAAAAAACCCCTTGCCATTTTTCGCGATCTTTTAAAGGAAAACGTTGAAATTTATTTTTGAAAACTTTTTAAAAATCTTGTCTGTAGGGGTTTGTATTGAAAATTGTCGTCATAACATGCTCCGAAAAAGATTTTTGAATCGACTGCAGTTGGCAACACTAGCTTCATTGGGAAGCATTTTTTCGTTTTTTTTTAGTTTGATCTGTTATTGGTCCAGCGCGCAGCAGAATGGACCTTTAAAAAGCAACTGATCGAAAAGATTTTGTCTTTGTCGGAGCCTGTGCGCGCAATAAATTAACAAGTCCAGGCTAAACCAACCGCCGATCTAGATTTTTTGCCCCGCCTACCCGCGCGATGTTTGACCTATGTTTTGGATTGAATTGGTAGTAGAGTCAAATTTTCCGGTTAGATTAAAGGGTTCTTTCAGGTAGGGTTAGGGCTAGGGCTAGGGTTGGGGATGGGAGTTAACCCCTATGGTTAGGGTTTTAGCCCCCGGGTAGAGTTTGAAGTAAATACCATGTTTATAAGGAACTTTGAACTCCTTAATGCAGTCGTGACTCGATGACCGAGTGGTTAAGGCGCTGGCATTCTAATCATAGGTGCTTTGAATATAGTGGGTTCGAATCCCATCGGCGGCAAAAGTCTCGAAATTTCGGGAAATGCATCAAAAACTTTCTTAAAAAAATATAAAGAAAGTGTCAAAGAATAGAAGCTCAGACTGGAGGTTGGGAAGGAAATTTTTTTGCGTCACTTAAGGAACCCGGTACGAACAACATTCGGCCCTATTGCCACGTCAGCTGGACCTTCACGCCGCTCCGGCTTCTTGTTAAGTCTAATTAAGTCTGTTAGTTATTGCTGATGGCCAGCACGAACATTTTTACCATCACAGCTCATATTTCAAGTTAAAGAGTTTTCACGGTTGTTAACTCACACATCACCAACAGCTCCAAACTCATTACCAGTGGCCGTGAAATGAATGAGACTGTGTACTGAATGGTATATGGGATCTTTTGTTAGCTTGATATCAAATTCAACACTCCACTCTGTAGACATTCTTGGGATCACAGCCAATAAAGTGCCAGCAGAAGGATTCCTTTCTAAATAAGAATTGGATTTTTTGAGCAGTAAATTTTAGAATTTGAATGTCAAACAATTGAAAGCATTGATGTCCCATACACCTTTTCGACCATAGTCGCGCGGTCAAGCGTGTGCCACTTTATTATTGAATTTACCACCCTAAACTTGATCAAATTCTTTTTTTAGACTGGGACGGTTGTAAAACGGACAAAGATTAACCGCGCTACGGTCAAAAAGGTGTATTAGAACGGGAAATTATTTTTCATACTCTAATTGACGACTATTGCAAGTTTTATCCCTTCCATCCCTTAAATCAAGGTTTTCTATTCCCTAGGCAGGGAGGAGCGCACTATTCTATGTTAGCAGTCTCCTCTTTGTGAAATATATCAAGTGGGTCAATGAAGCAAGTGTGTTCGATTAGCTAAAAAGAAAATTCGTAAATTGATCAAGATTCATACAAGAATATCTTTCCCTGATAATAAATAAACTGACAGTTTTGAGAATACACGTTTTTAAAAGAACAAACTATATGAGCCCCCCCCCCAGCGTGAATGCATGAAAATAAAAAGAAATTGCGTGAATGCGTGAATTGGAAAGCTTTGCATGAACAAAAATTGCGTGAATTGCGAAAAAACATTGCGCGAATAAGTGAATTTTGGAAAAAAAATTGCGTGATTGCGTGAATTGAAGGTCCGCTGGGGTGGCCTCATATGAGAACATAATACTTCAATAGCCAAAATAATAAAAGCACGTTTAAAAACATTTTAGGACTTCGTGGACTCTAAAACACCCTACTTCTCGAAATTGCACAAAAATACTCACAAAATGGTGAAGAAAATAAGAACAGGTTGAGAACATTCTTTGGCTTAAACTTAAAAAAATTAAGAGCATCTGGAGGCTTTAAAAATTGTGGATGTTCTTATAAAAAAATTGTGTATACACCAAAAGAATTCTACAGTAGTAAGTTTTCAATACTTTTTACCTTTATCAATGAATGTGATAGGGCTTACACCGTGGTTATTCAACGGCTTCTTCGATTGCTAAAACAAGAAAACCAAAAATCAATGTTTTTCGTCAAAAATTTCATCATCGAAAAACCAATGTTTAAATCTCAAGTGTAGCAAATTGGATGCTTTTCAAACTTGATAAAAACATTTTTTTCTGTAAATAAATCTAAAATTCTGGCACATTTTAGCCCTTTTTATTATAAGTCATAATTAGTCCGAAAAGATTGAGACATTGAAAATACACTTACACATTTCATTGTATTTACCATTGATATAACGTGTACAAAACACTGGATACTTATGACCAAAATTAATGTCTTTCCTTTCATTTTTTAGAATATCAAATACTTGAGTAAAAGTTTACCAAAGGATCACTTTCTGGTAGAATAGTAATAGATTAATGCCAACGTTTTTCACCAGCTAAAAAATACGTCTAAACCAGACGATTGGTTTAAAATCTTTTGAATTAAATTAAAATTTCTCTTCGCCGAAAAATTGTATATATAAAATCGATGCTGGATATGTTCTCAAAAAAAAGGTATTTTTATGTTTCATATATCATATGTAATAAATTTTTCATTAGATTATATCGAATTTGATAACTTTCAATTATTTTCAAGATGTTTTCATTTCTTTCTTGTATACACCCAGCTGGCACGCAGCGTTGTTTCAACGTTCATTTAACGTTATACGGACATTGGGATTGCCTTTACCACGTGACCCTAGGTGCTTTACCCAGCTGGCACGCAACGTTGTTTCAACGTTCATTTAACGTTATATGGACGTTGTGAACGTTGAAACAACGTTGTGTGCCAGCTGGGCAGATACTCAGGAAACCGAATGAAGAGCTGTATAAGAACTCTGAAGGCTGTATGATCCATCAAGTTTCAAGCCCGAAGGGCTAGAGGCGAAACTTTAACCCTTCTCAGGCAAGAGAAATTGAAGCCACTTATTTCCCATCCGAAACGCGCATAGAACGCGTCGTAATCATGACAACGGATTGTATCTAGTGGTTCCTTTGTTTCTTAGGACTATATTCTTTGAAATCTAGCGATAGATTTTAGTTTCAATCCGGCGTTTGTATAAAAACTACGCGCGGGCGTTCTGGATGGGAAATAAGTGGTTTCATTTCCCATCCAGGAGTCTCGCCTCTAGCCCTTCGGGCTTGAAGCTCAATGGTGTGATCGGATGAAAGGACACTCTGAAAGGAAAGACCGAAAATGTAATCTCAATGATATCAATGCCTGACTTGAAATTATAATAAAGGCATTCACTTAAAACACCCCTGTCTCACAACCCCGATGGCAGTTTTTCCATTAGTGGGGATGAAAATTTTTATCGAAATCCCTATTGTCCTATGGAGATTGTTCTCTACTCAAAATTGCAGTTGGAATGGTTTTGGAGTGGGATGAAATTAAAGACAATTTCCCAGTGGGGTTGAAATTGTAGGGTATTTTTCCAACGGGGACGAAATTTGGGGCAAATTTTCCAGTGAGGCTGTGACACAGGGGTGTTTTAAGCAGCAAACTTCTTCTAAAAGAGCCAAGCCAACCCAATCAAAGTATTCAAATTAAAAGATATCATTTTTGAAGTTTTTTTGTTCACTGTACAAGCAAGATGTCAGCTCTTCCTTTGTCGTGGTTATCTTCGATATTTCAAATGAATTCTAGTCCATGAGCCATGATAAGTTTGTCGGCTGGACATTCGATTCGAAGAGGGTGGATGGTTTCCCATTTATGAGAAATGTCGTATTTGCAAAAGACAAATACTGTAGTACACGTTTATTGAACAAACCATATGAGAACATAAGGCTTCAATGGCAAAAATGTTAAAAACAAGACATTCAACAAAAACAACATTTAAAGGCTTTGCGAACTCGAAAACAACCGATTTCTTAGTAAAATGGGTAAAAAATGGTAGCAAATGGTGAAAATAAGAACATTATAAGAACATTTTTAGGCTTAAAACCCAAAAAGTTAAGAACATCCGAAGGCTTAAAAAATTTTGGATATTCTTATAAAAAAAACGTGTACTTCTTTCTGTTTCGGAGAAAAACAATATTGACTTGACTGGTTGCAAAGGACAACCCCATGTCACAGACACGGTGGAAATCTCTATATTCACTAGGAAAATCGGCTAATGAATCGTCCCCAGTGAAATTTGTCCCTGTCGGAAAACTTACAATCAACTCCTAGTTTCTAGAATCCTCACTGGACTTTTGAGTTGCAAACAATTGGAAATCCATCTTCATTTAAATCAAGACATTTTTGATTCCATTTGTTTCCAACCCTTTTATCTTATCCCCTTTTGCTAGATATTTCTCACCGGGTCACTGAGACAGGGGCGTCAAGGAGGAAGATAAGTGAGAGACTGCTTCTGGCTGAAATTTTCTTTTTAATGATACTCTTAGGTGCCAAATAAACGGTCCCCCCCGCTTGTTAATTTTTCGAAAATTTTCCAACCCCCCGGACCTTATTAGGACCCCCCCGTTTATTAATTTTAAAGAATATTTTCACTTGGCTAAAAGAAGTCCCCTTATTTTGCTCCAAAAAGCCTGATTTTAGCCTATATTTACCTTATTTTTGGGTTTTCATAAGTACAATTTCCAACCCCCCCGGCAATTAGGTCCCCCCCGTTTATTGAAATTTCAAAAATTTTCCAACCCCTCCGTTTATTCGAACCCCCCCGTTTATTTGGCACCTAAGAGTACCCGCTTTTTCTTTAATAAAAATATTCTTTATAAAAGTATCCATGATGAATTGGCCGAAAAATTAAGAATATGCTAAAAATATCACCATCATGTAGTTCGGCGGCAGAACCTAAGAATGTCATTTTAGAGCATTTTCAACTGTAAATTATCCCCAAGCAAGGTTCAAAACTTTCACGAAAATGCCATTTTATGCTTTAGTAATATGACATGTTAAATTTAGGTTGAATTTGGATCTAAACCTAAGAACACCGTAAGAATAGTTTAGGATGATTTTTCCCAAAAAGTTAAGATTATCCATTATGAAATAGAAAAAGACTTGTTAAAAAAAAAGCTTGCTGTTAAAGCTGACTAGGGGGATATTTCAATTTTGAAATATCTCTTCACTTTCATTTTCATTTTCAAATCCTATGAAAACATGAAACAAGCCAATGATATATTCAAAAATCTCATTGAAATTAATGATATTAAAACCCAAATAAATACCTATATTAGTCACGTGTTCTCTTAGTCATCTAATTGGTCGTCTCCAAGGGGGAATGGGTCTAGTGGTATGTCGAGTGCTCAAGCAAATCCAAAAAATTATTGCTGCCAAATAACACCGGGGTGAACCTTTTATCTTTCAGAATCTTCAAACAGAATCTGAGTATCTTTATTGGTTGAGTATCTTTATTGGTTCGACTGTGAGAGACATTTTTGTAAACCATACATTTGGGCTTTTTCCGACAGGTGTACTCAAGCGAAACCAAAAAGAATTATTGCTGCCAAATAACACCAGGGCGAATGATAAGCGCTATCCAGTTTATGGAAAATTTATTAGTGGAAAAGGGTGTGTCTCTTGTGTCTTTCTGTTATCCATTGTAAAAGATAAGGAAATTTTGACGTCACCTGCCAGATAGAATAACATAACAGTAAAAATCTATTCATAATTATTAAAATAGGGAAATTCTAGCCACCCCCGATTACTATTTTGAAAATATCCCAGCTATCTTAATTGGCTGTCGATAACAACTGAGTACAGAAAAAGGGCTTTAATCAAATGCGAAGAATTTCTCAAAAATTTAGAAACAAAGATAAATTTAGGCGTAATTTCCAAATAAATGGATAAAAAAAGAACTTTTCTTACCTAATGACACTTCTGGCAATTTGTTTTAAACCAAAGCACGATTATCCAAATACAATATACGATCAAAAAACACTGAAAACTGCAAATTATAGACCAGAAAAGTCTGCGATTTCGAGGAAACTTCATAATGTTGGTATTTCATAAGCAAGTGTTGGCCTAGACAGGAGACTAGTCCTGTATTATTATAATCTGATATAAAAGTGGTGTGTGTACATACGTTTAAAATAAGTACATGGTATGACTGAATGCATATTGTAGGCTTGGCAAAAATATTTTTCATAAAATCATGCTAACCCATCAGCAGATCTTTGTACCATAGTGTTATCTAAATATATGAACATGCTACTGCTGTACAGAATCAGCGAAAATAAAGTGGCGTCCTTAATAACAAATTTACAAATCAAGAAAAGTTGTTTGTCAGGTATTCTAGAAGAATTCGAAAATAAACAATAAACTCTATAAAATAAATAATTCATTCAAAAATATTACTAACTTGTAAAGTCGGGAAAGATATTTGGAATTTTATTACAAAATACATTATCTTTGAAGCAATACGATCATTTCAAAGAAAGCTAGGTATCCCTGACAGTTAAACCCAGAATTTATAGATTCCTATAAAATCCAAAAACAATTTGCTTTTGGAATATTCTAACAAATTTTAAAATAAGGGCTTTCGAGTGCGGTAGGGTAAGGAAGCTTTAAGTTGTAAAATTGAATTGAAAAAAAATTGTAACGCAAAAATAAATTTGTGGTTTAAATGAGTTCAAATTGAGAAATATTTTTAAGTTTAAATTAAATTTGAATACCTCTAATTTGATTGTCTGAAGCTATCTATAAAAGTTTTTATCGAAATTAGAGAGAATACAAGTTGAGAAGGCCATCGTTTTTTGCTTAAAAAAATTGAAAAAAAATAAATAATGGAAGGAGTGAAGCTTGGATTAGAAAAATTTAATGTGTGTGCATGAATATGAGTACCACATGTATTTCTATGTTTTATTTTGCAAAATATTTTCTATAGAAAATCCTGTATATGTAAGACCTTTATGTATATGCACACCCTCTTCTCACAGACCCGGGAGGATCTTTTAAGCCAGTGGGGTAAAGATAAGGGAGAGAAACTCAATGGGGATTGATATGTCCATGATTTCTGTGGCTAGGGATTTCAATTCTTTTGTCAGAAAATTCAGTGGGGATAGGAAAAATAGCATAATACTTTGCAGTAAAGATTGGTTTATTTGATTATTTTCAGTGGGGACAAAAATTGGAGTATAATTTTCCACCGGTGACGATATATTGGCCAATTTTTCCAGTGGGAAGGAGTTACAGTGGGTCTGTGAGAAGGGGGTGTCTTTGTAACTTTATACCTAGACGTTGCTATCTACAATAATGTACATGTTAAAGATTAACCACCAAATATGGCGTTAAAAATTTAGTACTAAAACCTATTTGGAGGTTTATCAAAAATCTACGTTTTTACAGAATCGATGAATAAACAAACTTTTGAACAGAATGGAATGGCCTTAAAGTTTTGAAATATTAGTTTAGTTTTTGAGGAGAGCGGTGCTTGTTTAGGGTTATTTGTTCGTGTCAAAATTATTTATTGGAATTTAAAAACGAGAGAAATGGCAACCTTGGATAAATTACAGGAAAAACTCTTATCTTCTTGACCCCCATAAAACGTTGCTTCAATGAAATTTCAGCCTAAAATTTAAAGCAATACCTAAAAAATAAAAATTTCTCAAAAATAATTTACTTACAAATTTTGAAAGAAGGGTTGTTGAACAACAGGAGAACAAACTTGTTGGTTCATCTGTAACAAATTCTGATTCTCATTGTTCATTTTATTTCCAAAATACCACACGGTCAGTGAGTATAAAGGATTACTATAACTTCCCAAAGTCTCCAAATATACATCAGACCAATACAACACCAAACGATTAAATTTGGGCTCAATATCCACAAAATTGTTGTTAATATAAAATCTGGTACAACCATTATGGGTAGGTTTCTCATACCCAACATTACAGTGGTAAACTAAAGTCAGTAGTCTGCCATTATGGTTTGGGTTATCCGAGTGCAATTTATAACCCATACTTTGAGCTGGAAAGCAAGAAACTTGAACTAACGATTTATTTACAACATGGAATCTGTGGTTTTGCGTTAAAGAATATCTATACAACAACTTAACAATTTTATGCATACAATTTGTAAGAATTTCAATACACTCATGACCATTCTCTTTACCAGACAACCATTCTTTATTCACCAGACAACCATATAATCAATCCCTCATCCCTGTCGCTCTTAAAATTTGGATTATTTGATAAACGAGTCATCGGGTCATGTAACACCCATGCGAAGAACTTAAACTCTCCACTAACTCATATAACTGCTTTGCTATGTCCATTTTCAAAAAATTATCTATAACACATACGCCATTTTTCTCTAAGGAACGATACGTCGAAAAACCCAAAAATTCACGTTGGAAAGGTTTTATGTTAATATGTTCGTCTTCTTCTTGTCTTTCGTTAGATGCGGTGGAGGGCGTGGTGCAAGCACTGGCTGTCTCCACACTACCCCGGCCTATACTACCATAAGCCCCCTGTGGAGCCGTTGGTCTTGGATAGCCACAATATTCGCCGCCATTTTCATTTTTAATTCTTGATAACCCTTGATAAAAATTCATAATCTTGCCTCGTCAGCTCTTTGCATTAGACTGACTATTTCTACTGTGCCACTTTCGTTTTCTCTCAAAATTGAATATTGTGAGCCTTTCTTACGTAATCAAGAATTCTTTTTATTGGCACGCGCTGCCGTAACGTAAATGAATGTCTTCTTAATTACGAGCTTTTCCAACGACGTGCCGTAAAACATGTCCGTTTTGTAAGAAAGTGATTGGTTGTTTTCTTAATTATGCAGATATTTTGTTTGACGTCACGAACGAATTCTAGAAAGTTTGTTTTGAAAATGTGCATAATTTATTTTGAGAGTGTTTATTGATTGGTTGTTTATGATTTAATTATTATGAAATAATATGTAGATTATGAATATTAAAAATAATTTTTGAATAATTTAATAGCTTTCGACGTCCGGAAATAGTATGAAATGATGGAATGTGTCTTTAAGTGCATTGCGTCTATGTTTGAAGTCTTTGGATCCTTTTAGAAAATATAAGATTTGAAGTTTCTAGATTAGAGGTTTAAAAAAATTTCTATTCAAACTTTAAAAAGTTTGAATTTTTTCTTGGTAACCCTTTTAAGCTTGGTACTCATTGTGCAAAAAATCGCGTTTAAAAGTGCGTCTAAGTGCGTTTATCAGTTAGCGCACTTTGAGGTGAAAAAAAAAACCCGCTCTTCAAATTTCAAAAGAACTGAATAGTGTTTACACGCGGTGTCCAGGGTCGGATACATGAGGTAGGCTATCTTATTCATGGGGAGTAATTAGTTTCCATATAAGGTAATACGATAATAAAGTGCACTCTCCTCCATTGGTTATAGCCTCCCTCTGTATCCGAACCTGGTGTCTTTGATGATCGCGTCGAAATATCAACACTTTTTTATATTCGCGTTTAAGTGCGCCTAGCAAAATCAAGGCGTTTATGTGCGTATATGTGCGTCTTAAGTGCGCTTAAGTGCGTTTAGTGAACGTACTCACTAGAAAGCAAAAATGTGTTCGACGCACTTAAACGCGATTTTTTTTCACAAGTGAGTACCAAGCTTTACTTTCAGAGTCAATTATTTCATTTTCCACTAATTAAAAACAACTGGCTACTGACTATTAATCTTAATGCATTATCTTAATTTTTAATCACCCCCCTTTATAAAGGTATCAATTAAAAGAAGGCTAGTGTTAATATTTGATGACGTCATGAAACTTTATGATGACGTATATGTATTCGTCCTAGCAGTCTTAAAATACTCTTGTTTAATGGCTCTCAATCTTAAAGACAACAAAATTGTAATTTGAGAATCCTCTTCTTACATCTTACATAAATATTGCATGGCAATGAGCTTGATTGAACTTTTAACTTCTTTTGTCCTTTCTAGAAAGATTTAAAGCAAGGGTTCTCAACTTTTTTCATAAATACCCCTGTTCAGTGACCCGGTGAGATCCGCTGGCCTAATTCAAGCCCCGGTGGGATAATGAGTGGTAACCCAGTCAAAATTTATTGAGATTTTCTACCTCTCTGGTCAAAACTTAAGGAAATTTATTATCTTATTGTCTTTATTGTCAAAAACTGCATTAAATAGGGCAAACCAAAAAAAGAAATTATATAAGTAAGAAAAATCTAGGAAACCTAGACTCACAAAAGCTTTAAAATGTAAATTTTTCCCTACCCCGGATAACATAGAGTTTACATCACAGTGAGATTTGAAGATATCAAATTCAAACCCCAGCCATAAACAATACATTGGCATATTAATCCCAATCGATTTTTTTCAGTTCGTTATTTTTACCCCAACTGGCTGAAAAGTCTGTGAGAATGGGGTGTGATAAGATATTGCGAGTAGAATTGAGTTTGATATACATTCAGCGATTTTGCATTAATTACATGCATGACTATGATCAAAATCTTCTTAGAAATTTGGTAATGACGTCATAGATGAATCAAATATAATATCTAACCATAATGAGGTATTTATTGGTGTCACTTTCACTTTCGTTTTCAATAATTTCCTGTTTCTTTAAAAAACTAATAAATTTACAAATAAGTAAATTGGACAGGACACAAAAGACAATCCAGCTGGAAATGGCGAGGCAGGAATTACTTTTGGCGTATTGGCGTAAGGAGTGGATATAAAGTAAGATATTGGCGTCAAAGCTTTTCAAGACGCGAGGAGCACCACCATTCTAACGCTCGATTTCATTACGCCAGGTTTATGAGCAATGCCGGCAATACAAACTATTTTTCTAGCCTTTTTTATCATAGAACTAGAAAATATAACAAATTTTTAGGCGTGAGAAGATCAATTATCCCAGGGCTCAGCCCTTGACCCATTTGAGGCGCTTACAGCGCCCCAAAACCCCCTTGCAATTTCGTCTACCTTTTGGCAGCCGCTGCGGAACTTTTTTTAGCGTAGACCTCAGTTTAAACAAATAACAATTCGGCGTGGACTTTGCATAGTTTCCACATTGTTGTTTAACAATACATAGAGGTGTATGAAACAGGCCTTTTCATAAATTATTTTGAATGCAACGCGCCTCTCCCTTTTCAAACATTTCCCTTTTTCAAACATTAGCCTAGGTGATTAGATACCTTGAGTCTTCAAGTGTTACTTTTGTAAATAGAGTTAACTCCAAAGATCTGGGAACCAATTATCATATTTTTTAATTTCATTTTCCAATTTATTTAACGTTGGTCTGACTAGCAATAGGTTTACCCTCAAGACCCTAATAAAAATCAATATATGCCAATAGGCCTTTTCATAAATTACGTCACGAACATCGCTTGCCTTGTATTCAAAAAATTACCATGGTTATTATGTCCCTTAAAAAATGATTTTTTTATGAATAGAAAGTCGTTTTAATAAAATCTGCTGGGAGTTTATCACCATTGCAATAATTTCAAAACGAGGTAAGTGATGTTCGTGACGTGATTTATGAAAAGGCCAATCATAATGGGAATGGATTTCCTTGGAATAAATATCAATCAACATAACTTGGGAAAAAGCCAAAGTCCGAGATATTTCGAGGAAAACAAAACAAAAGGCCGCATTCTTTTATTATTGATGGACAATCGATCAATAAATGAGTGCATAGTCATTCATTAAAAGAAATTAACAAAAATTCGAAGATAATTAAACCATAATTCGAAGATTATGTCATAATGTGACCCTTTTCTTCAAATGAATGAAAAAGAGTTCATGGTCATTGCTATTTAGATTTATATTGACAACCCTGTCTCAGTGACCCGGTGGATCCCCACCCACTGGAAAATTTCGCCTAGATTTCTTCTCCGGTTGGAATAAAACTTCAATTTCAGCCCCACTGGCAAATAGACTTTGACTTTATCACTATTCCAAATTCAATGGAAACAATTGCACTCCATCCCACTGAATTATTTTCCCATTGGGATTTCAATAGAAACTTTTATCCCTACTGTGGGAGAAATTTCCACCAGGGTAGTGAGACAATCCCCATTCACCGAAGTTTCAATCTTCTTTGTTACTTTAAGACTCGAAAATGAATCAAACTTCTAAATTTCTTTAAAGAAAATGAATGCATGGCTTGTGTTTACTCCATATTCAATTAATCAAAATGTTATAACATTTTTCAACTTTGACAATATACAAGCATTTCCAATTCTATTCAAAACACATTTTTTCCACAAGCCTCAAGGCTAACAAACTGAAGATAAGTTTCCCCGAAATAAAATCATTCTGCTATAGTCAAGAATACTGTGCTCCACAGTACAGTACACAAAATAAAATAAAATGAAATCAGAAATTGTTGCATCCTTTCTTCCACACTATATGTCAGTGTTAGAAACGTGCAATGGTCCATATCTTTCGAAAAATATCTCTTAAAACTCACGTTACTATGAAGCGATAAGAATATTCTTAGCTTCATGACCTACGATCGTGATTTTGAACATGTCAGTAGCACTGTTTATGATATTTATTCTTTCTATTTCTTCAATTTTTTATAAGAACGATTTCAAAAAGTTTTCATAAGAACAATTTTAAAAAGTTTTATAAGAACAATTTTAAAAGTTGTTATAAGAACACAAGGCCAAGGCTTAATTTTGATCAAAACCAAATAGAATGACAGTTTCAGTTTTCAGGTTAGAATAAGGAAAATGATGATTTTTAAGATTCATGGTTTTTCAATATCTCTTCTATATTTATCTTTAATAATAATTTTGATTATAAGAATATAATGAAGAATAAAAATGAGAAATCACGAATTGAAAGAAATGAAAACAGCCAGAATTCTATGAAAAAGTAGAATCTCCAAAAAGCCGAAGTAAGTGCAAATCTAGTCTACTCCAAAAAATTTGACCAAATATACTCAAAAAAAATGTTTGAAGGATTCTAATTTCACCTATTTTTGAAGTTGAGAGTGGCATTAAAAAATTTATCTCTGCCAAAAATCAAAAAATAATAATAATAATAATAATAATAATGATATATTTCTGGCATTTCCAAAATTTACATTTGGCTCTTCACCTGAAAATTCTGTATATAATATATGTGCAATGTCTAGAAAAAAATTGTAAAAATATATTGAAACGATTTTGTGTTTGGCTGCAAATTTCTGTGGAAATAGCTTTTTAGTGATCCTTACTGGGGGCCCTTACTACTACCTTTGAAAATCTACCCTTCCCTCCCTCCTAACCATTAAATCTCCTTAGCCTATGATAGGGAAGAGGGGATTTACGATGCATCATCATCATAATAAAATCTAATCTAATCTAATCTAATCTGTGGTGATGGTTTGTAGCCTGTAGACTGAATGGCTGAGACTTATTACATTCTTTGAGGCTTATTTTAAAAATTGGTTAAATTCAACTTTCCATTTGCCTATGACCTAGATTAGGGGTAGAAACCAATCAAGTAGTCAGACGGCTGAGAAGTAAGTGTGAGTCGGTAGATATAAGTTTGGCATGAAATTATGGCTAATCTTCGAATAATAAGTTTTGGGGAAAATTTGTCCCGATAAATACAATATTAGTATAAATAATTGAGGATCGCCTACAACCATAACTGCAGGGAGGGAGCGAGGTAAAAAATATTTCATCCTGTCAGCTTTCAGTTAGAGCGTCGACTTGAACAGGGAGTTGCCATTATGAACATGACGTCACGTGGTTATCAGCAAAGTAGACTCAGTTGGCAGAGGGCGGCCACCCAGCCATTCCATTACTGTGGCGCTTATCAAATAAAAGTTAAACCACGATTTAACCCGTGTTAAATCCAAAATTTTATTTTTCATTTTTACAGTACTAATTGTTAAATAGCATACTTTTTTTGTTCTTTTTGTTCTATCTCTACTTTTATGTTGTTGTGTAATAATCCCTCCCCTATTATTAAAATCTCAAACATATACTTGCAACCAGATTGTCATCTCATTGATTAGTCGGGTAACCTCTATATGGATGGCCAGAGCCTGGCCTGCTCCCCAACCTAATTATATTGTAATTTTAACATATTGTAAATTTTAGTTTAAATTATGCAGGCCAATAAATCATTTTTTAATAGACGATATCGGCTTAACGTGAAAACTCAGATTTATCCCCGAATATTGCCCACAATGCTTTGCGCGGAAAAAAGTTCACGGTGAAATTTTTTTCCACACAAAGCATTGTGGGCAATATTCGGGGATCAAATCTGAGTTTTCACGTTAAGCCGATATCGTCTATTTAATTTTGAATTGAATTGAATTGAATGGCGCGGTCAAGAATAGTTCACAGTACTCAGCGTCATCAAAAATGATCAAAAAACAAATTCCAGCCAGAACTAGACTCTAGTCTAAAAAGTTTGTAAACTCTCTCTTAAAAGTATGTTGATAATAATAATAATACTATGCTCTATTAAAAAGCTATACACCGTTGGAAAGATATTTCCAGGGCGATGAGGATAATCCAATAGATTTAAGATTTTTGAAAACTTGAAAAATGAAAAAGTAAAGTGAAGATAAAACAAGCTACATGCTGGATGGACTTGAAGGCTAATGTAATAAGAAAATAGAAAAAACCCAATTTTTAGGCAGTTTTTGGCCAAAGTGCCCAAATAATTATTTTCTCGAAAATCAGGCTCCATCAGATTTTATCATTGTGCAAAAAATCTGAAAAAAAATGCCAAGCTTGAAACTAATATCTATTGCTAGATTTAAAAAAATGTAGTCCTCAAAAACAAAAAAACCGCTAGATACAATCCGTCGTCATAATTACGGCGCGTTCTATGCGCGTTTTAGATGGGAAATAAGTAGCTTCAATTTCTCTTGCCTGAGAAAGGTTAAAATTTCGCCTCTAGCCCTTCAGGTTTGAAACTCAATGAAAAATACAAACCTTTTTGAGACAGACTTTCGTATAGAAGATAAGGAGGTTTGGTTTATGACTTTTATCACGTCTCGAGAAAGCCATAAATTGACGGCTTCTAAGAATGTGGCTAAATCCAGGAAGGATTTAAATGACAAGCTTCTTCAGGATTTGGCATCAGATCAAATCTCTTAATTATCAAAACCCAAAGTATAAGATAACGAGTTACAGTTTATTAAGTGTGATGACGTCATTAGACTTGATTGATGCTTTGAAATGACAGTAAGAATAATATTACGCCATTATTACATAATTTTTATTTTGAAATACACGTGAGCAAATAAAGAGGACGCAAGAACATGCAAGGAATATTTGATTCCTGAAGTACACTCCTGTCTTGCGGCCCCGGTGGAAAGTTTCCCCATCAAAATTGATATCAAAATCCTAACAGGGATAAGAATTTTATTGTACCCAGAGCTAAAACTGAAGCGGCAATTTTCCATTGAATTTTAAGTGGGGATGAAATTAAAGTAAAATTGTAAGTGGAGCTGAAAAAGTAGGGTATCATGCCGATGGGTATTTTTTCCTAGGGGCACGAAATTTCCTAGTGAAACGGAGGTCCCAGAGGGAAAATACTAAGGAAATACTAAGCTAAGAAAGATGAATAGGTTTCATGGTTTCTTTAAAAAGAAGGAACAGTTTTTAAATTTAAATCTGTAAAAAATAAGTACGTCTGAAGGTTCAAAAATGTGGATAATCGTACGAAAGAACAGTATAAGGAATTGCACTCTACACTGCATACTCCTGCGAATTTGCGAAAGTGATCGTTGAAAAGTAAAAACGAAATGGCATATGAAATTACAAATTGTTATATCGATCAAAATCAACAAAGTAAGCTCGTCAATTGTCTGGCACCCAGATGGTGAAATTTTCATCAGACACACTAAAGCTCTGAAGGTCGGGAAAATTTTCAACATCTGGAAGGTTTTAGATTGCGGAATTTTGCAAGACCCCGTATATTTTTAGCTTCACTTACGCGCTTACGCGCAAGGGTAACTGAACCCGACTGGGGACAGCACATCAAAGGCCGACACTATCGTTCCTCTCCGATGGGAAATTGGCCTGCTCCTTTAAAGTTTTAGCCATTGAAATATCAGATAAGCTCGTCAAGAACGTGGGTCATGTCACGGGTCCTCTCTCTCTCTCTCTAATTAACAAAATTGAGCATGGTTGAAATTAAGCGTCAGGAAATCTGACAATTTGTAGATCTTGGAAGGTTCCTAATTAAGAATTATTTGACAAAAAATTACGTAGTCGTGCAGTAAATCAGGACATTAATAGAAATGGAAACATCATTTTTTAATTGATGAAAAAAATGGCACTACTTTGATACACTAAGGTTTATAATTTTGCCATAGAAGTGCTCTTGCAGTGCTAAATCTTTTATCCGATAAAAATTATTACTTAAGATCTTTTTTAATTAAAAGCAACCAGAATGTTTTAGGTTAGTTAGTATTTTTGTAATTAGATGATTTAAAATCGTATTATTGATAAATTCGAGATTATCGAAATAGTTGGAACTGCTTGAAATTACCCTTCCAACGGGGTATGATACATAAATGTTAATAAATAGTAATGTACAAGGCGGAAGTAAAAGGGTGCTTAATTGATTAACAACAAAGATGGCGGACGTCAAACCGTCATAAAAAAACCTAATTTAAGCGGAAAACGAAAGAAGTGATGCGGAAAGCTGTCAATCACACATAAAATTATAAAGAAGTGTTGACCGAACCGATTGTTCACTTTGGAAGAAGAAAGTTTTGTGCTCAAATTGTTCCATCAGTCTAGTAAAGGGGTAGGAGAAATTAGGCTCTGGAGCTAGTATTGAAAAGGAATGATGGAAAGTCTAAACTCCGCGACACCTTCCACATGCCAAAGATGTGGACAAGTATGCAAAACTACCGGGGGACTGAAGAGACACATGCAATCAAAGAACTGTAGAAACAGGACCCTGTCAGAAGACACTGTCCCCGATATCCATTCACTTGTCGATTTGACTCTACCATGACCTAACCAGAACAACCGGACCCCCAAAGCCTCCTGATCCACCATACAAACAAGACGAACAACAACCACTCCATCGGCCGGCATACACCCTCCAATGCTTGAACGATAAAATTCCCAATAGAGAAAGTGGCACCAACATCCCAGTGTTCAACCCACCCGTCAAAACCACCAAAACCCTAAAAAAATCGAAAAACTTCTATTGGGGCGACGTCAAAGGATCGGAGTACTCTCAAACGTTGAACACCATCTACGAAAAGATAGTTTTCTGGCGCCAAAACCTATTTCGTCTACCATCCGGAAACAGTGGTAAGAAATTCATCCGAGAGCTTAATCGACTTGTCAACAGCTGGATAGAAGACTCGTCCATCAAAACAATCTCCCTTAAAGCAATGATGGTCATGCCAGCCCTTCTGTTACAAAAACCTTCCCAAAAATCGAAATCTAAAGATCATGCTGATGCATTAAAGAGACGTTTCGACTTATGGGAGAAAGGTGATCTATTCGGACTGCTCCACGAAGGCGAAACAATACAAAGGCACCTTCAATCGTCAAAAGTCAAACGTGTGTCGATCAAAAAGATACCTTAAGGGAAGAAATTTTCGCGAGAAGAAATTTTCGCGGAATTTAATTTCGCGAATCAGAGTTTCAAAATGGCAAATTTCGCGAAATTAAATTTCGCGAATGAGCCGATTTCAAAAGTTTCACGGAGTTTAATTTCGCGGTTGAGGGAATTATTTGTCTACAAAAAAGCCCTATTTTGCCCTAAAAAGACCAATTTTAGGGGTGATTTTTTTAATTGTGAGAATATTCGTGTTTCGCGGAATTTTATTTCGCGGTTTAGCCATTTTGGTGTGTTTCGCGGAATTTAATTTCGCGAATTACACCCAAATTCGCGAAATTAAATTCCGCGAAAATTTCTTCCGCGAAAATTTCTTCTCGCGAAAATTTCTTCCCTTAAGGTATCGAAAGAGTTCGTGAAGAAGATGTCAAAAGGTAACGTCAACGGTGCAATAAAGCTGTTAAGCAAGAACATGAGCAATGGAGTCCTCGATTCTGATACGCTAAACGTACTAAAGCAAAAGCATCCATTATCCCAGCCAGCCGACCAAGAAATTCTCCTCAATGACTCACCAATCAAACTTCACCCGGTCAGATTTGACGATATTGACGGCGAAATGATCCGACAGTCAGCATTGAGGACGAAAGGAGGAGCCGGCCCCTCGGGACTTGATGGTTATAGTTGGAGGCGTATCCTTTGCTCGGACAATTTCAAAACTGAATCAAAACGACCTATGTGCATCACTCGCAAAAATGACAAAACACCTGTGTACCAACATCGAAAATAACATGCAAGGAAGCTTATCACGACACATTTTGCAGATGACAGAAGTACAAAATTATACGTATATTTCTTTGGGAATAAGCCTTCCAAAAGATTAAATGCTCTTTCCCAACCGTTAGAGGAACGAACTGTTAAAAAAGCTGATATTTGGGCACTAACTTGGAAACAATTTGGGGAAATTTACACTATCATCACTATCATCTTGTGCCATTGTTGGTTCATTAGAATTCCCTTTAAGGAGAACACGTTTTTTATAAGAATGAACTATATGAGAAAATGAGCCTTTGATGACCAAAATATTAAGAAAAAGTTAAGAACATTTTAAGGCTTTGGGGACTCTAAAACACCCGATATCTTGGAAAAGGGCAAAAATACTCACAAAATGGTGAAACAAGGCATTTGAAGGACATAGGCGTAAAACTAAAAATATTAAGAGTATATCCGAGGGCTTTTAGTAGAATTTCTTACAAAAAAACCTTGTTGTTTGTAAGATTAGCGAATTTCCCATTCTCTAAGGCTTTACGTAAAACTTTGCGTGCATGTGAAAAAAGCTTTAAGGTGTACTATTCCGTAATGGATCAACTAAAAATTACAGAAGAAATTGGGTAGCGTTTGAAAGATATAATAACTCTTTGTTTTCTGTTCAAATATTTCATAATATTTTCTTTTCAAATAAAAATATCATTTTCGATTTTACCGTATAAATATTCTGTGGAAAGCCTCATGGTTAAAAATACGAAAAATAATAAATAAAAACACGAAATAAAAAAAACATCCCGTACATATAATATACTGATAGACAAACACCCTGAGTAACATATATGTTCCAAAAGAAATGGCAGTTCGCTCTTTTGTTATCGAGAAAAAAAAGATATAAAGAAAATTGATGCCTCGTTGTAAAGATAATTTTGAAAGGCTTAGTATAAGATTTTTAAAATTTTCTTAAAAGTTTCAAAATTAATATGGAAAATGAATAAGAAAATTTTTTTAGCTATATTTTTTCACTCCTAAAGCGGAAGGATTGAAAAACACGAAATGTCAATTTTTTTGTAACAGACTTTGAAAACTATATAACCAAACAAGTCACTCTTAAGGACAAGAGAATGATCTTTACGAAAAATATCTCACTTACTCACCGTTTCAATTATTTTGGTATCAACGGCTATATTTACAAAATGGAATATTTACAATATTTAAAATATCTCACTTCTAAGAACAAAAATTATTGCTTGTTAGTTTGTCAACAATTGAAACCTTTTGGTTTTGGCTATCGTAAATTTTTGCCTTTCAGATCTTGCTGCTGTTTAAACTATATCGTCGCTTCAAGAATAGATAAATACGGTCAGTAGATTTGCAAGTATCTGCAAGGAATGAACAAATCACTTTTGGAATGTATGATAACAGTCAAAGAACACATCAGTGAGAAGTTTGTTTTTTTCCTCCAGTTTCTGGCACAACGGAGTCATAAACATCCCCCACGTGATCAAAGAGAGGGTCTTTTTACTACTCAGTACTGAGGTTAAGCATACAAGGATAATCACGACGACGGACGAAAAATGTATAAGGCTAGTGAAAATACGAAATTTGATTGGTTGAAATCAGTAGCCGGTTAAATTTTCGTTCGTCGTCGTGATTTTACCGATTTAATTAACTTCACTTATGACTGCTATTCACGAACTTTGTCAAATACAGCTTCAGATTCCAATTTTTATTGACAGTGGACGAACTCTATCATGAATCGTAACGATACGAAGGAGGTTTAGGAAGTGAGGACACGGATAAAGGCGCCAAACGAACATTGGATGAGATTCGTGGTGATGTTTTTTGCTGCTTTGGCGCTTCATCATCTTGAGGGCGGCTTTGTGGCGTTGATTTAGGGGGCGGCCATGAATCACGAGTCAATGAGCGTTGGTCGGTTTGATTACGTCGTCCCTTCTGAATATGAGAAAAAGAGAGTCATATTAAAACTGTTTGAAACTGATACTAGCTAACAGAAAGATTTAGCCCGATCAGTTAAAGATAGAAATATATTAAATCGAAAATTTAATACCTTCAGACTTTCTCATACCTTAGCAAGGCTTGAGAATGTGTTCTCATAAATCTTTGTTTTTTCCTTTGGTTCAGTCTTGTAAAAAATATAATCTACCAATGTTCTTCCTCCTCACTGGGTGATTTGCTTCATTTCTTCGAAAAGTTATAACTTATTGATACTAACGCGACGAGAGTTGCTATCTAATCTTTCGTTCCAAAGCTTACCTAGACGCTTTGCAAACTCACGTGTTAAGTCTCTATCAAAAAACACTACACATTACACTATCAATCATGCCACAAAACAGTTATCCAAAATATTTATTTATACACTGAAAATGGTATCCGTTCTAGATGTCGATCCCATTTCTACGTCCCCGTACACGTCCACGTCGTCAAATCCTACTGGACGTATTTTGTACTCAAGGAACAGAAAAATCAAAACCTAGTGACAAATTTTTCTCAATAGTATCCGTTCTAGATGATGTTCCCACATCCTCGTCTACATCCCCGTCTACTTCTCCGGCTACGTTCCCGTCCTACGTCGTCAAATCCTACGTCGTCAAATCCTACGTCGTCAAATCCTACTGGACGTATTTTGTACTCAAGGAACAGAAAAATCAAAACCTAGTGACAAATTTTTCTCAATAATATCCGTTCTAGATGATGTTCCCACATCCTCGTCTACTTCTCCGTCTACGTTCCCGTCTACGTCGTCAAATCCTACGTCGTCAAATCCTACTAGACGTTTTTTGTACTCGAGGAACAAAAAAGTCAAACTTAGTGAGTAATTTCGTCATCAGGGCAGTGTATATACGTCAAACTCGAATTTCTTTTCAAGCAAAAGCTGCTTTTTACAAATTTTGGCGTCAAATCTACACATTTTGTACCAAATAAACTACACCATATTTTTGGAAAAGAAGAAGAAAATAATTGACATACAGATGTTTTTGGTCGTGCCATGGTAATATTTTCACCTCCTCCATCATCATCAAGGACTAAAACCTCTGCATTGATATCTTGATGTTGTGGCGATGGACCTCCATATTGGCTTCTATGAAGAAGATGAGGAAATGTTTAATAAAAAAGATTATACACCCTCGAGTGGCTCTCTACATATTTTTTTCCTAAGCAACCCAGTTCCTAAAGCTCGAGCCCTGAAATTAGCAACAAAAAATTCTCTATTTCGTAAAGTAAAAGCTTTAAAAATAATCTAAGCCAATAAGCATAAATATGGTGGTCAAAGCTAATTTTTCAGAAAATGAGCTAGAATGCTAAGCAACCCCAGCCCTGGCCCAAAAATTGGAGTTGCTTATAAAGAAAATGTCTACCCACTGGGAAAATTGGTCAAAGAACCACACCCGGTGAGAGAGAACACCCCTGTATCAGTGATCCAGCAAATAACCAGTGGATAAAAATGCCAAAATGGTCTAGTTTCAAGCCCAAGTGGGTTTATGAGTAAACCGGTGCAAAATATATTGAAATTCTACCCTGGAAAATCTTTGAAATTTATTATTTCAACCCGGTCAAATCAAAAAACGAAAAAGATTATCCCTACCCCGGTGAAAATCGAGTCCTCAACCCAGTGAGTTTTCGTGAACCTAGGTATTCAAATCCAGTTAAATTACTTTTTTCATAGCCACCCCAATGGATTTCAAAGCTTCACCGGGTCGCTGAGACAGGGGTGTGAAAGAAGCTGTAAAGATTTGATCACTGATTGAAAAAAATAAGGAAGTCTTATTCCCACTGGGAATGACAAGAAAAATTGAAATGAAAACTATAAAGACTATAATAGATCATCTGTCTATTAGCATCCTAGCTCATTAATTTTATCATGCAGAAAAAAGCTCACTGGGTCACAGAGACCAGGTCCATGTAATGATCATTTATTCATCTAAAGGAAATGATCTTCGAGAAGAATCCTAACCACATAGGCCCCGACAAGCCGTTGAACTGAGGGCCATTTCTTTGGGAAAAATGGACGCGCATCATGGTTGGATAAGGAAGAATTTCTTTCACTGTTTGCACCTTTTAAACACCGTAAATCATTATCTAATTGGACAAAACATAGTTTAGAGGCTTTGGACTTGAATTTAAGCCCCACTGACCCCCAATCATTCTTGAGGCCTTTTAGCGCCCGGGGTGGGGGGGGTACTAGGTTTGCGAAGTGACGGGTCATGTCCGAGCCAAAAATCGAAAATCGACCCTTAGAGAGAGGAAAAAGTGGTGTTTTTAGGACCCTAGAGAGACTAAAATCACGACCCTTTGAGAGAGGAAATTTTGGATTTCGTGTTTTTTGGATCCTTACAGGAACTCAAATTTCTTTTCAATGGTTTTTGTACCCCTTTAAAAGACTTTCGAGGGTGTGAAAGTAGACTCTTATGGCTCGCACATACCCGGCACCCATTTTGCCTAAGTAAAGTAAGTTTGCGACCGCAGCCGAGGGCGACCCGAAGGCTCCCTTTTCGTATAGCTGTCTACCCGAAGGTAGGGGAGGGCGCCACTCCTTTCCCTGGATTTCTCCACTTACCCTTGATCCGTCTCTTTAGTTGCTGAGCATCAAGCAGAGAGGCATCAAGTACCATTTTGGGAATCTTTGGTATGACCCGGCTGGGGATCGAACCCACAACCTTGCGCACCGTAGCTGGATGCTCTACCTTTATGCTACGGTCGCTCTACCCCCCCGGGCTTTAGCACTACTGCTAAGAAAAAGGATTCGCTTGTTAGGCTGAGAAATTTACCTGTAGTTATCAGCTGGTACAGGGCTGTGACTCCCATGTTGGTTACCATAGTAATGTGACGGGGGTGGCATGGGCGCCGTAAGATCGGAGGGTGAAGATAGGGGAAGTCTTGGACTGTAGTCAGTTTTGGTGGGTCCTGGTGGCTTTGAGTTCTTTTTGGACGAGTTTGAAGGACTACGCCTTGAAGACGGTGGTTGCTAAAGGTAAAAAAGAGTTTCAAAACGATATTCATATCTTTATCGAATAACGAAGCCTTGTTCATTTAAAAACCTTACAGAATTCAAAGAATTGGGATAGTAGAAGCAGATTATACCACACCAAGGCTCAATTTGCTAACCTTTTTTTTGGCTTTGAGAATTCAAAATGTTAAACTTGAGAAATGTTGAACTATGAATCTAAAAAGTCATATACTAAACTTTAAAGGTTGTTTGTGCTTCCTTTCTTAAAATGGAAAAATGATTTGACAGAACAGTGAATAATTCGGACGCAGTTTGCAATGTTCCTTTCAGTTAATAGGCCGTGGACCCCGTGAAAACAAAAGACTGTCTTAAAATCCTAAATTACTGGGCTGTCTACGTCATCCATCTTCCTTCATTAAACCATAATATCTTTTTGTGGGTCACACGGTAGTTTGCTGTAAGTAAATAAGCGAAAAAAGATCAACGTACCGATTTATCATTCTCTTCAACTGAACTGCTATTCATCAGACTCGAGACACTCGGGTCGACGGATGCGCTATTGAAAGCCATGCTCCCTTCAGACACCACCCCTATTGTAGTGATGCTCCCGTTGCGAGCGAAAGGGATATCCAGCAGATCTTCTTCTTCATCCCCGTGAAGATTGTCTTGGTAACCATCCACGTCATCTGCTCCAGAAGATCTGGGGAATTAGAGTATCGAAATTTTAATGCTTTTTGCAAAAAGTGCACAACTTTTTTCAGTAGACGAGTGCAGTCTTATACAAATTCGTATCGAAGAAAAACAAACAAACAATAAACAGCCATAACATATAAAAAGAAACGTGTCCAGTTTAATAGCTGACTAGTTCGCCATCTTGTTTTCGATTCAAATGTTTTGAACGAAAATCCAAGGTAAAATAGAAAACAACATGGCGGACTAGACACAATTATACGGGAAATCTCTGAGCAGTAAGCCTACCTAGTGTGTAAAAGAATACGATATCTGTGCGTTAACGTAGCGTAGCACGGCAATGAATTTTAAAATTTCCGTAGATATAGGACCTGTATAACAGACAAGGGAAGAAAATATTACATACTTTGAGTTGTGCGCATCAACATCAATGACCAATTCATCATCAGAACCTTGATGTTGAACCAAAACAACCAACTGATCGTTGAAATTGTAATCTGAACCACCATCTGATGACATTGAATTACTGTAGTCCGAAGTTTGCTGATTGTTGCGCGTAACTGATGTTTGGTCCCGCGTAACTGATGTTTGGTCCCGCGTAACTGAAACTTTTTGGTTCGTAATTTCCACAGCAGATTCGATATTTTGACTTTGACGAAGTTTTTCGAGGTCACCTTGCGGGATATCAAAAGCTTGGCCGTCACTATCTTCGAACTCGTTATCCTGCTCGTTACTTGGACGAAGTTGAGGTTGATTGGAGGACGAACTGAAGAGATAAAAGTATGACACTTTTTATGAGAAAAAACTTTTTATAAGAACAAACTATATAAAAACATAAGTCTTCGATGAACAAGAAGAAGAAACCTAAGAACATGTTAAGGCTTTGTGAACTCTAAAACATCCGATTTCTTAAGAAAATAGGCAAAAATGCTCACAAAAATGGTGAAAATAAGAACAAGGAAAATTTTAGATGTTCTCATTAAAAAACATGTAACGAAATGGTGTTAGTTAGCTCCGCAAACCAATACTCGCGGTCTTCTTAAGGTGGGATACGGTCAGAGCTTAATACTTGAAGTTTCCTCATTTCCAAAAAGGTTTACTGACCAGATCTCTTCGGTTAGCAATACTTTTGGAAAAACTCCTGAGTTTGAGTCCTTCGTAATTCGAACAAATTTGATTATTCGACCGTTCTTCGACCCCGCCTATATATGTTGATGTTTTAAACTAACCTTTTTTTGGAGTCTTTTGTTGATATATCATCTTGTCTCGTCAATTTTCGTTTATCCTCAACCTGTTTAGTCGAACGTTTTTCAAAAGTTGCATTCGATTCGTTCACTCTTTGCGGGCTTTTATTCCTTTGTCGTGTGTCTTCAGCCTTATTCAAGCTTGGTGTGTTCAGAGTCTTACAAGGTTGCCGTAAATCAGGAGATTTATCTCGTTTTTGACGGTTGTTGGGTACTGTTAATGCTCCCGTATCTTGAGTTTTGTTGTTCATTTGTTGTTGTCGTGTGTCAAGAGCCGTATGGTTGTTCTTGTTATGACTGTTCAGGGCCTTATTACGAAACTTGAGGTGCGAGAGTATGACCAATAGACAGTAATTGAGATTTTTTTGTTTTGCGTAGTCGAAAGGAGTGTAGCCGTTGTTATCTGCGATGTCTGTGAAAGCTGAAAAAAGAGTATGGTAGTTGAAACAGGAGTTTTGGAATGAAAAACTTTCTTTCATTTGTATTCTACAAAATGGCTGTGTCGAAACTTAGTGACTTCTTAGGAGCCTAATCAACGGACAATGGGCAATGGACCTTAGGACCCGCCTCCCCCGTTTATTTATTTTTTTGAATATAATATTTAGGTGTAAAAGGAAAGCCCTTATTTGGCTGTAAAATAATTCAATTTTAGTCTACATTTTTCTTATTTCGGGGTATTGAATAGTAAAATTTCCAATCTTGCGACCCTTACCCTAACTAGATCAATTATTAGCCAGTAAAAAAAACGAGAGAAAAAGCTGTACACCCTGTATAAATTGATCGTATTAATGTCGATTCGTTACGATTGGCTTTCTTAAAAATGAAAAAGAAATACCCGGCTAACTCACCTTCTCTGTTCAATAAGATATCCACCAACTCGCCATGGCCTCCTTGACACGCTAAATGAAGTGGTGTTCGTCCTCGATGGTCCGAAATATTTAATGAGACATCATGTTGACAAATTTCAAGAAGCTCTTCCAAAGCACCCACTGATCCTGTTTCGAAAGAGAAAATTGTTTTCATAAAACACCACCGTGTCATAGATCAGCTTGGACGCAAACTTAGTGGAATATGTACGGCAAGAATGGGGGCACTCATATGATCTGGCCTACGTCATGTGCCGCGCTTAAGGGTGGGGTTTTTCAGCGTCCCAAAATGCACTGTAAGGGTGTGTTTCTGTGAGATTGCACTGCAAGGGTCGAATTTTAAAACAAATTCAAAATAATTGTTAAAAAGAAAGGTTTTTACTTCTCGTTTGTTTGAAAAAGTTTCTATTGTCTGATAATTACAGCTGACAAGAATAATTTTCTCAGTTTTTCTTTGAAACAGAAAATTTCACAAGCTTCTTCTTTCACGCAGATTTACAGTTGAGAAAAATAGTGCTACTATAAGGGTTGGGTAAATCAAGAGAAAATGCACTGAACAAAGGGTATCTTTTCAGCCATATTGAACTGCACTGTAAGGGTACGATTTTGAAAAGCAGATTTTGCGCGGCACATACCGTCGTTTCGAAATCACCCCCCTTCCGGGGGGCAAGAATTTCGTCACCGGTTTGAAAAATAGCTTAAAAATTCAACCCCACTGAAAAATTAACTTTTATTTCATAGGCATTTAAAGTACAATGGAAAAATTACACTTCAAAATCACCCCACTGGAGTTTTGAGTGGAGAGCAATAGAACTTCTGGGAATTCCGATAGAAATTTATATTCCCACTCTGGGGAAAGATTCACCCTGAAGAGGAAGTAAATGTAGCTGCTTCTAATTGCTAATATACTACAAAAAAATGGTGTTGTAGTTTCGATGGCTGGCCCGTATTATCCCACACCAAATATAAATAAGGGAATCGATAAAAAGTTTGAGCACGCATATACAACATCCAACAGTGCCAGACAGTTTCATGAAGTATAAGAAGAAGCATAACCCAAAAATAAACATTTCCTTGGATTTTTGAATAGAAAACAACAAGAAAAAAGAAAAAGAAAATAGAGTCGATGTTGTAGGTCGCCCACAACATCGACTCTATTTTCTTGTTGTTTTTTATTTAAAATCCAAGGAAATGCATATACAAAGTTAAGGTACAAGGGAGAATTTGAAAAATGCAAGAGAGCCAAAGGTAGGCCCAGTCATGGAAAACTCACCATTTTCAGCGATTTGATGAAGGATGGTTTTGCCATGGTTATCGACGATGTTCGTGTACTCGCTTCTCATCAACACCTTGAACGAAAGCATATCAATTAGTAGGTATTTTGATATCAAGACGTTTTGTTTATGTTTTGAGCGCACCTTTTCCAAAGATGCTCGAAGGGTTATGTTCGAGCCCCCGGAGGGGATAGAGATACTAGGGTTGACGGATGAGGGGTATGTGCAGACGGACCAAAAACCGACCCAGTGAAAATTCCAAGCACTTTTTTGTGGCCGCTATACGGCCAAAATTTTGAATATTTAGAGAATTTGTATTTTGTGTACAAAACTGTCAAAAAGATGAAGATAGTGAGCAAAATCAAAATGTATTCTCTCTATGATGATTGAGAATAAATTCAATTCAATACACTTCTTTCTATTTTCGCAAATACAATGCTTAATCCTTATAAAAAATTTTGGTTACTTTCGAAGGCCAAAACTCAATTTCTAAGTCAAAAAACGGCCAGTGACCAGAGTGCTTGGAATTTTGCCTGCGACCCTTAGAGAGACATAGAGGGACTTTTTTGAAAGTTTTTCTTCCATTTTAGAAAAAAATCCTACCCTTAGAGGGACTAATTTAAAACTGTCTGATTTTTCCGACCCTTAGAGAGACTTTGAAAGGTGAAAAAACCGACCCTTACCGTCCACACATACCCAGCACCCATCCCCCCCAGGTTCAGGCTGACAAGGATGGAAAGTGTGGGTAGAAAAAAACTGCTAGATAAATTAACGAGACTTCATAAGCATATCGTTTTTCTAAAAGATTGCTCACCTTAAAACATTGTTTACTGGTGCTTTGCGAACAACTCCAATGCAAAAGGTTCTTTCCCGATTTGTCTTTGTCTCGCATCTCTGCATCAATTATCTCAAACCTGGAATATATACATAGGAAAAGACACGAGGGATAGATAGACTCACTTCTTGTCGGTCGGTTAGTTCGAAACGCAGGTCACAGGACACAGGTTGTAAGTCACAGATCGCAGGTCAACAAAATACAGACCGAAAAAACATTATCAGATTGTAAAGTTACATGAATACATTACATCGTAACACATATCAGAAAAAACTAATGATGGAATCTTGAGAAAATTGTAAAAACTGGTTTTTCCGGCATATTTCTGGCATTTTTGGCCCAGCGGCCGGGAAGACATTTTTTCGAAAATACCTTATGTATATCTTAGGTATTGCCAATTGCACCAGTGTGCAAAATTTCGTGACAAAAATATTTTCTCAAAAATCCAACTAGACCACATTTTGGGTATTGCTAATATGCATCTTCGTGCAAAAAATCAGAAAAAACTAATGATGAAATCTCGCGAAAATACCAAAAAACCGTTTTTACGGCATATTTCCGGCATTTTCGGCCGGAAATGAATTTTTTTCGAAAATTGGGCTCCGTTAAATTTTGAGCATTACCATTTTACCAAAAATCAGAAAAAACTGGTGACCCAATCCTAAGAAAAGCTGGTAACAGACGGACGGACGGACGGACGGACGAAAGGACAAAGGTTAATTTATAGGACCTCCAGGTAGGTCCGAAAAGTAACAATTGACTAGAAAACAGCACATAAACGAGTCTTTGAATGACAAAATAAGTTAAGACTTGTCCTTGAGAAATTTATTGGGGTAAGAGCCCCCCCCCCCTTACCACCCAAATACAGTAATCGAAGAATCCAATCACCATTCTTATCTGGCGATGGGAGGGAAATTCTTTTTATCTATCCTCCCTCAAAAATAGAAAATTTCTATAACATCGAGTGAGAAAAAATGATTAGGAAACTTTGCATGGTCTTGCTCAGCAAAAATTAAATTGATGGTTGTTTAAAATCTTTTAAAAAACACAAAAAACAGGGATATTTCAAAACAAATGTTTGAACCAACCACGCCCTCATGTTTACCCTTTTTTTGATTGATGAGGAGATTAGCCCTGTGAGCCTCTGGAAAACTCATCATGTAACGTTCAAATAGGCCATTTCACAGTCGCAAAGCGTAATGGGTAATCAAGACCACTGCGCGCTAATGACGACTTACTATTGGTCCAAAGTTTTAAAAATTTTTGAAGATTTTTGCGTCTAGCCAACGGGAAACCGTTATGGAGGCGCAATCAGTCCCATAGTTTGCAGAGGGGTATGAACCCCCCTAGGTTTATTTCATCCCCCCCTATATACCCATCCCCCCCTTTTGTAATGAAATCTTATCCCCCCCTTTTTTTTTACAGAAAATCCGTTTCGAAGGAAACTTGCTTTCCCACCTACCAGCAAAATTATCAACAAGAAAGAGTATGAAGTATTATAGTCACGAGCCAACAATGACAGAATATAACTAGCGTTTTTCATTAATCTTGATCATTTTAAAATCTAATCTAAAATGTGTGTGTTCTGTTGAAAGTTCTTCAGGTCCCCCCCTTTTTTATTTGACCCCCCCCCCCCCTACATTCCCATCCCCCCTAGTTTTTTCGGCAGATCTCGGTACCCCCCCTACAAAGGCCCTCCAGAAAGTTGGCATCCCCCCCTATTAAAAAGGGGGGGGTGCAAACTATGCAGTCCTGATTACCCAAGTTTCATTTCGAATGTGAAATGGCCTATAAGAACGTCGACGATGTTTGCCTTGAGATCGAGGTGTGTCTGAACCACTGACCTTTATATACCCTGGATAAGTTTTTCAATCCCGGCTAAGCAAAATTTTTGATCGGAGTTTTTTTTTGAAAAGTGGTACCCTAATGGTGGCACTACTTAATAGCGGTGTAAATGCATCGAGAGCGATAGATCTGCTTTTCCTCGAAAACTTTTGATGATGTAGCGCCGTTAGATGTTAATTTTTAACACTGCAATGGCTTCTTTACGGATACCAATTCAAAAAAAAACTTCGATCAAAGATGGCGGATATAGCTTGGTCCAGGGATATATAAAGGTCAGTGGTCTGAACTTTACCTCATATCATCATCATGGGAGATATTCAACAACAATTCCATGTTTTCGTATTGATCGAAATGGCAAGCCCACATAACTGGTGTCATCTCATCGTTGTCCAGGCTATTCTTATCGCCTCCTGCGTCTAACAGTTTCTATGAACAAATCAGAGATATTATTCGTAGAAAGCATAGTCTAACTCAGATATAGTAGAAAAAAATATAGAAATAATGCAAGGGAAAAATTCTAGTTCATATAAACTAACAATACCACATAACAATTATCGTATTATCATACAAAAACCATATCACTGCGTCTAACAGTTTCTACGCAAGCTAACAATTAGAATTATATTTTAACGGAAAAACATTATAAGCTAGTCAAAAGAAATCATTTTCGCTTTTATTTCGTTGATTTTGTACGTTGAAGGGCTTAGATACGTCGTGCTTTGGCTGAAAAGTGTGCTGTGGTTAGGTTGGAAATCCTAACTAGGTCACGCGACATTACAGTGCCGTAGGAAGCATTTTCATATTAGGGGGTCTGAAGTTTAGTGATACCGCGAGGGCCAACCATGGGTTGGCCCGAGAGGAAAATTTTGAAAATTTGAGCTCTAGATTGCTTAAAAATACACTCAAAGCATGCACATAAAGACAATTGTGACAAATTAAAAAAGAAAAACTTTGCATTTTGCAAAATAACCATTTTTGAAAAAATTATTGGGGGGGCATAGCCCCCCAGTTGCTACGGCACTGCATTACAATAGAATTTCAGCGCTTAACCAATCAGAAGCTTCGCGGGTTTTCGAAAACAATAATAGCAACAGTATTTTTTTACGATATTAACTTTTTTTTGCCTGTGATGGCTTAAAGCACAGCATCTAGCCCTTAAATCTTATTATACTTCTCGTTACCAGAAAAACCACAAACATAACACCAGGCTCTGCACCAAATAATCTCAAGCACAAAATGGTAACAAAATTCACTGTATCATCGAGAGGTTTCTATATAATACCTTAACAAGTGCTTTATCGGAATAAGCAGCTGCAAGATGAAGTGGAAACCGTCCTTCGCTGTCTTCTACGTTCAAAGAGACCTGAAGAAAAGAATGGTTTCCATCTGGTACACATTATCATTAAGACATATACGGCGTTGAAATGAATGACGAAACACCGATGTGTGTTGTAGCTGGATTGGGAAAATTAATAGTTCAAAGAATGTTTCACAAATTGCAAATCTTATCATTAGTAAAGTAGACACATTAAAGAAAGATTTAACAATTACACGTAAAAAATTCGATGGCCAAAATGTCAAGAACAAGTTAAAGAACATTTTAAGGCTTGGTAGACTTAAGAATTTCTTAGGAAAATGGATAAGAATACTCACAAAATGGTCAAAATAAGAACATGTTAAGAACATTTTTAGGCTTAAAACTCAAAAAGTTAAGAACATCCGAAGGCTTCAAAAACTGTTAGCTGTTCTTATAAAAAAACGTGTACAATGTTTGGTTATGACTTATGAACTAATTTGAAGCATATTATTTTACCAAGAAATCTCTAAAAAAGTTTTGCAAAGAGTTTTGGAGTTGATTGGTGTCAATTATTAGTTCAAAGAATTTCGAAACTAACTAATTGACTGTGCTATGGGGAAAATCATTAATTGTTGAAACTTTCAGAAAGTGAGAATTCACTGTAAAGTTTCCAGCCAGAAATCAGAGAAACCATTGTTTCCCATCAAATGGTTCAACGAATTTCACAACTAGCTAATTAGAATGAATAATTCAATAAAATTAGTGAGCCAGAATTAATGATTAATTAAAGGTGAAGTACCCAGAAATCTCCTATAAAAATAAACTGAAAATAATTTTAAGAAGTGTGTACCTTTTTCTTCATGAGTCTTTCCAACGCTTTTTCGTTATTACAAAGAGCACACATATGAATTGGTCGTAGTCCGTCTGTTTTATATAAAATGTGAAAATTAGAAATACATTAAAGGAAGAAATTTTGACGGGAATTTAATTTGGCGGATGGAAGAAAGTTTTTTCGGAGGGAATCTAATTTGGCGGTTAACTTGAAAAATTAAATTTGGCGAGAACTTAATTTGGCGGATTTTGACCAAATCTGCAAAATCCACCAAATTTTCTTCCCGTCAAAATTTCTTCCTTTTAATGTACGCATTGTTTCGGAAACTGACCATCATTACTCCATTTTGCCACACCCATCTTAAACGTAACTATAGAGCATGTTGACCACACTGGCTCAAATTCAGTGTATTTTGCGTCAATTAGCAAGCTAAGTTTGTAGCCTCATTTCATCATCATTTCCTCATTTCATCGCTAATTTCATCGTTCCTGCCACAGCAGAATGAAAAAATGAAACAAATATCCCCAGAGATTCGCCCAAGAAAAAGTTAGCAAAATTGTACTTGATTACTTTATTTTAGAACACTCCCTTCTCACAGACTAACTGGGACCCCTTCCCACTGAAAGAGTTTGCTAAAATATCGTCCCCGGTGGAAAATCATCCTCCAAGTTTTGTCCCAACTCAAATAAACCAATCCACAATGCAAAATATTATGCTATTTTTCCCATCCCCATTGAGTTTTCTGACTTGAAAACAAAAAAATTTAAATCCCAAGCCATAAAAAATATGGAAGAATCAATCCCCATCGTGTTTCAGTCCGCTATTTTGACCACCCCCTCCCCCACTGGCTGAAAAGATCCTACCGGGTTCTGTGAGAAGGAGGTGTTTTAGAATAAGACAACGATTGAGAGCATCTTACCGTTAGCCTCGTGTTGAAGATCGACGCCATTTTGAATCAGGATATCGAGACATTGTAAATGTTCCTTAGTGTTGCCATGGATACAATAAGAAACCGTGCAACGTCCCAACACGTCAACCTCGTTAATACAATCACTGTCTGAAAAGAAGAAGAAGACTTCATCTTCAGCTCATGAAAGTTATTAAACATATCGAGTCATTCATACATCAATTTGTTGAAAATTTCCAAGCAAGTAACTTCCCCAAAGGCTTAAAAAATGAGTGCTGTTTAAAGGTTTAAAGGTTTCGGATTTTCGCTCAATTTTGATTCGCTAAATTTTCTAAGCAATATACTTTTTTGTATGAGCATCCCAGATTGTTTAAGCCTAAAGATGTTCTTCCGATGTTCTTATTTTTGTGCAATTTCCATGGCCCCCGTCACCGGGGGGGCCAGGGGGGCCATGGCCCCCCAATATTTTGCAAAGTATTTTTTTTTTTACTTTGAAAAATCTTATATATACCGTTTAGAGGGGTGAAATAAGGGCAAAAAGTCGAAAATTTTCTTCGTCGCCCAACCATGGTGGGCGACATATTTTTTTGGCCCCCTCAATTCGATGCGCACGCCGGGGGCCATGATTTCCTGAGAAATTGGGTCTTTTAGAGCCTAAAAGCCTTAAATGTTCTTAAACTTGTTATAAAGTTCTTTTTTTTAAAGAACAATCTAAGCCTTAAAACTCAAAATGTTAAGAACATCCGGAAGCTTCAAAAATGTTGGATGTTCATAAAAAAACGCGTATTCGGTTGTTCGTTCAAAAAATGACCTTTCGTTAAATAAATATTATCAATCAAATCTGTTTTATAACTGATTCAACCAGACTCGACATCTCTTTGAAAGAATTAAAAAAAATGAGTACGCTTATTTTAATCAATATTGTCAAAAAAAGATTTACAAAATCTTTCAGTGTCAACGTGAGTACATTATGCTTCACTGTAGACAAATCAAATAACTATAAAAAAAATGAAAATATACATGCGATATATAAAAAAAACAGCAAGGTCCAGTGGAAAACTTAGAGTTGTTGTTTTTTGAAACTTTGATTAATTAAAACCGTTGGGTGATTTATTTTAAGGTAAGTAGTTTTCTTCAGGTTCAGATTTTTTATTGTTTTCTTCCTCTCGTTTGTTCTTCTTGTAAAAACTTGAGTTAATTAATTCTAAGAAATTTACTTTGTACTGTACAAGTTTTTTTATAAGAACAAAGTTTGTAAATAGAATTTAAGACTTCAATACCATAGAATTTAAGAAAAATCTAAAAAAACATTTTAAGGCTGTAAAACGTGCAACTTATGAGGAAAATCTGAAAATGCAAAGAATAAGAACAAAGAATACGAACAAAGAATAAGAACATTTTAGGAACATCATTAAGCTTATAACCAAAAAAATCCAAAAACAGCCGAAGGTTTCAAAAATTGTTGATATGTTCTTATAAAGGAAGTGTAACGCGGAAATATGTCATTTCCTCCATTCGTAGGCCAAAATGATTCGTGATTTGAAAACTTCGAAAAATTGTTGCCAAATAATTATTTTCTCTGAATCGTACAATTAGGAAAACTGTACAATTTTATAAACCAATCAGATTCGAGCGATAATGAGGCTTTTAAAGAGAGACTCTGATAAAGAGTGGACTTCAAATTTCTTTTATATTTTAAAAAGATTTTAAACAGTTCGGGGACTTTGGAATTAGAAGATTTAAAGAAAATTTACTTGTTTGCTTGTTTATTTGTCTGCATATAAAAATTGCCATGGATTCTCATTTGAAAAAATTTAGATTTTTTTTGAGAAGAGCATCTTTATTTTGGAAACATTTGGATTTTATTGTCGTGATTTTTGGACTTTTGATTTTTATGTTGTTATCACAATATTACAATGTAAGTGAACTATTTAAAAAATGTCTTTCTTGGCAGTTTAGGTATTAACTCTTTCTTCTATTATAGTTTTTTGGCGCCAAAGCTTTTGTTTAGCATAAGATTGTTTAGACATTCTATTTTTACTTATTGAAAATTGAAAGTCCAGTAGACCTCCGGCTATTTGAAGTTTCAAGAGTGAACAACATTCACAATACTTCGAACAAACAGGGGTTCGAATTTATGAGGAGCATCTATTCCACCGATTTATTCAAGACATTGATGATGATCTGACCCTGTCAGAAAGAAAAATCGAAAAGTTTTCCTATTTCCACCCTGAAAAGTGGCCAAAATGAATAAAAGTAGACGAAAAATTGAAAAATAATTCTAATTTCCACTATGAAAATGGTCAAAAATTACCAAAAGTCGACCCTGTCAGAAACACGTCTTGAAAATTAGTAAATATTTTTGACCCTGTCAGATATCTTCAGAGCCTTAAAAAAGGACGCGTACCCAATTTTGTCTAAGTAGCGCCCCTGGGAAATTACTTTTGTTCAAAATCATTACTTTTAATTTGTCAAAATTCTCATAACATTTTAAAATGAAATTTAAAGTAAAAGGAAAATTGAAATATCTACAAAAAAAAAACACAAACCTAATTTGATCAACTCTTGCAACCTGACCACATCAGCCTCCTTGAGAACGTGAAAAACCTCTGGAAGTAAATTCCTTTTATCACCGTGTCCAAAGCTTGCACTGAGCTGGTTTGCATCTAAGTTGATCCATCTCCATTCAAATTTGTTTGCAGGTGGGATGAAGGGAGATGCCGGGCTCAATGATCCAAGGGAACTGGACAGAGAGAGACTTCCATCAAGCAAAGGGGTCACCTGTTAAGAACATTGATTAAAGAGTACATGAGAGAATAGTAAGCAGTAGTAGAGTCAATATTTCACATAATTAACCTAGTAATTTAGAAACTCTACACATTATTTCAAGTGTTTTCATGAGGTCCACGACCAGCCCAGCTCGCCTACCATGAACTGAATGGAAAAAACAACACGGACCCCTGGTTTGAGGCACTCGGCTATCACTGTTTTTTAGTATCTTTATTTTGATGTGTTCGACATCTAAGTAATCAAGATTATCAACGACTGAAGTTTTGCAACTTCATAATGAAAGAACTTGATAAACCAAGGGGCAATTTAATTTAAAAATTTAACACAGCTTTCAAAAGAATTTTAAAATTAATCAAACATTAAATTCAGAAATCGCTTAAAAAAGAATTGTATTGTGATTAAGGTAGTGAGTGCTTTGATTGAACTGAGGGTGGTTTTGGGCCTAGACCTTATAATTAAGGTTTTTGGTTGAAAAATGTTTCAGAAAATTGTGCCCATATGTAATTGGGCAATCCCTGGCGGGGATCCATTTTTTTTGAATGAAAATACTTCAACCCCTAGGATTCTCAAATATTACATGTAATCCATAGGATTAAAAAAATTCCATTAATTTCAAGCCTTGTCCCCATTGGAATGGAACCTTTTCATCAACAGCAGCTATATACCCAACAAGGGACAAACGGAAAAGTGAAGAACTCTGTATTTGAAAAGTTTACGGAACATCATGGAATCAAACATATGGGAGAGATAGAATATATAAACAAACCTTAGTTTTGTGGCGAATCCGTTTATAATGTTTATGGAGATTAAGTAGACTGTAATTCAATGAGTCTCGCAGTTCCGCTGTCTCTACTCCTTGAAGCTTTGTAAGAAATTCCTTGATATCATGGACCACCCTTTGAAAATCTGTAAAATATAGACAATATGAAAATATATGTGAAATATATTTTCTATATTTTCTAACAGTTTGGAATTTGCTATGTATTGATTTCAATAATAAACTTAAATGATAAGGTAAAAATATCAACTAGAAGTTGAAACTTGATGTCATTGTCAGTATTACCAAATTACACTATTTTCAAATAAAAAAATAGACTTTGTGACATAAAAAGAAACAACAATTTAAATTGCATTTAATGTAAACATAATTAAAAAATACCTCTCTTTCTAGGAGACATGATTCCAGTATAATTCACATTATTGTTAATTCTTCATATACTTTTTATATTTTTCAAACCTATAATATACAAAATATACATAATTGTTACAAGGGCAGGACTGTAAATAAATTCACTCGGACATAATACCCGACTAAAATCGAATCCAATACCAGTCAAACTCAAAATCCTCTCGTTTTCTCATTAAACCTAAAATAGCAACTTACCCAAGGTTTCAAAAACAAATCTCAATTTTCAATTTCTAACAAACACCCCTACTATGTACTAGTTATCACATGACTTCGAGTGCAATACGAGAAATATTTTACGAGTTCCGAGATTTTTCCGTAATATTTTTCCGAGCCTTTAGGCGAGGAAAAATATCGGTAAAATCTCGGAACGAGTAAAATATCGAGTATTGCACGAGAAGTCATGTGATAACTAATTTATTGTCGACTCAAAAAAATTGTCCTGATATAAATCTCTTTTTGTTTTTGTTTTAAAACTTACTTCCGCCTTGCTTCTTTCTTCTGTGTAGTTTCGAATGTTTTTATTCGAAAATCTAATTCGAACGTTAGATTCGAACAAAAAAATTCGATATGTTCCCGCAGAAAATACTCACACAAAAACAAAACAGAAAAGGATTTTTCGATCATTTTCGATCCAGAAGTTTTGTTTTGAAGAGTTGCAGATTTTTCAGAGATGTATTTGAAAGTTTCTAGATTGATAATTCAAAATGCAGATGGTGTACAGTATTGTTTCGATAGACAAGAAACCCTTCATCATTGGATTAATAACATTCAGTCTTTTTATATGTTTTGTTTCGATGCATGGAAAAGAATAGCAGAGGAAAGGAGTCCCATGATGGAAATGTATGCTTGTAATAATGGTTAAAGAACAACATTTTTTTAAGAGCAATACAATTTGGATACTTTCTTGATTATCATCAAGCTTTAAATGTTTTGAATTTTAGAAGGAAGATGTAATGATTGTTGAGTTGAAAATTCCAGGACGTACCTCGTCGAGAACGAGAATTAGGAGAGAACTTTTATAAAAATCACTCGTCATTTGGTTTAATACAAGACATTTCACTTCCCTTGCTATGTTATGAGAAATTTTATTGGCAAAAATTCAAGAATCTCAAGTTTTTTTGTATGCATGGATAATTAAAAAACTGTTTGATTATCACACGAACGAATTTTATACCAAAAACTGGAAATATTTGGGTGGTCTCAAGTAGTTTTATAATTTCTTAGTTCATCAGATTTGATTTTAGTGTCTTTTATGGAAAAACTTCAAAGTAAAAGTTAATCTGAAAATATTTTTGTTGCGTTTTCCCTTTGACTCCCAAGTCAGTTTTTCCGAAAGTCAGTTCTTTTCGGCTGTTTTGTTTTGATTTTTCTCCCGCCGCTTACCCAGTCCCCCAAAAGTCAACGCGGTCATATTTCCATACTAGAGAAATATGAAATATCGCAAATATCTCGATGCTCTCGACCAATCAAAACGCTGATATTTTTTTGGGTCGGCAATAATAGATAAGAGCAGCCTTGGAACAACTTAAAGTTACAGTAATAGAGAAAGTGGTTAGTTGATAAAAGTGAAAAACTTTTAAAAGTTACAAAGAAAGCGATTGGATAAAAAGTGATCTTAAAAACAATCTTAAAAGTTACAAAGGAATCAATTCGATAAAGATTTGTTTAAAATAGAAGTTCGTGGTTTTATTCATTATTTTTTCATGTGGACATCATGACCAATCCAATATAAAAGATTTTCAGTCGGTCAAATGGCTCAATTTACCAATCCCTAACTTTAATAAGGTGAGCAGAAACCAAACACAGGTTGTCATCACACACGATTTGAAGTAAAAATGAAATTAACATCCATAGCATTCCTGGAACATTCCAGAACGTTCCCGATCGTTCCAGAACGTTCTTAGACATTTTTAAACTTGTAAACGTTCTCCTGCGTTCTTAGATCGTTCCTAAACATTCAAAAACGTTCGGTAACATTTGTTTTACTGGAACGCTCCAGTATATGTATTTAAAGTTGCTTGTGGTGACACATATGTCCTTAGAGGCGCAGTGGTAGTGGTCATCAACGTTAATACTCCTTTAACTTTAGGCAAATACGAAGGTCTATTGCATATTAATTACTCGACACTTAAGTGGATGTAAGTAAAACCAGAGGGAAATTAGATATTACCTATAAATAAGTTTTGTTCAAATTGGCTCGCTAACACTCTCCCGAATTAGTACACAATAATGCTGCAAATCTATATGGACGTACTATAAACAAGTGATACTTTTATGGACCTACCTGGTTATGCATTTAACAAATATAATTGATATCTACGTGAGCATGACCGTTAAACAATCATTCAGAACACAAATAGTGACGATCTATCAAAATTAGTCGTTTGTTTCTTATAAAAAAACGTTTAGAAACCAAAATTTCATGCTCTTGAAGTAATCTTTCATATTCAAGACTTCGTGAGCAAAAAAAAAACATCAATCTCATTAAAAAATTTAGTAATTTGGCTAATAACATTGATGTATGCTTATTAATAGTGATTCTTATAAATAAAGATGCGTTTTTTGAGCTGAAAAATTCTTTTTTCACAAATATCTGCTTGAGCCATCTTTTACCTTACTTTCATGTAAAAAATCAGAAAAAAACAATGATCCAATATTTCACAAAGCTCAAAAAACCCTTTTTAGCCGTTTTTTGGCCCAAATTTGCCCAAAAACATTTTTTTTCAAAAATCGGGCTCCGTCACATTTGAGGGTTTAAAGTTATGCATCTTTGTGCAAAAAATCATAAAGAATGAAAATGCCAATCACGAGAAAAGCTAATACCTAAGTAATTGATAATGTGCTTATAAAAAAAATATCGAATTTGGCCAGTTTTTCTATACAAACACGCTAAGAAACCAAAATTTCATGTCTAAACACACATACTCTCTAAAAGTAAGCCCTCATGAGCAAAAAAAACATCTATCTCATAAAAAAATTAAGTAATTTGACTAAAAACATTGATGTATGCTTATTAATAGTGATTCTTATAGATAAACATGCGTTTTTTGAGCCAACAAAATTTTTTTGCAAAAATCTGCTTGAGCCATCTTTTACCTATGATGGTACCCTACTTTCGTACAAAAAATCAGAAAAAATTAATGATCCAATTTTTCACAAAGTCTAAAAAACCCGTTTTTTAGCCGTTTTTTGGCCCAAATTGGCCCAAAAAATTTTTTTTTCGAAAATCGGGCTCCGTCACATTGTGGCCACCACCATTTTGCACCTTTGTACCAAAAATCAAAAGATTCCTATGATTCAATCCTGAGAAAAATTGGTAACAGACGAACGAACGGACGGACGGACGAACAAACACAGGTTAATTTATAGGACCTCCACCGGGGTAGGTCCAAAAATTATGGTTTCATTCCTGTATTACAAAGCAGATAATTTTTGGCTCGAATTACTTCAGTAATTTAAGATGTGGAACTGAGTCATAAGTTGTCACATTTTCCCAAACTATTCCTGAATTGGAGACCAAAAGTCAATTCTAACTCGTGGTGGTTCTCCTTGGCAACTGAACAAACCTTCACCCGGGTCAACCCCTGTAATGTGAGGGGGATTGGGTTGTCAGTCCATACTTGCTGACAGGATGCATAACTGCACTATCACAGTTGTGAGATTGGGCTGAATAACCTGCTGTAACTAGCCCAAATAGATAAATAGAGAGAGAAAGATAGATAGCACTTCGATCTATCCATTATTCCAACAAAGAACAGAGGTCTAACAAAAACATCACCAAACAACAGACAAAGAAAGATTCAAAGATGGAAGGATTTTATATCATATACAAGACAATGTTAATCAGGAAAAATGTCTGAGAAATTGCCAAATGCTTGAAATGCTATCCCAATGTTTGATGTGTTAGATTTTAATTATTTTTCATCATGTATAATTCCCTGAGTGTTTGACTGTTGTGATTGTTGTTCATGCGAGAGCTATTGTACTGTGAAATCGGGTAACTTGCATCACTGGAGGAAAACATACATTGGCTCCAGTTTACAGACCAACTAAAGCAGTATTACTTCTCTTCTAACTGTTTAGACTAAAACTCCTATATCAAGATTACAGTATTTTGAGTGCAGGCCGAGTTTTCAGTGGTTTCATTTTCCATTTCAAGCCAACATCTTAGCCATGGGGTGCTTGCCGATAGTTACAGGGATTTGTGCAAAAAGCAAACATAGAAAGTTTTCCAAATCCCAATTTCAATTAAACCAATAAGAAATTAAACTCTCCCATGTTTTCACTTTTCAACCTAGATCCACAAACTGCCGGATAAGTCATTTCCCAGAAATTTTGCCGGAACTCAAGCACTGACCTATTTACATGTGCAAAATTATTCTTACTTTAGCGTGTAATCAAGGCCTAACAAATCAAAGCGCTGTCTCGGAAATTGAATGACAAAATTTTGTTGGTTGATTCTGTCCGCTACATGTTTATAGCAATCGTTATTTTATTTCATTTCAACCTTTATGTTTTAATTAATTGCCTTGAGATCTTGAACTTGATTCAGGTAACGTTTACTCTTGTTGTTACAAATACATCCTGTAGATGACTGATGTTGTCTTCTCTGAATACTTGATTTTCTAGTGTGGCTAACTGTAAGTCTAGACTTCAGTGTTGACATAGATCTCTTCATACTCTTCTCCCCGGCCATTTATTTTGCTTCTTTTTCTTTTTACTGCCCCTTTCTCTCCAGGTCAGCTGAGAGGCAGGTGGTGAATATTTCACCGAGTGGATGGGAAAAAAAGGGCTTGAAATAACGGTCAGACATCGGACATTGTCCGACCCAAATAGCTTCATGTCCGACCCAAAAATCATAATTTTCAAGCTAAAGCAACCCTGATCGGACATTTTGTCCAACCCACTTGAAATCGTTATTTCGAGGCTTGGAAATCCAGTCTCATATCTACCATTACAACCAATTATATATTGGACTTATGACGTAATTCAATGAGAGACTCCACCTTTTAAAAATTATAAATAAAAAGATGTCAGTTTTCAAGCTTGTTGTTGCAAGAGGTTATTTGGCAATTTATGGTAATTACAACATCCTTCCTAAATTCATCACATGTTCTTTTTAATTTGATTCTCATATACAAGGTGAGAAACCTTGAACAAATTCGGCAAAAATTCCCTTCGACAAAGTTCGACGACGAAAGGTATGGACATGTTTTTTAATTCTTACCAAAATGGACATTTTGGGAAAAACCTTATTACGGCTTTTGTATCCACAATCAGTGACAAAATACTTGGCACAAAAGGGAAATTCACAGGGGTGTTTTGAAACCACAATCGATTTGTAAGTGCTCTAAAGTAGGTTCGATGGGTAGAGTTTTAACTCTGAGTTTTAACGCTAGACTTAAGACTTAAGATCCAAAATTTCAAAAAAGGTCCAGTAAAGCTTGAAATATAGCCTAGGAACCAATAAATCCCTCCCAGATCGAAATAATCGATGAAATCAAGTTGAAGGCCTGAAATTGACATTCTCGCTTGAACTTCAATTTTCAAAAAATGGTAAATTAGCCAAAAGTGCCAATATATTATGGCACTGATTGCAGTTGTATTTTACAATCTTATAATAGTGGTTATCTTAAATAGTCAAAGAACAACATACTGAAAAATCTATTTCCAATTCTAATTCTACTTAAAGTTATCCTATTTCAAAGTGCGGCCCAAAAATGAGCTAAAACTTAGCATTTTAGCATTTTAGCTATGTATTTCTATTTTATTCCGCGCGGGTTTTTCAATAGAGATGTCACATGACTCAAATTCCGCAGTCTTATTGGACTAGAGAAAGCGAAAGTGAAATCGCGCGATCTGATTGGATGCAAAAAAGACCCTGTGAACTGGAACTGAAAATAATTCTCATTCTAAAAAAAGATGGCGGCGAGAAAAGCACGTCTTTTGCTTTGGACAAAAGGTTGTAAATTCTGGTTGATTTTAAGGTTTTATCTTATTTTTTCTCATTTACTTTAATTAGTAGAGGCTTCTTCAATGTTTGGGGAAGGTAAGTCTATAAAAGTAATTTTTTTTCCGTTGAAAAAAGTGTTTAAAAAAGCATTTTTTGTGCTCAAGGTTTATTTTTCTTCGCAAATTTTTGTCTTCAATCTTAAATAGATGAACGAGTATTTCACTGATGGTTATGATATTTTCACAGAACATAGTAAAACTATTCAGGAATTTGGACCTTTTAACCGACTTTCAAAAAATCTATTAGGGGTCACTCACATATCGATTCTTCCCACGACTAACGTCAAATTGACGCTAATTTGAAAACCCCCCACCCCCACCTCTTAACGTCAAAGTTCAAAAATTATCAAAAATCGATGAAAATTTTCTCCTTCACTTTCATCGTTGTTTTGTCAGCCATCTTTAATCTCGCTACGACTTGCTCAGGCAGTTTACATTTAAAAAATAATGGAGATAATTTCTAAACTTTTTTCAGAAAGTTGCCGGAATTAATTATCTCCATAATCATAATTCGCCGTCGGCGAAATTCAAGGGCCGTGCGAACCGTCTGAAGTGTGAACAAAAGGAACTCCAGACGTAAACATCGGGCCGTTTGTTTTGGTTAAAATTTCTGTAAAACAGCGAAGCAAACGAATATTTAGGTATGTAAAAGGAGGAAAAGAAATATGGAAAGTAACATTTGTCACGGAATAAACGTATTAAAAATTGATATTTCTGGTGAAATTTCTTAGCGTCAAAGACTCTAACCCACCCACCCCTTCGCGTCAATTTGACGTTAGTCGTGGGAAGAATCGATATGTGAGTGACCCCTAGTTCTGGAGATAGATATATTGAAAAGTTTAGACATCGGTAGTTCACGTTGGCGTTCGCATTTCAGTTCCCAAACCAAACGCACGTGGTCTGGTCATTAAAATACAAACTTAAATCAAAACAATAATGGTAGAGTAGAGCTGCAAGACCTATGGCTAAATCTTCATGATGCACCGACAAGCACGGAGACTTAGAAAATTTTTTGAAACTTTTCAATACTTTACCCCGGTTCGAACCTACATGTTTCCGATTACGAAACACGTAGTCTATACCACTAGGCCACGACGGCTGCTAATTTTCCGAAATTCAAGGTTATTTATATGGAGTGACATATATAGTATATACGGGTGAACAGACCTCACGAGTTAGGCTAACTGTTATGATCGCCATTCCTCCAGGAAGACCCCACACACGGGTGCACCACCGGGAGGGTGCACAGCCGTCTGGGTGCATGTTAGGGATGAGCAGCGTTTGATGATGGATTGATTCTATCTATAATACCTACAAAAATTGATTTGATATGGTACAGTTGACATCGCCATACTCTTCAAAGTAAAATGTGTTAGTAAAGTAATAGAACAGGACAAAGTCCAAGGAACCTGGCTGCTGTATCATTATCAACCTCCTTCCTCCTCCTCAGTCTGAGAAAAAATGAAAAAATTAACAAGTTTTGGCTATAATATAAAATCAGTAGCTTAGCAAGTTGGTAAGACAAAGAAATTTCCTCACCATGTTTCAACAACAAGATAAATTGAACATTCATGTGTATAATTGAATAAAAAAGTAACATCTTGAATAACTTACTTTTTGAAAATTGTTGAGAAGAAAAATCAGAAATTATCCTGTGGAGCTGAGGTGCAAATTTTTGGTCGTCCATTGAGCCTCGATTATCTCTACAACAATTTTACAATTTGTCTCGATCATACAGTCAAAACAAAGAAAAATAACGCGGGTAAAATTTCATCGCGCGCACTTTCGGTTTCAGTTTCGAAAGGTAAATTTTTCGACAAAACTTGGAAATTCCCAATCTCAATTCCAACGCCCCTTGGACAGTTGTGAAAAAAATAAAACAAAAAAAGTTCCTTATCTTTCAGCGATGATACCCCCATGGAGTTTGAATCAGTATTTCCCATGCTGAAAGAGATTTTACCTTATAATGTAAATTACTCTAAATTATCAAATTTGTATATAAAACTTTAAAATTTTGCAAATGAGAATTATCATATGATTCAATCCAGAATCGAGGTGAATTGAAAACGCTTGTAAGAAGACTTATATGACAGTAAACGACGATAAACAGTTTAAGTTGAAAAGGTAAGATAAAATGATAGCTTGATAATAATTTTCCCAAAACTACAATCAGCGCCTAAATATATTGGCAATTTTGGGAATTTCAACGTTTTTCAGAATTTAAAGGTCGGGCGAGAATTGCAGTTTCAATACTTCCACTTTGCTTCATTGGATTTTTTGGGAGATGTTGGGTGGCTTCCAGGCTGTACTCTCAGCCTTATTGGAACATTTTTCAGCTTTTAGATCCTGAGTTCCTAAGGTCCTAAGTCTTAAGTCCAATGTTAAAACTCAACCAGTTATACTTTAAAGCACTTAAAAATCACTTGCGGTTTTAAGTTTTGAGGGAATTCCCCTTTTGGGGCAAATATTTCGGCGACGATTGTAGACCCTGATATCAAGTAGGATTTTTCTATCGTTTAGTTTACAAAAAACATACTCCAGGATCCAGTAATTTCATTGTCTACACGTTTTTTATAAGAATATCCAAAATCTTTGAAGCCATCAGATGTTCTTAACTTTTTTTAGCCTAAAAATGTTCTTAACATGCTCTTATTTTCACCATTTTTTGAGAAGTTTTGTCTATTATTTTAAAAAAATTGGGTGTATTAGAGTCAACATTTTTGTCATCGAAGCCTTATGTTCTTATATAGTTTGTTCTTATTAAAAAATCGTCCATCTTACTTGTTTTGCGTCTGAAGACAAATCACGCTTTTACTCGAAATTTGTATGTGCGTGTTACATGACATTTATTTCTGATTGGCTCGAATTTATTGACACTAATAAAGTTATCAGCTGTAAGTTGTAAAGCAAATAACCAGGAAATAAAATCACGTGAACTTTTTCGAGTAATCACATGTTTTGACTGCACTGATATAATTTTGCAACCCATGTAAACCCATTCACAGTAAGGTTTTTTAGTTGCTTTAAATTATTTAAAGATAACTAAAAAAATTTTCCCTTAGGAAAGTCCCGTTTCATTGAAAGCAAGAGAGTATTTGTCAATAAGAATTATTTTAGCATCTGAGAGGTGATAGAATTTTTAAAATGTTTTGACGTTGTGAATTCTTTCTGTGTCGCGAAAATACCGGTATAGAGAAATTAAGAAAATCAGAATATCTAAACTATTTTCTTTTATTTTGTTTGCTAGCTTGAAAATATTTCCATTAAAATACGCAAAAAATAGTCGCAACGAGTTTTTTTGAAGTTTCTTAAAACCACCATTAAACTTTTTTCTTATGCCGGAGAAATCTCAAATTGATTCAAATCTTTCCAAAAGTAATTTTTATGCAGCAACAAAATACTTGCATTTTTGTAAAATCCTGTACCCTTTCTCTAATTAATTCATAACGTGTAGTGGTAAACCGTTTGACATATAACAAGCATTTCAGAGGATGAGTCTACACGGGGTACCACGCTATCTGTAAAACGGGGAAATATCTTGATTATTGCCTAAAAACTCAACGCCTTGACCCTTTTTTGGTTAAATACTAACAAAAATCTGACTTTGGGTTGCACATTATTTTATAAGCAACTCCATTTTTCGAGTCAGGGCTGGGGTTGCTTGGCATTCTAGAAAATTTGAAAATTTTGCTGAAAATTTGCTTTGACCACCCCTGATATTATTGATTGGGTCAATGGCTATTGTTTGTCATGCTTAAAAATATAGTGAAGAAAAAAAGTTTGGCTAATTTTAGGGATGGAGCCTTAGCAACGTTGGTCACTTATTAAATAAATTTTAGTTTGATGATTACTTTTTCTCTGATTACTGGTCATTCAGAGGAAAGAATAAAATTCCCTTTCAACTTTAAAAATATATGCATATACCTGTGGCTTGATATTACTTGATATATGAGTTTTAGTTCTTCGAAATTCTTTTAAAAACATCGGAACCGTCGTTCAAAGAACTCTTTCCCTAAAAGAATCTTGGAATACAAGTGTTTTTTATAAGAACATAAATTTCCTTTCAACCTTGAAAATATACAAATACTTATGGCGTGATATTACGTCATCGCCTTTGTGTTGCTGACTCACATCAGAGGGGATTTACAAATCGTGATGTGAGCTATTCAAGACTTGAATTCTATTATTGTCTTTTTATTGTTCTGAAGTAGGAAATAATTAATTTTTGAAATATCAAAAATGGATATGAGAAGGTTGTATAATGTTGGAGGGAGACTGTTAACTTCCATGTGAGGAATTCTTGATAAAATTTTGAGCACCTCCTCAGATCTGCTACATAAATTTTAGTCAAACCGAAAATTCTCTTATCAAGGAAAACAGAAATATAACATTCATCATTAAAAGGCCTGGGTTCGAGTTATGTTTAATATTGCGTGACATAATCTTAAGGTGACGTACAGGACGAAGGATAGAAAAAAATCACAAAAGCAAAAGAATTACAAACAATTAAATCATAAGGAGCTTCAAACAATGATTTGTTTTTGTAACATGTTAACAGGAAATTCTAATACATTTAAATTCTAAGAAGAGAGCCGGTAGAACACATTAAACATTCATTGAACGTTGAATGGATGTCCCGGACGTTGGAGAGACGTTGACATGATGTTTGATTTCAGACAGGTTTTCAGGGGACTGTACCCTCATACTGGTATTTTTTTATCGGTCGAAAAAAGAAAAAGATTTTTTTCCAACTCTCCCCATTCTTCCAACCTGTTTGGACCTTGCATTTGTAAGAAACGATTCTGATTGAGCAATATCAAATTCTTAATAGAATAGAATAGGAACAATAGAATATAATTGAATAGGAACAATAAGAACAATGGAATGAAATAGAATAGAATAGCAACACAATAGAAAATTTACAAATGCTGCTCAGTTAAGTACCGTCCTGCTAGCTCTTGTAGGTGATTGAACGATAAACAAACATTTGGACTTTCAATTTTATCTTTCTTTGTTTATTTTATGTCAAAAGCATCAAGCATCGAGGGAATTTCTAAAATGAATTTCCCATTTCAAGTTGATGATGTATAAAAACACGAACTTTATTTACAACTCAAACATTAACCATTTGGACACACCACAGAGTGTAGAAAACTAAGAGCATGAAATCTGACCTAAAGAAATGGGATGAGATTGAGTTTTTACAAGAGACTTCACTAATTGGTTATTTGAAGTAATAGAGATGACGCGTTCTTTAGAAAAAGTAACAAAATTGTTTTATTACAGGTTAACGACCAACCAAATCAAACGAGAGCTTGTAAAAACTCCAGCTTGTCCCAAAGAAATTTTGCTCGTTTTTTTATCACATAGTTATTACAGCTTCTATGATGATTTTTAGATGCTGTTAAAAAACTTTATTCAAAACCTAAGTCTGGCTTTAGTGAAGGATGCAGGGAGTTCGTAATAACCTTCCGTACCATACCAATTCTATATGGCTCCTGATTTTAAGACTTAGAATATATTCTGCAGTTTAATAACATGTAATTTTCGTTTTTTCTTTTAGTTGAAAGCATCAAAAGGACATCCAAATCTGGGGAATACCAACAATAACCAATACAGCATGGCACCAACACCTCTTACAACCATTATAGTCTTTCATTCTTATCCACAAAAACCTTGCATAGATGGGCTGATGGCTGCAATCATTGCTACATGGATTTACCAAAGCAGATCATCTAAAGTGCGCCTTGTACCTTACTCCAGAACTAAAAAATCCTTTGACAGGCTGAAACAAACAGTCGAGGAGACTGATGTTATGGGAGATTTTGGCAGACAACAGATTGTGTATGTTGATTGTACACCAGATCTGGAGGAGGAGATAGAGTTCCTGGAGAAGATTGTTGATAAGATTCCGATCACGGTTTACGATCATCACCAGATGCGAGATGATGCACCAGTACGGAGATTAAATGATTATTCAAATTTTGAGCTCAATTTCAATGCTGACAAATGCGCTGCAAAAATGATGTATAACTTAATGTTGGAAAGTGGGGTGGAAGCGAAATACGATATCGAGAATTTATTGACTGTTGTACAGTTCAGTGAGTACGAAGGAATGGATTTCACAGTTGCTGGTAAAGTCGAGGCGGAAAAAATTACAAATGCAGCTTTTAAGAAAGCTATGAATCCTTCTAATGAGGAACTCATAAAAGATGTCGAGAAGATTGATATGTCTTTGTTCTATGTCTTGGATCAAGTACTTACTAATGAAAAGGATTGGGCATTCTTTGCAGATTCTAGTCTCACTAGTGATGAAGTTTTCAACAAGTTCGAAATTCAATCGAAACTCTACCTCGAGCGAACCAACCTCATTCTAAGTGGACGAGATATGGATGTTTATAGTGCTGATAAATTGACCGCCTATCTTGATCTTATGCATAAATTGCCTGGTGTTCTAGCATCAGGTAAGGTGATAGAGAACGTCAAGATTGCAGACAAGATTGTGAGTGTGTATGCAGCAAATATCAATATTTTTCATTACGGAAGATCTTTGGAACCGATGGTTGTCAAAGAGCTACAAACGCGTGGAGCTTCGTACGCCATTTTGATGAACGACCCCACAAGAAATGCTAAGACGGGCGCCTTGTCTTATTATTTCTCCTTACGAAGGGTGGATGGTGCGTTTAGCGCCCGTGACTTAGCATTCTACCTGTTGGATATCACTGGAAGTAAAATTGGTGGCGGTCATCCTTGGGCGTCGGGCGTAACCTTGAATAAAGATCAATACCAGAAATATTTGAACGATTTCTTAAATCAACAGGATTGCCAGATTATCATATCGCAGTGAAGCGAAATGTTCAAAATTTTGAAGTTTTTTTAATGGTATTTAAAAATTGAATTGGACATATAAATTTTTAATAAATTGCTTTTGTCTATAAAATATTTTTTTTGAATTATAAAATGTACTCGATGTATTTAATCATAAATGAATATTTAACTTTCTTGCACTAATTTAAAAAGAAAATTTCTGTATTGCAAAAATAGTCGCATTTTACTTTCGTGTTTACTTGTTTTCAAATTAGTACTCCATCCTGACTAAATTCGTACTTTTTTCGAGATTGGACTAAATACAGCTAACACCCGTTGTCACCGTAAATACTCTTTTGTTTGTTGCCCAGAACCTTTTACTAAAGTTTTGCTCGTACAACAGTTTGTGCATAAATTTTGGTATCTTTTTCAATTGTCTCGATATTTGACTGATTCTACGCGCTGTGGTACAGTGGTCATCAACTTTGATTCCTTGGAGACCAAGGTTTGATTTCAACTCAAAATGGTAAAAATAAGAACATGTTAAGAACTTCCGAAGGCTTTAAACATCTTGGTTGTTCTAATAAGAAAAAAACGTGTAGATGTGAGAATAAACATAAATATTATCCGACACGCGTAAATAGCGACATTTGATTGGCTTCTTTGCTGTCCAATATTTTCGAATACATAGCTTCCATGGAGGCTATATATTTCAAAAATTGACGTCACACAACGAGTTCAATGACAATTGAGCATCTTCTCTTTGACGTTACGTCACAAAAGAAAAATAAGACTTTGGAATAAAAAGCTATGTACCAAGAAACCAGATTGACGAGCATATAAATTGGAATTATGTTTGAAAACGATAAATATTTTAGCGATGAACGGATAATAAACCATTTATTTGGACGCAGTCTCGTCCAATATCTTTTCTCGCACGCCCAATATTTTTGCATATTGGATTCGACTTTGTCCAATAACTGCTTAATAGAATCGAGTTTTCAGAAAAAGAAATTTAAGAATCTAACTCAATTCTAGAACTTATCGAGTCTTATCAAGATTATAACATATTTGAGAATGGGAATATTTAGTTTTACGAACAAACTCGGCATACTCATTATAAGGAGTTACAAATAATCACTAACGTCAAAATGTAAACATTGATCTGACGTCAAATATATTTCGATCATTCGTCTTCCAAAAAAAAAGAGAAACTTCAAAAAGTTCACAGTTGGTGTGTGATTAACGAACGACAAAATGGTAACATAACATTAAATAGATGGGCACCCGAGATGAACTTTTACTACCTCATTGCATTAGGTATTGTATTTTTTGTTTATTTCTTTGACTTCTATCTTAGTAAGAAAGATATGGAGGTGTTAACCCAGGATATGATGCTACAGTTGACGCTCTCTTATTCGATATTCTACTATTCGATAGGCTCCCTTATTCGATGAAATTTAATTTCCCCGTCAACAAGAAACTCTCATAAACGACGTTCCCTAATTCGATAAGCTCCCTTATTCGATGAAAATCCAATTCCCTTTGAAAATGGAATTAGAGAGCGTCAACTGTAGTTCCATAAGTGGGGTTGAGCCAACTTTTCTTTAGGATACTACCTAATCCTTGAACTAACTATCCTTTATCGGGAAGCAAACTCGCAGTCAGAGATAGGATTTCTGTGATAGAAAGTTCATCATGCCATTATATAGATATTCTATATTTAACGTGGATAGCCAAGTAATCTAGGACTTTTAGACAGTCTTTCAATTGTTTTCACGGGGTCCACAGTCATCTATGAACTGAACAGAATATTGGAAGGAGCGGGTTTTCGAACCGAGAACCCCTGATTTGAGACGCTGACGCCCTTGCCCACTTGGCCATTGATTTATAACACCTCATTCTTGTCTTTTCCAGACTACTTGTATCCCTCTCATGATTTAACCACAAACACTCCCTAGGCTCGTTCATTCAATCCTGTCAGGTTTTCTTCATAAACTAAATTATTTTTCTTTAAATTTATTTTTTGCAGGAGTTTTATTCCTTCCGGTACCATCATCGAAAAAGTTCGTATCAGGCGCAGGTGTCCCTCCTGTTCAAATCACCCCAAGATTCAAATACATCTACCCAGACGAAGTTAGTTTCCCACAAATATTCCAATGCATCAATAACATACCGAAATGTCATGCAGGTGGCTGTATAACCAAATGGCTGGTCGAGAGTAAAATTTTAAAATCTACAAGTTCTAAGTATCTTGAAATTGACAATAATAAAGCATTGCTCGTTAGAGCACCTCTCTCACGGACAAGGCAAAAAGGTCCATTTGCGTGTGTTATTGAAAAAAATGGAAAAGTACTTGGCACAGCAACTGGATATTTGAAATTCGTTAGTAAGTTGTTTTCATTTTTATTGATTTGAAGTGTTTTTATCGAGGCTGATCGTGTCTCCTTTCTACTAATATATTCTCAAATCGGACTAAAGAGAGACTTTAAGAATCTCTGTGTCACTGTAAATTCCAGCTTAAGAGATATCCTGTAGGAAATATCAAGCAAACAGTGGTTATTACCCTAAAGAAGGGACTATTTTCCGGCGGAATTACGTTTTTGTTCGCGTCAACATGACTAAACAAGAATAATGGAATATCTGTACAAAATAAATAACGTCAAGTTTGACATTCATACCTCTTTTTTACGAAAATATCCCCCTAAATAATTCGGACTTTTATACTATTCGAGGACAACAGTTCATTGCTGTTGGTAACCATTTTGTTGCTATGGAAACGTAGAAGGGGTTGATAGAATTGCGCACGCACGCTGAATCTAAAAATAGATTTTATCTTTGACATAATCATTACTCTCGATGTGTTTGTACGAGTTCCAATCCCATCAACCTTTGCGTTAATCTCTTTTGCACGTTAATTGCATCGTTTGACAAAAGATGTATAACAGCTTGCAAGTATCTTTAATTGAGCCGCGTTGAATTGTGGGATTGCAACTCGTACAAATGTCAAAAAAAGTGAAAAGTAATAATTATGACGTATGCGTTGCGGAGCGCTATTGAGATAAGTCGGAAGTTTAAGAAGAATTTTGATGGTTGTCGAAGCTTATTTATGTAAGTCTGGTCAATTATCAAATGTCTTCCAACTTTCGAGTCTTACAAATAATGTCTACAATGTAGCCGGTAACACACATGCGTTATTTGTCGTTCTTTTAAACCACATGCAGTTAATTCCCGTGATAAACGATTAGAAATGAATCGCTAGGGGTGTACATTCACTTTCGGTCGGGGTTGTGGATGGCGAAATATGTCGTTTTTTATGAAATTTGTCGTTCTTTTTGTCTATTTTTAGTAATTCAGGATTCTTTAGATAAGCCCCAATTCAAAGTTTTTGTTAAACACTCATTAAATTTCTACTAAATTAAATTTTAAGCGATTCCCAAAAAGTACACAGAACGTGACCCTCCTGATGGAAGCACAATTGAGGATGGAGGTGAAAGAAAACTTGGTAAGAATTATTTTTCTTGGTGCTTTTCGTGCTCCATTTAACATCCATATTAATTCTACAAGAAGGTCAATTACTGGAGTAAAGAAACAGCTTTTCCAGATTACGCAATAAAACTCATACCTTATCGGCCAAAACTTAGTCGGCCCTTAGTGACTAAATTTTGGCTTGGTGACTAAAATTAGGGCCAACTAATAATTAAGGTCGACTAAGTTTTGGCCGATAGCGTAATATACCATCCAAATAAAGACGTCGTTTATGTTAGCCCTGGGATCAATTCTCACTCACTCAATCAAATATTACTCTTTCTTTTCTAGACATTGCAGGAGCATTCAAAGACGGGAAGAATGCAGCCTTGATTCTCATCATTTTCATTTTGTTCTTCGTATCTACTGCCGTCTGGGGACTTATCATTTACTTCAAAGTTAACAGCCCCTCGCCAACGTAAGTCTCTTTGTAAATTGTTAAATAAATGACCAAAACAATGACAAGAATCCCCAGAGTTGGCAAAAGATCTGAACCAACACCACCAACTCAAATATCTTGAAGCTATCGTGTTAAAAATCCAAAAAGCAGTCACGGACATTCTAAATAAAAGATTATATGGTTTAGTGAACTCTTACCATCTTTTAACTACCTTATGTCCGTTTCCAGCAATTTATGTTGAATAGTTTATTCGAGGGTCGGGAAAGTCTTATTAATTTGTAGTATGTCTTATGGAGAAAGAATCGGTGACTCTATTCAACATAAGCTAATAGACGATATCGGCTTTCCGAATTTTCCCCGAATGATTACCCATGATGCATTGGTATCGTCATCAATATCGTCCGTGAATTTTTTTTGCACAATGCATCATGGGTAATCATTCGGGAAGAATTCGGTAAAGCCGATATCGTCTATTCCCAATACACGGGCTGCAAAATTGTATCAGTGCAGTCAAAACATGTGATTACTCGAAAAAGTTCACGTGATTTTATTCCCTTGTTTTACTTGCTTTACAACTTACAGCTAATAACAGTGTCAATAAATTCGAACCAATCAGAAATAAATGTGATTTGTCTTCAGACTTTAATTTTGCAACCTGTGTATTGTTTTCTTACAGAACAAAAGACGGTTACAAACTGCTTGAAGAGCAAAGAAGCGAGGAGGGAGAATATGAAGAAGTGGAAGATGAATACGAAGAAGCAGACAAAGGGAAGAACAAAGCGAAGAAAGAAGAAAAGAAAGAAAAGAAGAGCGAAGTGAAGAAAGGAGAGAAGAGAAAAGAAGAGAAGAAGAAAGAAGACAGCAGTAAGAAGAAGAGAGAAGAAAAGAAGAAGAAACAGGTGGACAGTGATCCGTATTATGACGAACCGTATGAAGAAGATTATGATACTGTCAAACAACGAAACGCGTAAGTGTGTTTTTCAGCAACGGAGACGTTAAGGTTCTAATTTGATTAGATCCTGACCAGCTGATACTGTGACCCCTGATTCTGAAACCTACTATGGCGCGCGGAAGCGCCAATAAATTTTATCTTGTTTAAAACGATACTATCTTTTTTTTAAACATACTATCTTTTTAAACCAATACTATCTTCGTTTAAAAACATACTATCTCAATTAAAAAGAAACTTACGGTTTGAAAAGCCGAGTCAACAGTTTAACTAGTGAAAATGTCAAGTAAGGGTTTGTCTCTTTTACCCAAATCATTAGGGGCTACGGTGGAGGGTGGGTACCTTGGGGGATAGTGACACACAGTGAACGCAATAGCAGCGTTTCTCGGTATTCACATTTTCTTTGTCGTTTGAAGGAGAGTAGAATACACATTATCCACTACGTTTTTAAACTGTTCCATTAGCTTGGCCTTTTTTCCTTCCTCCATTTTATTTTTGGTCTTTGTCAAGAAACTGAGAAATCAGCTCTACTCCATATGCCTTTGGTGATCATCCACATGTTATCGTAATGCGCATGCGCACCGTTGGAAATTGAATAAGCGAGACAAGAAAGATTTATAACTCGGAATTTTTTACAATCAGTCAAATTAGTCGATCTTTAACTCGATAACCGTAACTCGGCCTTATTGAAGAAAGAAGAAAAAAGTTTCGATTTCGATTTTGGGTGTAAGTATCGGTTCAGATAGTTAGATAGTTTCAGTTTAAATATGATAGTTTCTTTTTAAATGAGATAGTATGTTTTTAAACGAAGGGAGTATTGTTTTAAAAAGATAGTATGTTTTAGACAAAGATAGTATTTATTGGCGCTTCCGCGCGCCATAACCTACAGCCTAACTGTCCGGCTACGGTGCGCAAGGTTGTGGGTTCATCTCCCAGCCAGGTTATACCAAAGATTCCTAAAATGGTACTTGATGCCTCTCTGCTTGATACTCAGCAATTAAGAGAAGGATCAAGTGTACGTGGAGCAATTCAGGGAGAAAGAGTGGCGCCCTCCCCTACCTTCGGGTAGATATAGCTATCGAAAGGGGAGCCTTCAGGTCGACTCAAACTACGGTCGCAGACTACTACTAACTACCAAACACATGATAGTGATCTCAAATTTCAACTTTCGAACATTCTAGTTCCATCAATTCGACATACAACGAGGTCGCAGAGAAATCTAAGAAATCTTCATCTTCAAAGAAAGGGGCGTCAAGAGCACCGCCCTCCAACGATGATTATGATGATGTTTTTGAGGGAGGGAGTGATCTCTATGATGACGTCATGGTTCAAGCACAAGCACCACCAGTCAAAAAGCCACATCGTATCCCAGGACATCGTATCCCGGGTTTACCCCCGGCGTCGCTGATTAAAGAGTTGTCAAGGATACCGGTTAACCCACCACAAGGGCGTGACGCTAAACTACACCTTATTAGTCGAAATAATTCTTCCAAACATCACAGATCACGGTCGAAAAGTCGAAACTCAGATGATTCGGAAATAGCTGGAATGAGTGCAAAACATATTCAAAAGAGTTCTTCAATTCGGTCACATAGAGGTCATAGCAGCCGCTCAAGTAGTAAGAGATAGTTAGCCTAAAAATAAAAATTGATAGATTGTACTTAGTTATTAAATTTTATAACCATTCAAAAAAATATACTATTTTTTTGTAGAATATAGATTTATACCAAGAAATTAGTATAGTTTCAAATTTGGTTATTAGATAATTTCTAAAAATTATAGAATACTCCATCCTGACTAAATTCATACTTTTGCCGAGATTGGATTATATACAGCTGAAAAAAGCAAACGCCCGTTGTTACCGTGCATACTTTATTTTTGGATGACCAGAAATTTTTACTAAAGTTTTCCCGGACATAAGTTTGTGCGTAAACTTTGGTATCTTTTTTTAATTATGTACAGTGGTCGTCAACTTTGATTCCTGGGAGTTTGATTTCAACTCAAAATGGTAAAAATAAGAACATGTTAAGAACATCCGAAGACTTTTATTAGCCTCCTGTAACTAAACCAAACAGAAATAGAATCAAGTTTTCAGAAAAAAATTAAAAGAATCTAAATATTGTAGAACTTATCGAGTCTTATCGAAATTGGGCTTTTCCAGAAATAGTCCGTGCCACCATGTTGAGGATATCAGATATCCAGGGGGTTAACGATTTTTGTTCAAAAGTCGATATCCAATGATATCTGCAAGGGAGCCGAGTGTCTCTTTTCAAGTAAAAAATACGATATCCATGGGTAAGCATCTTTATAAGAGAGATATCCAGGGGGGTTAAGCATGTTTTTAAGAGTGGATATCCCGTCTTTACTAATAAAGTAAGATATCCAGGGGGTTCGATACTTCGAAAAATCAATATCCTCAACAGTGGCGGTAAATTTCTTTTCTGCCTATTATAACATATTTGAGAATATTCAGTTTTACGAACAAACTCGAGATACTCAATATATAACGTGACGTTACAATTAATCTGACGTCAAATATATTTCGAGAAAGAAAAAGAAAAGAGAAACTTTTGAAAAAAATATTGGGTTGGTGTGATTAATGAAGAAGTCAGCTGTTGTGATTTAACGAACGACAAAATGGTAACATAACATTAAGTAGATGGGCACCCGAGATGAACTTTTACTGCCTCATTGCATTAGGTATTGTATTTTTTGTTTATTTCTCTAACTTATATTACAAGAAGATATGAACCATACAAGCCAATAGCCGTCAAAATTTGGATAGATTTAGGACATAGTTGAGTAAACATGGCATAGTTATGATTGATTTTCTTAACGCTTGTCCCCTTTTTTCGCGCTATGTATGTGATCTCTGGATCCAAACATTTGAAAATCGACAATGTTATGAATGAGAACAGTAGATTATTGCCCCCGCAGGAGCGTAGCGACGAGGAGGCACTCATAGTTTCACGCATAGATATTGGACTGGAATCTCGAAAGTTTGCGCGTTTTGTTTTGTCGCGCAAGCATCCCCGTAGTTAGTCTCTTCCGTAAAAAATTCGGTTTTTTTCCGGGACGGTTGTATAAATATTTTCATATTACGTTATTATATGCTATTACCATTATTACATATTACATGTTATTAGTTTTGATTTACCACTGAAAAGCTGAAGCGAGTGTTATAAATGCAAATTATAACAGGTGTATGATATAACACAAATTACAATATTACTTGTGCAAATCAAAACAAACAAAATGGCAGACTGGTTATAATGATGAGCTGATTCATTGACTGGAAAAAGTGTTTGGTATGTCAAATTTAGTTTCTTGTCTTTGAAACTGAATACTAACTACTGAAATTTAGTCAGAAGTTCACTTCAGCAATGATTTAAACTCTTTTTCTGGAATCTTAAAATAAATTTGCTCAAGTTTTCAAATGTACAGTTGATATTTTTTGTTCAGACTCTAATTTATTTTTGTCTGTTATTTTATTAATAACTATACCTTTATTGTTTATAGGGCTTCTTGAGCTTTAAATACCATCATATGGTCGTAACTCGAGAAAGTCCTTCTTAACTTAGTAAAACAACCGGCAAAGTACAAAAAAGATGAATGTACGCATATGTAAAGTTGAGTAGTCCAAACGTGGTTGACTTTTTCTTTTGGTCTTCAAAATAATTTACCTCACTTAGAGTGTTTTTACGTCTTTTCAGTGTGGTAAATCTTTTTCAAAAACCTGAAAAAAGTTTGTTTACTCGTTAAACTTTACATGCGCACGTTAAACTTTTTCATGCAGTTGTGATAGCCTAAATAACTTACGCTCCAGTGGTTTGGTGAAATAGCTCCAAATTCTGGCTTTCTAAGTTAGGAGAGACCTTCCCGAAGGCATTTAACGGTGGCTAGACTAGGTACACAGGCAGTCATAAAGAAACACCATAAAGTGAAAGTATATAGCTAGCTATAAACTCAAAAAGTCTAACTTCCTGAAGGCACGTCTCTTCATTGTCTGCGCTGCGATCATCTTAATGGATTCAATCCTTTCAGCTTGGAGAAAAGATTGCATCATGAAAAAGTACTATGCACTTGAAAAGAAATTTAGGCGTATTTTAACTTTTCTCGACTGTACGTCTGCAACAACATAGAAGATTTTGCTTGAGAAGTGCAATCACAGCGTACGCAAGTGGAGCCCGGGCCTTAACTAGGATTGGTTTCTATTTCACCCAATTTAAGATGGCGCAGAACTTTTTGATAAATTTTATAAGCAGTATCCTCTTGACTATTGTTTATTAGGCAAAGTAGCAATGGAGAAATGTTGAAATATAGCAGCTAATGAAAGCAAAACAAGCTATTTCTGATTGGTTACCTTGTGGATTTATTCACTGCTATATATTTTGCCTACAATCTAAGATGTCTGCGGCATTATCAGAAAAGGTCTATTGTGAATAATAATCATGACATATATTGTTGTAAGAAAGAAACTGGGAGAAAAAAATAAACAGGAGATGTGAAAACCAGTAAGCTAATGATACCATAATTTTTGAAATATATTTTTGAGAAGCTTTTCCTTAAATTTTATCATATTACATGTTTTTTCCTTTATAAGCATAACGTTTATAAGCATATGCAGGCTCAGTTTTTGGTACCTAAACAATGGCTCTATTGTTTGAGAACAATAGAATGATAAGCATAATGCGAGCCTGATGTAGGGGCAAACACTTGCTTATAAAAAAAAACATGTATCAAGCTGCATGAATTCTTCAAGTATTGTGTTAATGGAATATGATTTTTTTTTCTCAAGCATATGCCTCAATCAATTAATCAATCATTCATGATCTTCTGCGTGGGCATTTATTAGTGAAAGCTATGACTAGTCATGTAATCACGACTACATGAGACCTTATCTAATAACACCCCTGTCTCGCAGCCCCGGTGGGGCTTTTTTCCCTCAGTGGGGATAACAGTTCCTATTGAAATCCCAATGGGTATAGCGATTTTATTCTTCCAAGGTAAAAAAATCCAGTTGGGATGGTTTTGAAGTGTAATTTCTAAACATTGAATTTCGAGTGGAGATGAAATTGAAGTCAATTTCCCACTATTTTCCCACTGGGGATGGAATTTTTGCCAAACTTTCCATTGGGGCTGGGGTCCAAGCGGGTTTGTCACACAGGAATGTCTAATATGCACAAACCCATTCATTCATTTATTTAATCTCGTCAAATTATTCTCTCACTGTAATTTCTTATTTTCAAATTTATTTTTTGCAGGAGTGTTATTCCTTCCAGTACCTTCATCAAAAAAGTTCGTATCTGGTGCAGGTGTCCCTCCCGTTTTAGTTATACCAAAATTCAATTACATCTACCCTGAAGAACTCAATTTTCCACAACACTTCCAATGTGTAAACAATATACCCGAATGTCGCGCTGGTGGCTGCATAATGAAATGGCTGGTCGAAAACAACCTTTTGTATAAGGATAATAGAAAATATCTGTCTGTTGATAATAACAAGACATTGTTCATCAGGGCACCTATTTCACAGGAAAGCCATAAAGGCCCGTTTGCATGTATGGTCGAAAAGAATAAGAAACTACTTGGCATGAGCACTGGGTATCTCAAATTTGTCAGTAAGTTTTATTTTGTTGAATTCAGTCATCTCTGATATCTTTGGATGCTACTTTTGGTATTTTCTCCTAACAAAATGAGTTATAAATCATTGAGTTTCAAGCACGAACAGCTAGAGGCGAAACTTTAACACTTCTCAGGCAAGAGAAATTGAAGCCACTTATCTCCCATCCAGAACCCGCATAGAACGCGCCAAAATCATGACCTTTGTTTTGGAGGACTACATTTTTTTAAATCTACCGATAGATTTTAGACTCAATCCGGCATTTGTGTAAAAACTACGCGCGGGCGTTCTGGATGGGAAATAAGTGGTTTCATTTCCAATCCAGGAGTCTCGCCTTTAGCCCTTCAATGGTATAAACGGACTTTCCAGTATCTATTTGCATCACTGAGAATTCCCTAGGCAATAAAGAAAAGGGAAAATCAAAAAGTTACTACCCAGAAAAGGGGATTTCCTTTCCCTTTTTGCTCCCAACACGAACAAACAGAGTGACAGCCGTAGATAAGGGAGATGTTCAAAACAATTGAAGACAAACGATACGTGACTCATATATTTCTTATACAGAGTCAAAAGAATTCCCTAAGCAATTTGGACATTCTCCGCGTTCCTCTCACGTATTAAGAAATGTATTTTCATGTTGGTAACCTTTTTGTTACTATGACAACTCAATAGAGAAAGGGGATGATAAAACTGTGATAAGAAGGAAGTTTAAGAAGAATTTTGATGGTTGTCAAAGCTTATTTATGTAAGTCTGGTCAATTATCAAATGTCTTCGAGCTTCCGAGTCTATAAATAGTCGCATATTGCACTACAAACTAGCCAGTAATAACCACAACAATTCAAAGTCTTGGTTGAAGATTAAAAATTAAATTTCCATTTTCTAAATTTTAAGCGATTCCCAAAAAGTACTTAGTGCGTGAAGATCTTGATGGAAGCACAATTGGGGATGTAGGCGTCAAAAAAAACCTTGGTAAGAATTATTTTTTCCTACAGCAAACAGTAATAATGTACATATAGAAAAGTACATACTACGCACTAGTTCTTTTCATTCAGTAGCTCAAAACTGAAGCTTTAGAAAATTGGAATGTTTATTATAATAAGTTTAGTTCTTTTGTTATTCTTTAGACTAATTTAGAAATTTTTTTTCAAGGGTTAAAAAACCATTTTCGGAACAAGGCATTACACGCTTTTCTTATTATAAGAATATCTTCTATAAGAATATCAGGGTGAAAATGGCCAAATCGTAAGAATACCCTAAGAATACCCTCTAGGGTGAATTTCACAGAATTTGATATGTAATTTTAACCCAAATGCTAACTCAAAAGGGCAAAACTCTCTAGTCTAAAAAAGTAAGAATACGTTAAGAATATTTCACCCTCAATTTTGGCACTTTCTTAAGAATACTTGACCCTCATCCAAAGTACACTATCAATCAATCAAATATTACTCTTTCTTTTGTATAGACATAGCAGGAGCATTCAAAGACGGAAAGAATGTAGCCTTGCTCATCGTCATTTTCATTTTCTTCTTCTTGTCAAGTCTTTCCTGGGGACTTATCATTTACTTCAAAACAAATGGCTTCTCGTCGGCGTAAGTTTCCTCGATGGATTTTAAAAAGGAATGAGAAATGTGTGCCTTGAGAGAACGCTCAAGTTCTGGAATGGGACAGAAAGTCGAGCCCCACAATATTTATTGATGTATGACACAGTTGTGGCTTTAGACTGGGAATCCAGTCGTTTATAACGTTTTTGTTGAAAGCGGGAAATTTTTATGTCGGGATATGGTTAAAATAAACTATATTGATGCTCCTGTCAAGTTTTCTACTTCCTATTTTTTACTGAGTTAAGTCGTCTAGCTATTGTGGCTTTTGAATTCTATTTAGTGTTATGGTTTATAGGTCCTTGACCTTATGGGTCCTTCTGACTGTCTGGGTTTGAACGTCGTGCTTTTAATTGATTGGTACTTGATTGGTACTATAAAGTCTTGTGTATATCTTGAGGAAGACCTTTCACGTGACAGACTCTATTCAACATTTTTCTAATTCCCAATTCATGATATTTATTCTCCTAAGTCAAGATGACGTCATATTTTTTAACGAAAGCATTCGAAAAAGCCGGATTTTGACCTCCGTGTTTCTATTTTTAGTAACAGAGAGGGGTCAAATCCCGGATTTTTTCGTGTGTTTCCGCTAGAGAAAGACCCCGGTTTAGCCAGTAGTAATAAATTTTGAACAACTTTTCTCTAGTTTAAATTTGCCAATACTGACAAAACCCAATGTGTTCGTATAAGAAATTACGTCATGAATATCATGAATTATTTTTCTTCTACAGAACAAAAGACGGTTACAAACTGCTTGAAGAGCAAGGAAGCGAGGAGGGAGAATACGAAGAAGTAGAAGATGAATACGAAGAAGCAGACAGAGGGAAGAACAAAGCGAAGAAAGAAGAAAAGAAAGAAAAGAAGAACGAAGTGAAGAAAGGAGAGAAGAGAAAAGAAGAGAAAAAGAAAGAGGAGAAGAAGAAAGAAGACAGCAGTAAGAAGAAGAGAGAAGAAAAGAAGAAGAAACAGGTGGAAAATGATCCGTACTATGATGAACCGTATGAAGAAGATTATGATACTGTCAAACAACGAAACGAGTAAGTTCCTTCCCAGCTGGCACACAACGTTGTTTTAACGTTCAAATAACGTAAGTTGGACGTTATGAATGTCAAATGGACGTTATTTTGACGTTGTATGCCGGCTGGGTTTCTGTTGATTGGTTAGAATTCTTGATGAAAATATTTGGAATGGTAGGGAAGAGAGAAATAGTGCTGTCAGTTAGCATGGCTTTTGATAGTATAATGATAACTAATAGCCTAGCTGATTAACGAGTTACCCGGACACAGTATAGTTCGATATAGAACTGTTTATTAAACAAATCACCTGGAATCAAACCTAGGCCAAAAGCACAAAATTCAAGGCTTTGAAAACTATACCAATATACCATAACACATGAAGCCAATCACACTGCAATTTACTGCGGGGAATCATACCAAATATCATAAGACAACTGGGACATATTTTTTTAAATTCTGCCCGGTACAGAAAACTATGTGGCCAACAACATTAAAAAAACTTTAAATGGTAATAACCCAAAGTGATACTGTACCCCCACGATTCTTAAACAGCAGACCCTCTACAAAAACGTAGGTCGTTTAAGGATAACCTGCAACCTTACTGATCACCGAGTTACCTGAAAATAGGTTATCTCGGTCGGTATTTATTGAACAAACCACCTCACCCCCAGCACAGGAAGAAAGCTTGACTACCATACCCACCGACCGTAGTACAGTGATAGAGCATCCGGCTACGGTGCGCAAAGTTGTGGGTTCAACTCCCAGCCGGGTTATACCAAAAATTCCTAAAATGGTACTTGATGCCTCTCTGCTTGATACTCAGCAATTAAGAGAAGGATCAAGGGTAAGTGGAGCGATTCAGGGAGAAAGAGTGGCGCCCTTCCCTACCTTCGGGTAGATATAGCTATCGAAAGGGGAGCCTTCAGGTCGCCTCAAACTACGGTCGCAGACTACTACTACCCACCTAGCCCGGGGTCCACTTAAAGCTTTTTTTATAGACTGAATGGCGCGATTAAGTGGCCCGGTAGTATATGGTAATATGCTTTTGCTTAGGCGGACTGTAAAACAGTCCGCCAGATTTTAGTTGTTTTTTGGAAGGTAAAAACAGTATGAAGCAATATTTTTATTTGAGAATAAGGGATTGCAAATCTGGTAATTGAGTTTGTTTCTCATTTTTGATTATATCTTTCAACTCCAAATAGTTTTATTGTTATTTGGATTTTTAATTTTTTTTTTCAAAATGGCGAACTCGCCAAACGCTCCTAGTCTACTTCACTGGACTCAGCGTCATAAAAAATTATCAAAAAGCAAAGTTCAGCCAAAAGTAGACTCTAGTCTACTACCCACCAAACACATGATAGTGATCTCAAATTTCAACTTTCTAACATTTTAGCTCCATCAATTCGACATACAACGAGCTCGCAGAGAAATCTAAAAAATCTTCATCTTCAAAGAAAGGGGCGTCGAGAGCGCCGCCCTCCAACGATGAGTATGATGATGTTTTTGAGGGAGGGAGTGATCTCTATGATGACGTCATGGTTCAAGCACAAGCACCACAAGCCAAAAAGCCTCATCTCAGAGGACATCGTATCCCAGGTTTACCCCCGGAGTCGCTGATTAAAGAGTTGTCAAGGATACCGGTTAACCCACCACAAGGGCGTGACGCTAAACTACACCTTATTAGTCGAAATAATTCTTCCAAACATCACAGATCACGGTCGAAAAGTCGAAACTCAGATGATTCGGAAATAGCTGGAATGAGTACAAAACATATTCAAAATAGTTCTTCAATTCGGTCACATAAAGGTCATAGCAGCCGCTCAAGTAGTAAGAGATAGTTAGCCTAAAAATAAAAAATGATAGATTGTACTTAGTTATCAAATTTTATAACCATTCAAAAAAATATACAATTTTTTTGTAGAATATAGATTTATACCAAGAAATTAACATGCTTGTTCGTCTCCCCCATAATTATAAACGTCAAGATCTAAATAATATCCCTTAACCTTCTTCTGAAACATGTAAAAAAGGTTCTTAACATGTACGAGTCTTGTACTGGCTACAGAGCCTTAGGCAGCAAAGCCTTTAATTCGACTCGGAACAAAGACTTATAACCAAAACAAGACGTCTAAGCGCATAATTATGCAAAATTATCTTATTGTTCGAACAATAAAAATAAATTTCCTTTGATCCGCACGTTAGTTGCCGACAAGATTCAAAAAAATGGCCGCCAAAACTCGAAGGCCACCAAATTTGGAACTACTTGTCCATGTAATTTTGCTAATTATGGTCTAATTATCATGAAATATGTCAACAAATTGGATTGGTTTGATTTTAGAATAATTATTCTTTCCATTTCTGCTCTTTGAACCTTGAACTTTGGCCAGAAGGAAGGAATTTCGCAAAAAAAAATGGCTGACTGGTTTCTGAGTATTTGCTATAATGACCCAAAAGATGGCTCTGAAATACTATGTTAGAGAATTTTTTGATGATAAAAATAATTTCTAGCATTGTAATATGACCAAACTTTAAGTCCATACCATTCTTTTTTGTGGCCTGGCTTTTTCAGACTGGCCTGGCTCAATTTTTTGGGCTATTTTTTGTTAACTGTCAGACTGTGTTTGTTGAAATTAAGTTTTCAGTTAGTTTACCTGGCTTTATGTTTGTTCAGATGAAAAGTATTCGGTTAATATCGCTCATTTTGATTCGATATAACTTTTTTCAATTTATTTAGGTGTAAAATATATATAATTTAAAAAAACATCAAAATAATCAACCATAAATTCTGTATATATCCTGCTCCTTGAAAAGGCATTTCAAAAACAGATGGACGACTTCAAATCAAGGATATCTTCAACAAACAAGATGTATTGTGATTAGAATTGAAATATATACAACATATCTAACACCCAATTGCCAATGCTGAAAAATATTTTGTCGCAATGATGGTTTTTGAATCATAACTTTAATTTTCTGGCTATTTTATTATAACACCGAATCAATTTGTCACTGGATGGATTCTTTGGATATCTTGATATATGTGGCTTGGCTGGTAGACCTGGTAGATTAGAATTATCAACAGCGATGATGAAAAGATTGCTATTAACACTAACAATATTTGGAATATCTTAAAATTTGGATAATGTACTAGAGACTAGCTCACAGCAGGCTACAAACTGAAATTGTGAGGGTTATTGCATCAGTATATATATGAAAATATTTGGTACCCCAACCGTGAAATTGTGATGTATGTCATTTGTAGAAAGTGGACTCAAATAAACAATTGATTATGCCTGGGTCATTGACTAAATAAGCGCCATCTGCCATCTCATGGACAGAATCTGAGATTTACAAAAATAACGTACATTCAATTGGCTAAAAATGGAAAGAGTATTGAAAGCTTGGATATTACTTTTAAAACAGTGTGCCAGATTTTTAATTTGGCAAGACTGGTTTCTGGCAAATGAAAAAAGTATTGCTTGTAGATAATCTTGAACAAATTTATATAGATGAATTCTTTGGCTAGGTAATTTTAACAAATTATAGAAAGCAAACAGCAAACAGAAGCAAACTATATAAATTAATCAGTCAGTCATCATAATGAAATTAATTTTGAGAGGTAATTTTGGAGGTAGTTCTTAATATTGTGAAATGCTCTGACTGTTAATACCAAAATTATTTGTTTGTGTAACAATTTTATTGTAGCGTAAGGGACTTATTGTCTATACTTTGTCATCTAAGTATCATTTTCAATCGTCAATTAATCCTCAGAAAAAATTAAATCAGGTCATCTATTTTCAAAAGAATTGCCTATTTTTGTCTATTATTGTATTGTGTATTTGAAAATTGTTTTTTGTTTGTTTCTCAGTATTACCAAACAATAAATTAATGATTTTGTATTTTTTGATTAGATTGTGTTATGCCAGTTAACTAGGGTCCTGGTTAAAGATATGTTACATGCATGAGTTACTTTGTTCATTTGTGTCCAGACATTTTTTTTACAAATCGAGGGAACCTTTTCTGGTGGGAACTAATTTTGGCAGGCAGCAAATATCCTAAATTTTTTTAATTTTGGTCGGAACTTATTTCGGCGAATAGTGAATTTTTTTAATTTTGGCGAATGACAGCGTAAATCTCTTCTATTTTGCCTTATTTTGAGCAATTTTGATGAATTTCAGGGTTATTTAGGCAAGGAAACAAAAAATTTAATTTTGGCGGGAACTTATTTTGGCGAGTGAGCAAAATATTTAATTTTGGCAGGAACGAACTTTGGCGAATTTCGCCTAAATTCCCAAAATTAGTTCCCTTAAAGGTACTTATTTTCTAAATAGGAAGTGATGAGTCAAAACAATGGGCTCTTCCAGAAAAAATCCGTTCATGGGGGGTGGAGGATGAATTGTCCAGGGGTATTGAAAAAATACCAAAGAATTGCAATGTCCAGGGGGTAAATTCCAATGTACAGGGGTAATTTTTTGTGTCCACGGGGTTGATTTGATGTTTGTCCAGGGGTATAACCCGTGTCCAGGGGGTTAAAAATTAAAATGTCCAGGGGTAATTCATGAAAAAAATAATATATCCTCCACCCCCCATGAACGGATTTTTTCTGGAAGAGCCCAATCCCATCATTTTTCATTAAATTTTTCACATTTTTATGGTACTGTAATTTTTATCAAAAGGTGTCATAAAAAAGTGAAATGATCAAACAGGCATTAAAAATAACAGGAGACTTGTTAAAATTTTATGTCAGAATCTCCTCAAAAGTTTGGATCAAAATATTGAAAATTGAGTGAAAAAAAATTGTTTAATTTTTCAATTCAATTATCAGTCTTTGACCCAAACATTGATTCTATCTTTTCAAAACAATATGATTAACAAAAATTTTTAGAATAAAAAAAACTTATACACTGGGAGTATCTTTGTTTAAAAGAAAAATTTAAAACTTTTAATAAAATAAGGTCCATAAAAGGCTCTAACTACTCTTGGGTACCTAAATAAATGGGGGTTTGGAATAAGCCAGATAGGAGAATTTATTTATTAGCGGGGGAGGGGAAGTTTATTACGTACCCAAAAGTACAGTTTTATATCGTAGATATAGTTTTAGTAAAATAGAGTTTAAAAAATGTTTGTATGTCATTCAAGTCCATCGTAAAATATCACGATACCCTCTAGTTGAGTGTCTACTACCATGATTATTATTTCTTCATTTCAATATCGATATTAACACATATAGGTATATTAAAATAGTCAATCAACATATCTTGTATATATGTACTATGTCATTCAAAATACCAAAAATATTCTCAAGTTTCCAATCAATTTAATTGAATGTCAAGAGTATGAATTATAAGATTGGGTTAATCATTCCACCATTTATGAAATCAGCCTTTTTAGAGTTTCATATATCTGCAAGTTTTGCAAACACCAAAGTTAAGTAGAAAAGTGATCAGCCATAATAAATGATAAACATTCACAACATATTAGTTCTTTAACTCGCTTTAACTCATCTGTCTTTTGGTACTGTAGGCCAGGTCGTCCTCAAAAGTTTAAAAGTGTCCTAAAGTCTTTGAAGCTCATCATTTGATCATCTTTGAGTACATCTTTCTGGTTTCCAATAGTTGTTGACGATCAACTGTTAGATATGAATATAGAAGGCAGTTTTGATGTTGATATATCAGGCTGTCGGGTTTCCTTTAGCACTTGAGGAGAGGAGCCCATATCATAAAACTTCAATTTGTATCTTTCTGTTACGAAGATGATTTGATTGCCAGTAAAACATTTTCACATTCATTTAGATTAGAACGAAGTCAGAGTTTCTAATTTTCTAATCAAAGTTTTTCTGCTTCAGCCATTTTGAAAATTTCGACGAAAATTCTGAGAAATTAGTAACATTGATTATTTTTGCTGAATCGGCAAAACAATTGTTTTTATTGCTGACGCGGCAAAATTGATTGTTTTCGTTCACTAATTATGCGGAAACCCTGTAGATATAGTTTATTGTATTAGAAGAACAATAACACGCTATCTGATGAGATCTAACTAAGGTGAAACAATGGTTAGACGTCTTGTTTTGGTTATAAGTCTTTGCTCGGAAGAAATTATCGGCAAGAAAACATTTGCAGTTGTTTATAAATTTCAGGAAAAATCCGAGAAGAAGTAAAAAAGTCTCATAGAACGAAATGAGCGTTTTATGAACGCTTCTAACAATGAAAAATAAGAAAACTTAAGAAAAGCAGTACCCAGTGGTTAAATCTAAGAAAGGTTTGAAAATCTCTCAAAAACAGAGTAACAGGATCGAATTTGTTTTCAAATTTAAATTCTTTGGATTAATTTGTTCTTTCTAAGATATAATTTAAGTTTTCATACAGTAACAAACAGGATCCTATTTCTTTTTGAAAAGTTACAAAAAAACAAGCAACATGCTGAATGGACCTACCTGATGATGAAAGCTGAATAATAAGGCAATAAGGATAAAAATGAAAACAATCAGTCAGACGATATAGCGCTTTGCAAAAATGCATAACACATTAAATCTTATCATTGATTGTTGATGGGGGAAGAGGGAAGGGGAGTAGGGAAAATAGAAATAGAAAGTTCCGGTTGCAAAAATCAGTTTTATTGACAATTGAATCATGCTTAATGGTGGGATTTGTTATCAATAATGTTTTTGTGTGAAAAAACAAAGAAGTAAGAAAAAAGCCAAATGAAAATCTGCAAAAACGGCGATTACCGGCATATTTCCGGCATTTTCAGCCGGGAAAGAATTTTTCGCGAAAAGTAAACTCGGTCATGTTTTGAGCATTGCGAATACGCATCTTTCTGCAAAAAATCATTTCAATTTCAAAAATCAAATTCGAGATAATGTCAAAAAACTGGTTTTACCGGCATATTTCCGGCATTTTCAGCCGGAAAAAAATGTTTTTTCGAAAATCGGGCTCCGTCACATTTTAGGTATTGTCATCTTGCATCAGTGTGCAAAATTTCATAAAAAAATATATAGTACAGCTCGACAAATTCAAGAAATACTGTCTTTCCGGCGAAAATAGGTTGTTCCGGCGATTTTTGAGTAGTTCCGGCTTCAAAAATCAATTTTTGAAAATTGAAACATGCTTGATGGTTGGCATTGTTATTAATAATGTTTTTGAATGAAAAAACAACCAATTATAAGAAAAAAATCCAATGAAAATCCAGAAAAACGGCGATTTCCGGCATATTTCCGGCATTTTCGACCGAAAAAAATTTTTTCTCGAAAATTGGACTCGGCCATGTTTTGAGCATTGTTAATACGCATCTTTGAGCAAAAAATCAGAAAAAACTAATGATAAAATCTCGAGAAAATGCCAAAAAACCAGTTTTTCCGGCATATTTCCGGTATTTTCGGCCGGAAAATTTTTTTTTTCGAAAATCGGGCTCCGTCACATTTTGGGCATTGCCATTTTGCATCTTTATGCCAAAAATCAGAAAAAACTAATGAGCCAATCCTGAGAAAAGCTGGCAACAGACGAACGAACGAACGGACGGACGGACATGGGTTAATTTAAAGGACCTCCACCGGGGTACCCGGAGGTAGGTCCAAAAATCTACAGCAGTTTTAACCAGTTTTTCAAACACATTTTACTGTTGATCATTATGATAAAAATGAAAATTTTAGAATGAAATTACTGTATGAAGGGTTGTGAAAATGAATTAAAATAAATCTTTTTAAATTACAAAAATACGAAAAAAATCTTAAATTGATTGTATAACCCACAGAGACTAAAAACAACAAAAACTTAAAATGGTATTAAGATAATTCTTGAAGATAAGTTTTGAGCTAGAACCCTAAAAACTAAGATAATCAGAGATGGGGTTCCTTCATCTCATCATACTAGGTTCACGCTTGTAAGAGCTGATCGACAAAACAAAACGGTCTAATGAAACCTGCGAGGTTCCTTCATTCTGATAATACTTGGTAATAATTACATATGAAGCGCAGAGAGTTGAAAAGAAGTGCGGTCAAAATGAAAAATACAAAAAATTACAGAGTGATAAAAAAGTGACAGAAAATATTATAAGGTACTTTACGAGGCGACTGCCGTCTTTTTGTATTCGATTCGGTCGACTTTGACGTCATCTCCATGAAGCTGGTAGACATATGCGACTACAGTTTCTGCTTGTATATCCATCAACACAAAAGAGGGGACGATGTTTCTAAAGAAAAAGAAATAGCGATTAAAAGACAGGTCAAAGAAAAGATTTGTAAAGAGTGAAAGCAAAAATGAAAGTCGGGTATTTATCTTCTTACTTACAATGTAGGTAATCTTAGGTTCCAAATAAACGAGAGGGGGAGGGGGTGGAAAATTTCCAAAATTTTAATAAACGGGGGGACCTAATTGCCGGGGGGGCCTAATTGCCGGGGGGGCCTAATTGCCGGGGGGCCTAATTGCCGGGGGTTGGAAATTGTACTTGTGAAAGCCCAAAAATAAGGTAAATATAGGCTAAAAGCAGGCTATTTAGAGCAGAAGGACCTTCTTTTGAAAGCTGAAAAAATTCTTAAAAATTAATAAACGGGGTCCTTATAAGGTCCGAAAAATAAACAAGCGGGGGGGGGAGCGTTTATTTGGAACCTAAGAGTACAACCAGCGAACTTTTCAGATTTTATACGATAAACTTTATGGAATACACTGGTCTCATCTTTAGCATAAGAAACGATTCAACGATCGGTCCATCCAAAAGTTATCACAATGAATATTAGGGAATGTATCTTTTGTTTCAAAAAGTTCGTCGAAAATGTTCCTCTTCTCTAGGTCATATTATTAACAGTCGAACGTGCCCAACGCAATGGGCTCAACTTCAGATAGCTTCAGATTATTCAAAGGCCCGATAGTAGCCAAACAAACCAAAGATTATTGCCCAAGCCTCGAAAATCAAAACTTTTGAAAAATGAAAAATCAAACAAACAGATAATCACCAATGAACAAGTGTGCCAAATTTCAGTCAAACGCGACCGTTTTTGAAGAGCTCAGGCTGCCCCAATGTCTTTGTGACAGACAGACACACAGACACACATATTGTCATATTCTAGCTCTAGCTCAACTGAAGTTTAGAAATATAGTACACGTTTTTTTATAAGAACATTGAACATTTTTGAAGCCTTCGGATTTTCGTAACTTTTTAAGTTTTAAGCCTAAAAATGTTCTAAGCATGTTCTTATTTTGCCATTTTTTGAGATTTTTGTCCATTTTCCTAAGAAATTGAGTGTTTAACTTGTTCTTGACATTTTGGCAATCGAAGCCTTATGTTTTTATATTGTTTGTTCTTATAAAAAAACGTGTAGAAAGCCAGTGTATTGTATGTATGTTTAGGCCGAAGTTTTGATTGATTAAAACCAGACTTGCAAATCAAGAGGGTGATAGATAAAAGGAAAACTTACAAATCTAGAGGATTGTATGCACCAGTTGCAGACCCTGGGTTGACGTAGAATTTTCCCTCGTGCTCGTATGCTTCGAACTGTAAGAAAAGAAAAAGTTTAATCATTTATTTAGCCTGTTATAAACCCTGAAAACACAGACCTAAATGTTGTCAACCTTTCAACATGTTCACGACAGATCTCGAGGTTCATAAGCTTATCTAAATATATTAACGAAGTTTACAAATTTATGAGCCAATATTGTGAGCTAAGAAATTCGAAAGACACAAAATATATCAGAGCACTTACTCTGTGTGTATGCCCTGTGATCAAAATATCAACATCCAACTGCCTTTGAACCTAAAAACATAAATACAAAGTGTGCTTAATTATGTACATAAGGTAAGAGTAACTTCTTCAAACAGTAAAATGACCTAATTATATGAACTTTGACCCAGATTTTGATTTTTGCTAACAACAAAATTTTCTGTTAAGATGGTCGCGGTGATGATTTTTTCTCAACTTAGACTGGTGTTAGTGGGAAACTAACTAATAAAACCAACACAACAGTCTGTTCCTCTAAAGGATCCTGCATTGTAACACGCATGCGTAATTTGTCGTTCTTTTAGACCACATGTAGTTAATTCCCGTGATAAACGAAAGGGAATGAATCGTTGGTACAGGGGTGGTACAGTCACTTTCGGTCGGGGTCGTGGACGGCAAAATATGTCGTTTTTTATGAAATTTGTCGTTCTTTTTGTCTATTTTTAGTAATGCAGGATTCTTTAGATAAACCCCCTCAAAATGTCCGAAAACTCTAAGTTGCTGGGACAGATGACAGGTGAGACGCTTCACTTTTAAGTATTTGTTATACGACTCTTCTGTAATCTTGTCTACAACTATAAACAGCCTTTAGAGAATAAAGAAGAAATTTGATATTACCATAGCAAGCGATTCCGCATCGCCCCATGGAACAATTTGATGGCCATGACATAAACCAATACGGAAAGGTCCAACACTCACAACTTTCTGTTCTGGGTATGTTATGTTCTAGTTAAAAAGCATACAGAAAAATTATTCTGTACGTAAACGATAATAAAGAATCTGTGTATGTCAGCAAAAAAGAACAATCAAATACAACTTTAAGTGCATTTTTCCATTATGAGATAATTACATTTGCTAATAACTTTAAAACAAAAAACGTCAAGAGTTCATACTTTTATAAATATTTTTTTTGTAATTAGGAAGACACTTAAATACTCCAGAGGCCCTAAAATGGCATTATTTTGAATTAAGCTTGCATAGATTGGAACTGAACAATTTCATTCCATCATCTAATGTATCGGACTTTAGCCTATACAATTTAGTTGAATGCTTCATAAAAGAGGGGGTATGGTCTTAAAGTCTATTTTCTAAACCATGGACTTTGATAATAACCACCCCCCCCCCAAATAAACAAGGGGTTGAAAGAATTGTCGAAATCTAATTTTTACATAAACTCATTACACTATCATAATATCACCAAAATTTATGATAACTTACCTCTTCAAAATCACCACGAACAACGTGGACGTCACTTGCTAATGTTTTCAAATAGTCATATGATTCTTTGGTACAAAGGTTTCCTGTACATAAGATGTGTTGAATTTTGCCTGGTACCTAAGGTTTAAAAATGCTTCATTATACAGTAACATGTGAATTGCAATTATGACGAGATAAAAGAAAAGAAAATGAAATGGAAAGCTGCTTTGAAAGTAAGGTGATGTAATCATGACTTGAAATATAAGTTTAATCTTGCTATAAGACAAAATGCCCAGTAAGATGTTGGACTTGAGTAGACATCGCTAGTTTTAGGGTGAGGAATTAGATTATACAATACTCATTTAAAAGAAAACTCCAACGAAGAATCACAACTAATGCTAGACATTACACCACTATATTATCAGCTATATTATGGCTTCAAAGCATTATGGGTTAAGCAGGCTCAAAAACACAAGGTGTTGTGGTGATGAAAGTTACCTCTATGGCCTTTGACAGACAAAAGAGAGCTTTATTCATGGCCATACAGGGAGGGGGTAAGTACTGAAATATCAGACATTATGATGTTTAGAGATGTGGTGTTCACCCAAAAAACTTAAAAATCCTTTTATCTTTTATCTACTAAAATACCTGGTATCCAGATTAAAATTTGAGACATTTTATTCTCTAAAATGTAGTGGTGGCGGTATGCAAAAAAAATGAAAAGCCTTTTAGTACTCATATATGTCTGAGATTTTAGTACTAAAACCCCAATCCCCCTGGGCCATAAGGTAGCTCCAGAATGAAAAAAATACTGACCAATAACTTCTTGAACTTTACTGGTAATCCACTTTTTCGATGTGGGATGTGCAGGTCACCGAGAACAAGAACAAGCTAAATATTGAGAAATATTAGATAAGAAAGAGTTAATAGACATTACAGGTATTTTTTATAAGAATAGTGTTTTTCCAATTCATCATATCATGAATATTCTTAACCTTTTTACATTTTAGAAAAGTCATCCTGGAATATTCTTACGGTATTCTTAGGTTTGGATCCAAGCCCAGCCAAAATCTAGCATGTAGTATAGTTAATTTTGTAGAACTCTTTATCATTGATGGGGAATAATTGGCAATTTAACCAGCGAAATACTCTAAAATAGCTTATTCTTACCATATTCTTAATTTTTTAGTCAATAAATATTATTAAATGTATTCTTGTGAACAAAAAAGTGTGTAATAAAGAGGTCTTCATTCAAGTTGCTAGCTTAATTTCTAAGTTTTACCCAAATCTAATTGGTGAGCTTGAAAGTGACACACTTTGGAACCAATTGCAACAGGATAAGTGTACCTTTACAAGTACAAAGTTATTTACGTTTTTGATGTTTAACCAGGCAGGAGGGCTACATCTCACTCAAGTTTTCAGATTTGTATGTCTTATTCTGTGATACAAATTTCAGTAGAATTTTGTTGAATCCTGAAACATCTGCATTTCTAGTTCTCTGTGTCTTTTAAAAATTTTCTCAGTGTTTTCAAATAGTGCACACTTTTTATAAGTTTTTTATAAAAACATTTTATAAGAGTCACAAAGAAAGCAAAAATTTTCCAAATCAAAAACAAAATTAACAACAATAATTTTTGGCCTAAAAAACAAAACTTCATTATTTTTCGTTCAGTTTTAATTTTTCAAATCCTCTTTGGAATCTATAATTACAGTGAAGTCTGGCTTGCATTAGCCCAGTTTTTGTTCTCTTTCTCTTATTCACACTAGAAAAATTCCTTGCTCTTCTATTTCAATCTCATAAGAATATTTTAGGGCTAAAATATAATATGGTTTGCAGTTGAAGCTCATTCCTATTAATGATTGGATAATTATCATAAAAAATATTAGAATAAGAGAGCTAAAGATCAAAATAAAAGGCTAGGAAAAGAACTTGACAAATTATTACAATAATGTATAATGCCATTTGGGCTATGTATAGCAATTTAAATTGTACAAGGGTTATTGACTTGGAAATTTTCCTGAGAGGGCCTTGATTTTCTAAATTTTTGAGATCATTTTCTGGAATTTCCAAGGTATATATTTATATTTTCTTATCCCAATAAAATGTAATAAAAATATCTAACAATTTTTTATTATTCCCATTTGTTTGGAGCCCGCACATAGGTTTTGTTTTTTTGTGGATGTAGTTTCAGTTTGGAACATGATGCCTGTTTGAGTTTTTGTTGTTTCCAAACTGGATTTTCCAAAATCATTTTCTACCCTATTTTTCATAAGAATCAGTAAACTTTTTGTTGCGGATCGATATTACCGTAATTTGGTCTAATGTTGACATCCCTCTTTTAATTTTGGCACCTTCTTTGGAGGTGGAATAATAGGAAGGTCGGAATCGCTGATTGAAACTAATTTTTTTTTGCTTAGCAATCAGAGAGAAAATCTTTTTTCTATCAGTGATTCCGACCTTCATATTATTCCTATCTCTAAGGAAGGGTGTCGGAATTAGAAGAGGGATGTTGACATTAGACTGACTTACGGTATATACTTTTCTTAATTTGACACTTTATTTAAAAGCCTAATTGTTCTTTACGGTATATCCTATTTTTATTTTTAGGGAAAAACGGAACGATTCTAGACTTTATGATATGTGAACAATATAAACTTTGAAATTCAGCCATCCCAGGCGCAGAATTGTTTTGATAATTTTGACAACCCATGGTATGGCTCAAACTTTTCTGAAAGGTGAAAAAAATAAAATTATATACTGAATTTTGAGATGTTCAATTGAATCCATTGCCTCACGTTTTTGCAGTGTAGCTGGAACCTTGATATTCCAGGATTAGAAAACGCTATACCTGTTATCTTTTTTCTTTACAAAGAATCAACAAGCGATCAACATCTGACATCCATAAACTCCACACATTTCCTCAGAAACTTTTAAAATCATCTGCCATTATGACTTTCTTGAAGCTGTTCCAAAATGAACGGAATGTATCGGAATTCCTATGGAAGTTCTTTTCCGAAATTTGTAAAATAGCTAAGTCGTCAAAAAAACTTTTCCCGGGGGTTTGAGGAAAAACAGAACTGCTATCATTTGTTTTTTATTTAACCAGATATTTAAATTTGGGCTCAAAAATACTTTAAAAAAAAGTTGATAATATTCAATATACTATTTGTGTCTCTTAGAAAACAAACACTTACAGAACGACATCGTTTATCATTGAATACCCCCGTATTTAGACCATTCTATTGTGGGCGCAAAATGGGGCGGAAACTAAGTAGCACCCTCAGTGCAAGATTCCCGCCTCATCTTTATTCGCCCGCACGAGAATGCAAGCTAATCATTTTTTTCTCGTGCACTCGAGGGGGAAAGGAAAGTGATTGATATTCTTTGAAGGAAAAATGTCAGAAACAAACCCAAAGACCAAAAGATGCCTCACTGTTTTGAACTTCAAAAAGTCCCAAACACACAACCAGAACTGTCCGCGCATGTTCTGAGCGTGTGTGGAGGGCCAGGTTTTCGGGAAAATTTTACTGGACAAAGAGACCAATGTAGATGTTGTTTACTTGGACTTTTCTAAAGCTTTCGATAAAGTGGATCATTCCATTGTTCTGTCGAAATTCAAAAGGCTTGGAATAACTGGTAAAATCTATAATTGGATAGAGTCCTTTTTGAGAGACAGGCAACAAACTGTAGTGGTTAATGGTGTGAAATCAAACAACCAAGAAGTTATCTCAGGTGTACCACAAGGAAGTGTACTTGGACCCCTGATTTTCCTGATACTCATTGGAGACATAGATGAGAATGTTATCCAATCTATCGTCAAGTCCTTTGCAGATGACACTCGCACAACCAAGTCCAATAAAGAATGCTGAAGATGTAAAAATATTGCAACAAGACCTTCAGATTTATTAATGGAACAATCGCAAACAATATGAAATTGAATGATGCAAAATTTGAATTGCTACGTTATGGCTCAAATACAAAAATCAAAAATGAATCTTACTATACCTCACCATCAGGAGATAAAATTGAAGGAAAGGAATATGTTAAAGACCTGGGAGTTCTTATGTCCAATGATTGTCTATTTAAACATCAAATTGAATCAATAATTGAAAAAGCCAAAAACATCATTTCTTGGATATTACGTACCTTCACTTCCCGCTCTACACATACCATGATCACTCTCTATAAATCACTTGTGATCCCTATACTGGAATATTGCTCAGCGTTATGGAGCCCCAGTACTATTAGTCTTATTCAAAGACTTGAAGAGATCCAGAAATCATTCTTGAAACAAATAAAAGGAACACACCAAAATTATCGGGAAAGTCTAAAGAAGCTTAGAATATACTCACTTCAAAGAAGGAGAGAACGCTACAGGATCATATACACCTGGAAAATATTGGAAAATCTTGTGCCAAATATCAATGATTGCTTCAAATCTAAAGACCATCCAAGATTAGGACGAATGTGTTTTAGCAAATACGCCGGTCCAAACAATTCAAAATTACGCGACAGTACCTGACTATACAAGGAGCAAAACTTTCATTGCATGCCAAGACATTAGAAACTTGAAAAATTTAACTGTTGACAAATTCAAAAATACACTTGACAAACACTTGCAAAAAATTCCCGATGAACCCCAAATCCGTGGTTATACAGGGTGCAGGAGAGTTGACTCAAACTCAATTTTAGACATGAAATCTCTCTGCTGATCCATTTCTTCCTTCAGGAATTATGGATTGAATGAAGATTGTGGTGTGGATCAAAAGATTCTTGCCAGAGCGGTACGCTCAAACACATCCAAAAGTATCAAAAGTAAGTATCCTTCTACGCCTCTGCCGCCCTTTCCAAGAGGGTGGTAGAAGTTAGTCTTTTTTACTACTATCGACTGTTGAATTTCTTCTACTGACTTTCGTATTACTATATCAGTGGTATTATAATATAATTATAACCAGAAATAATATAATTACGACAAGAATTTGCAAAATTTTGTATATTTTGCCCGCCGGTAAGGTGGAGTGATTCAACTGGAATAAATAAAAATAAAAATGACCCAAAAATGTTTGGGGTATATCCTTGCTGTGAATTGTCAATTTTGAACCATTTTAGGAAAGTAAACTATGCAATAGATGGAATAGCCCATTATCATTCAACAGAATAAAACAATGAAAAAATATAAAAAGTAACTTCGAAGAAGGAGACAGGATAGTTGCTGAGATTGAAAAATAAAATTCCTCAAGCACACTCATTCCAATTAGCTGTTAAAAGGTTTCAAAATGAATAAAAAGGACCACAAGGAAGTGTACTTGGACCCCTGATTTTCCTGATACTCATTGGAGACATAGATGAGAATGTTATCCAATCTATCGTCAAGTCCTTTGCAGATGACACTCGCACAACCAAGTCAATAAAGAATGCTGAAGATGTAAAAATATTGCAACAAGACCTTCAGATTTTATATCAATGGACAATCGCAAACAATATGAAATTGAATGATGCAAAATTTGAATTGCTAAGTTATGGCTCAAATACAAAAATCAAAAATGAATCTTACTATACCTCACCATCAGGAGATAAAATTGAAGGAAAGGAATATGTTAAAGACCTGGGAGTTCTTATGTCCAAGGATGTCTATTTAAACATCAATTGAATCAAATAATGAAAAAGCCAAAAACATCATTTCTTGGATATTACGTACCTTCACTTCCCGCTCTACACATACCATGATCACTCTCTATAAATCACTTGTGATCCCTATACTGGAATATTGCTCAGCGTTATGGAGCCCCAGTACTATTAGTCTTATTCAAAGACTTGAAGAGATCCAGAAATCATTCTTGAAACAAATAAAAGGAACACACCAAAATTATTGGGAAAGTCTAAAGAAGCTTAGAATATCTCACTTCAAAGAAGGAGAGAACGCTACAGGATCATATACACCTGGAAAATATTGGAAAATCTTGTGCCAAATATCAATGATTGCTTCAAATCTAAAGACCATCCAAGATTAGGACGAATGTGTTTTAGCAAATACGCCGGTCCAAACAATTCAAAATTACGCGACAGTACCCTGACTATACAAGGAGCAAAACTTTTCAATGCAATGCCAAAGAGCATTAGAAACTTGAAAAATTTAACTGTTGACAAATTCAAAAATGCACTTGACAAACACTTGCAAAAAATTCCCGATGAACCCCAAATCCGTGGTTATACAGGGTGCAGGAGAGTTGACTCAAACTCAATTTTAGACATGAAATCTCTCTGCTGATCCATTTCTTCCTTCAGGAATTATGGATTGAATGAAGATTGTGGTGTGGATCAAAAGATTCTTGCCAGAGCGGTACGCTCAAACACATCCAAAAGTATCAAAAGTAAGTATCCTTCTACGCCTCTGCCGCCCTTTCCAAGAGGGTGGTAGAAGTTAGTCTTTTTTACTACTATCGACTGTTGAATTTCTTCTACTGACTTTCGTATTACTATATCAGTGGTATTATAATATAATTATAACCAGAAATAGATAATTACGACAAGAATTTGCAAAATTTTGTATATTTGCCCGCGGTAAGGTGGAGTGATTCAACTGGAATAAATAAAAATAAAAATGACCCAAAAATGTTTGGGGTATATCCTTGCTGTGAATTGTCAATTTTGAACCATTTTAGGAAAGTAAACTATGCAATAGATGGAATAGCCCATTATCATTCAACAGAATAAAACAATGAAAAAATATAAAAAGTAACTTCGAAGAAGGAGACAGGATAGTTGCTGAGATTGAAAAATAAAATTCCTCAAGCACACTCATTCCAATTAGCTGTTAAAAGGTTTCAAAATGAATAAAAAGGATCGTTATGTGTTATCAGCTCTCTAGATAAAAGATACTGTATGAGCAAAAATTACTTACAACCATTCTGAAAAGATGAAAATTTATTCGTTCTTTGCCTGACTTTTTTTTGGGAACTTCGTCTTTTTTATGAAGATGGGCGGAGCGAGAAATGTAGCTTCACTTTCGTTTTCAAGATGTGGCAAATTACAGATCTCAAAGTAAAGATTGAAAGTCTCAATTGAGGATCACAATAGTAATTTTACATATGTATTTTCTAAATTAAAAATTTTTTGATGAGAAAAAAAGTAACATTTTGAAATATGATGGGTAATTTTTGGAAAAAATTATGAAATTGTTATGAAATATTTAGTCTGTAAAATAGTTTGAAGGATTTTTCAGAAATCGGGTGTCTTCTGGGCGTAATTTATAACGCCCATTTCAATTCCAAGAAAAAGATGGCGTCGCTTGGCGGACAGGTTTCGTAGGTTTTCGTTGGACTGTTGGATTCGTTTGCCAACCTTTGGTTTGGCTATTTGCTACTGTTGTGTTAGACAGTTAGATCTGGAATGTATGGTAAAGTAAACCTTGACTATTCTAAAAAATAAGTATTAAACTAAGGAAGAATTGGAAGTTGGTGGAAGTGCCAATAAATACTATCTTGTTTTATAAAACAAAACTATGTTTTAAAAAAAGGAGATATGTTGTGATATGTTAAGTTATGATATAAACTATGTTTTTAAATAAATTAGTTTCGTTTAAAACGAGATAGTTTTAGTCATTTTTTTGAAAGTGTTTAGGGTCAAAAGTCCTGGGGGCTAACAAAAAATTCATAAATCTTTTGGGGGACTTAAAACTCAGGGGGCACCTAATTTTTGCCTGGGACCTAAACCCAAGCTGACGCTACATGCAATTGAATTAAAGACCTTTCCTGGTTAAGATTAAGTAAGTAACTAAGTAAGTATTTATTTACCATTTAACACTACAAAAAAGATACAAGTGATAATATATATGCACAAAAAATAGACCTTTTTTTAAAGAGGCAGCCATGTTGAATAATTATGTACTCCAGCAAAAAAACAATGATACAGCCATGCATAATTACTGTATCATGCATATTTCAAAAATTATGCATGGCCGTATCATTGTTTTTATGCTGGAGTACATAATTATTCAACATTGCTGCCTCTTTAATTAAAAAAAGGTCTATATATCGCCGTGTCAAAAGTCCATTTTTTCGAAAATTGAGTTAAGACCATAACCCCCTATTTCAGCATGCACCTTTTCCAAAAATGGCCTCAAATCCACAGAATTCTTATAGGAAAGTGGTGTATTTTGCAATTCAAAAAAAATAAGAATTTAGAATGTTCCATAATATCAACCATAAACAGCCTTAAGTCCTGAATTTTAGGGTAAAAAGTCTTGGGAAGCCTTATGTCCAAATTTTATTTTTCTATGAAGCATTGACATGAAATGTGTAGCCTTAAGTCCAACACATCTGGTTAATGGACTTAAGGTATTTTAAAGCTCGATTTTAGCTTGAAACTTGCTAAGTATGAAGATTTTAAGTTAAATTCAATACAGCCTTAAGTCCAATAAATGCCATTTTAGAGCCTCTGGACTGGAGCAAGCTATTAAAACCTCTTTTTGACCACAAAAAGATAACTATAATGCCCCCATAATATCAAAAGTATGGACTCTTGGCATTATTTCTTTCTTAATTATCATCAAATGAAACCTTTAAAGTCAATTATCTCAAAATGGAAAAAATGGACTTAAGGCTGCTTAAGGCTGTCTTGAATTGACACGGCGATATGGAAGGAGACCCACCGCCTTATTCCGATGGGGTCTTTCAAAGATACAAACTGAAATAAAAACAAACCTTTCACTGTGACGCAACGAAGATACCAAAGTGTCAATTAAACTGAGAGATTTGATAGTACATTGAAACAATTAAATCAAATAACATTTGTTAACGTTTTAAACACGAACAACGGATTCAGAAAAAAAGATAATTACTATAAAGAGGTAAGTAATTACTTTTACAACTCCCACTTTTTTGATCACATTGATTAACATCTTGTGACATAAAATAGTCATCTTGATTGTTAGATGTTTTGTTTTAAGAGTTCTTGCAATAGTTTATCGTTCAACTTGGGGGGGGTGTTGTAAACATAGAATTAGACAGGGCTGTTGGATTTAGGACCATTCACGGTAGAAGATCTTTCAAATTCAGTATGTGAATAGAGCGGTAAAAAATACAACTTTTCTATTTTTCCTTTTTTTTGCAAAAGTTCTAGGAATGAAAATAAAGGTATAATGATAATTGAATACTATCCACTGATGATCCGCGGCACTATCGTAAAGCTAGAATCGCTTTGCGTACTCTTCGCTTGAGAAAATGATTGACAGATTGAAGTTTTTCACCCGCGCGGGCGTTTGCTGGTGTTCGCGGGCGTTCTGCAAGCATTTTCGGCTCAATCCTCGGACCGTGCTAAAATTGGTAGACCTAGCTGTGATAGATCATTTCGATGGAAGTTGTTGGAATGTTTACAAGGCTCTTGACAGAATATCGTTTGTTTTATTGTCAATGATGACAGTGCCGTTATAAATTTTGTTAGATCAGACATATTGATGTTTGTAAGTACACTTTATAGTTTTGATTCCCATTGAAGAATCATATTCTGGTTTTCATGTTATTAGATGCTGTTTTAGAGCTTTAGAGCTAGCCTGTCATAAAAGCGAAAGACATATATCTATTTTTCAGATCCGGCATGCAGGAATAGTGTCAGGACCTGCAGGCGACCTAGTAGGGTTGGGTATGAGTGTGGTTTGGGTGTGGTTACGTACCAGATTGGCTAGGAATTGGGTTATTATCAGTTAGGGTTAGGGTTGGAGCTCGAAAAAAACACTATTTTGTGATTTTCTCTTCATATAGTCTGGTCTGTAGTTTGTACAATATAGATAGCCATCAGAAACACTCTCCCGGCATGAATCCGTGGCGCAGTGGATAAGGCATTGGGTTTCCAAACGATGGAACTTTGCATTTGGTGGGTTCGAATCCCACCGGTGGCGATCTTTCGGTTAGGCAATCAGTCAGTTAGAAACCATAAAATTAACTCACATAGACTGGAAAGTACGGAATAAGTCCAGATATGTCTTTCGTCTTTATGAAGAAGCCACGACCCAAATGACTGACCAGTCTAAGCAGCAAAATTTCAAAACAAATGAACTACGCAGCTCCGCTCGCAGATCTACTCTACCATTTTTGTTTTGATTTAACTTTGTATTTTAATGACCAGACAGGTCATTAATTTGAGGGCTATGCATGTTTGCCTCCACTGATGCAAGTTACCTGATCTCAGGGTAGATGACGGGGTTCAGGTTTTATTTAAATTGTTTTGATTATCTTTTCAACAATCACAAAGCCCCTATTTTATTGAAACTAATTTTGGCCAATTGAAAAATAAGGTTTTTAGCTAACGACAAAGTCTAAGTCCTTTTTTTTTCCAATTTCATCTTCTCATAAGAGGAAGATTAAGAAAAACTATAAAAGGGCAGCCCCCAGGCTTGACCAAATCTCTTATGAATATGAATCCTTTTGAAGGACCAACCAAACCTAAGAAAGATTGAGAATACTCAGTGATTGGAATAGCGGTCAGTTATCAGTTAAAACCGACCAAAAAAATAAAATATTACCGACTTGAAAATTTTCAGATTTAAAGAAATAACTGACCACTATTTGAGTGAGCTGGAGTGAGCTATATTAATCCTGTACTGTTTGGTAAATTTTGGTCCAGTTTGAAACAATCATTTTTCTATCTAGAATTTTCATGTATTTTTATTTGTAACAAACTAATTTAAACATTTTCAAGGCATATGTTAGGGTTTTTTAAAAACATCTTAAAAAGAAAAAGTCATTTTCTCTGCTATGCAATGATCTAGCTTATCTTTACTTCCTTCAAAAGATTCATTAAAAATTATTGATGTCATCAAAATGAGACAGTTTTAAGCCAATCATGAGGGACAAATTTTCATGTACATAAAATGATGATCAGGAATTTAAGAATTTCAAATGTATTTCGTTCTGTGTTCATCATGGTTGTGTGATGATATCATTTTTAATGTGATAAGAATTATTGATGAGCATGTAATTGCTATGCTGTTTATGTTTTTATGTTTTAATTGGTATCCCTATATATGAGTTTTTTAGTTTTTATGCGTCTCCTGAGCAGTCCTGAGTCCCCTTCTTTTTAGTGTCTTTTTTATTCCCAAATTGTGTTTAAATGTGTCACTTTTAATTCCTCTAGGGAAATTAGGATATGTTTATCAATTACTGTAAATTTTTACATAGAAATCAGTTCAACACTGAGAGACACGTGAGAGGGTATCTTGTGTGTGAGAGGTGTGTTTTGCGAATGTTTAATTAACTGTCATTGTCGTCTTATTTCGGTTCTTTTTGGTTTTGTAACATTTTAGGTTTGTCTAAGTTCAAGAATTGGTGTTTCCTTTTTACATTTTCTGTTCTCCTTTTTCTGTTTGGTTTCCTCAAGTCAGGTTCTTTTTCTGTCTTTTTTGTCCCCATCAATAAAGCTGAAGATGTTTCATCCAGTCAAATTATTCAAAACATTTTCGTCCTCCACTCACAGGAATAAAATATAAACAAAATAATGACACGAGAAGCTGGGGCACAGTCTCCTGTTGACCCCTCTGTGGATGAACTGAAGACCAAGCGAGGTCGGAAACCTTCGCAAGCAAAACTTGCCATGTTGGAATCTAAGCGTTTATTTGCCGACAAAAGGAGATTTCCAGATGATAATGGTGATGGGGGTAACAAGAAATCCAAAAAGAAGAAAAGCTCAACAAATGATAAAAACAAGAAGAATTCTACCCCTGCAGCATCCACATCGACAACAGCATCAGATTTTAAGAACATCAATTTGAAAAAGAAAAAGAATGGGAAGGTATAAAATGTGCTCTAGTTGGCAATTTTATTGTTTTTGCCCAAATAAGGCCTAGTTTTCTTATAATGCGGATAAGATTTAACCTTAGAAGGACCATTTGACCCCTTCATACAGCCAACAACAAGGACCATATAATTGGAGTATTCCGTATCTGATGTTGGTAGGGAAATTTTTCTTTTTCTATCCCTAGATAGATTATCCCTTTTATCTTTTATGCCTAAACTTTGACTGACCTCTGTTATTCTGTTTTTATTCTCAATTTCAAAATTATTTAGGTTCCCAAACGCACGCCTGTCTGTTGAGCTAGGACGACCTTGAATGAAAATGTCCTTGTGTCATAAATAAGCCCAAGATCGTTGATTTTGAAGCACTTTCGTTTTAGGCTAATTTGTACACTTTAAGACCAAAAATTAATGCCCAAAAGGAACGACTTGAAAGTATCCCTTTAGGGGTAGGGATGAATAATACATCTGAACATCGAATTGGTTTTGAACGTGAACTGGGAATCGAAATTCTTTATTTTAGGGAAAAAATGGAGAGAGCAGTTTGAAAGGTAAATCAGCCAAAAATGACCATGAGGTAATGATTTATTCATCAATTCGTTTATTCATCGATTTGTTTATTCCTTTAAAATGTCCTTCAACTCAATACAGACATATTTACTAAATTCACATGTAGAAAGTTTATTTGCAATTATACTTGTTACAGTATATAAATCTTGTTATATTATTATGGGTTCAACTGTTCAATAAGGAAAAAAAAAGACAATAGATTTTGGTTGGAACAAATTGTTATCGTAAGTTGATCTAATGTTGACATCCCTCTACTTCCGTCACAAAACTTCTTTTTTTTCAATCAGTGATTTCAACCTTCCTTTTAATCCTATCTCTATAAAAAAGTGTCAGAACTACATGAGAGATGTCGACATTAGACAAACTTTCGGTAAAGTCTAATTATAATACAATGAGATTGGACCAGCAATTTTATTTTATTTTAAACAATATATTTCGAATACTTGTGATTCATCTTCAGGTTCTAAAATATAAAATAGTAAAACAGTTAAAACCATTTACAGTATGTGGCCCCCAAAACGGCGATCAAATTTAAAATTTCTCTCAAAGCTAGAGGAAAAGAGGTTTTACAAAAATTTTTCTTGCATGCCAAACTTTAACATCTCTACTTTATTTCCCGACAGCTATTTTTCAAAATTTTCAATTTCAACAATATTTTTCAATCGCTTAAAGATAGGTAGCTTTTTTCTAATGGCCCCCAAAACGGAGGTTTGCAATTTTAACGATTTCTCAAGATATCTTTAAGATATTGATACAAAATCTTGACCATCGTTTTAGAATGTGATTTAGAGGGTTTTGGGCATAAATTTGTTTGATAAAATTTTTACAGTACACCCCTGGTTGTCAAAATGCAGGTTTGGGGCCCCCAAAACGGAGGTGTAGTTAAAATCAAAATATTAAGCCCAGTGGTAATAGGAGGAAAAACTATGAACATATTTGTGTTTACCCTTAAATTTACGACCCGATAGATGTAAAATTTATGATTTTTATGAAATATTTCAAGATTTTCGATATTGCAAAGTCCAAACTGAAAATTTAGAAATTTTCAAAATGACAATTTAGATTTAACAACGTCTTAATCAAGTTTCTGAAAATCAATGTCTTTTGAAAATAGTTCCATTCATGTATGGAAAAAGCTGTGAAAATTTGAGAAGAAAAGCTTAACTGAAACTGAAAATATTAAGCTTTAAAGGTATTTTTCTCCTATATTTTTGCAAAAAAAATGACAGAATTTGCCATTTTTGCTGATTCAGCGAAAATTTTTATATATAATGTTAATTTTTTGTTATAAGCTATTAACTCAACCTGATAGGAATGGAATTCCAAGATCTTTTGATGTTTCTCATATTTAGAATTTTCGGTTTTATCAATGCTGATTCTAGGGTCCCAAAATACTGGTTGGCCTTTAAGATGCTATATCTTTTACCCATCCTCTAAAGTCACAGATGTATCTGCATTTTCTGAACGGCATTAGGTGTAGAAAGTTTCCTATACCCCATTTTCATAACTTATTTTCAATATCCAAGGAGCTAGAGTGAGTTATATGCAATTTTTATCTAATTTGGGTGTTAAAATATCTCCTTCATACGTAAATATGTTATTTTGAATCTGTCTCAAACCATCAAAAACATGCTCATTTTTTAGTATAACCATCATTCTTTCTAAATAAACAAAAATCGTTTAATTCTGATAAATCTACAAGTCAGAATCCTCATTTTAATGAAAACCTCCGTTTTGGGGGCCGTCTCCGTTTTGGGGGCCATATACTGTAGTAAAAATATATATTTTCCATAACACGCATACATACAACCTACTCTGATCAAAGAACTAATGTAACTAAAAAATCAAAATCAAAATTCACTAAATCAAAAGTGAATTCCACTACAAATTCCCCTAAGGCAATAAAATCTATTAAATCTTTATTGTAAGAGTTCTACTTTTGTATTCATCTTTGGTATTCAGTTTTGGTTTTACTTTATTAGTCCACAGTGCCTCAAGGGACATTAGGCATTGTTCAGATTTAATTGTGCGATCTAGAATCATTACATTTTCCATCAAAATTTCGCAATTACAATTTTGAAAATGGCTTCCCACTGGAGTGTTTACGTTGCGGTGCTCTTTGATCCTGGTAATTAAGTGCCTGGCAGTCTGCCCGACATAGCTCGATTCACATCGAGAACATTGAATTTGATACACTACCATGCTCTTGAGCTCCGTTTCAAGTTTTGCTTTTAAAGAAGGAAGAACGTGTTTAGTCATTTTCAGTTTTTTGACTATTTTGCACGGGGCATTAATCTTTTTCAAAGATTTTTCGAACTTGTCAGTAACGTTTTAATTATAATAGCCGCTTCATATCAACCAAAAAACTTTTTTTTTGAGATTTTGTGTTGAAACCTTTTTGTTTTTCTTTGCTAATTCTATACTTAATACTTTTCTACATGCTCTCAGAATGACCGTCGCAAGAAGAGAAAAGCTCCATCCCGATATCGTACTGAATCCACTGATGATGATGCTAATAGCTCAGATGATGAATTCTGGGACGCAAAGAAATCAAGTATTTATTATATATACATACCATTTAATTTTTTTTTCGACCGCGACAATTATTTCCCTTCAGGTAATTTACCTTTTTGATTAGAAAAATATTATTCACAAAAAATGTTTCAATGCACCATAAACCAAAACTATCTGTAAAGACAAACCTTCTTAAAATACAATGTATCCCAAAAAAAGCGGACGAATTTTAATTATATGAAGTAAAATCCTCATAATTTATACCAAATTTTATGACTCGTGTACTTATAATATTTCATCTCAAAAACCTAATCAACTATCTTTTGGGGAACATTCTGTGAATTTTTATGGTCATAGTGGTGTTTTCTAGTTTGATTGTCATTTAACAGGAATCGATTGTTTTGAAATTGAAACGTTCGTAAAACAAAAAACAACACGGTTTACAAGAGTACGGGATGTCCTGGAGTTTTTACAAGATACTTCACTAATTGGTCACTTTAAAAAGTGATAGTGATGACGCGTTCTTTAGAAAAAGTAATAAGATTCTTTTATTACAGGCTAACGACCAACCAAATCAAATAAGAGCTTGTAAAAACTCCAGCTTGTCCCAAGAGTACAGGTCGGTTCTACAACTGGAGACATTTTCATGGAAGATTTAGGTTATTTGTTGACCTACAATGGGTCAAGAATGTCATATCTATGTATTACACCAATTATTAAAGTTTAATTTGCTTTTATTATTATTTTAGGTGGTCGACATAATGATTATTACGACGATCGGGAAGATTTCTTCTTCGATTCTGATTCCGACGATGACCTCGATAACGAACTCCTTCAAAATTCGGATGAAGGTAATGACATTTTATGCAGATAAGAAAAAAGCTCTTCTAGAAAATGTACGTACATGGGGGGGGATGGAGAATATATCGTCCGGAGGGTAGTGAAAAATCTACAAAAGTTGCCTTGTCCGGGGGGTAAGTTTGCTCTGTTTGGGAATGATTTTGAATGTTCGGGTGGTTAACTGATGCTTGTCCGGGGGGTTAGACCTGTTGTCAGGGTGTCAAATGTCACAATGATTGGAAGGGTAAATATTTCAAAAATGTTGTATCCTCCACCCCCAAAATTCAATTTTTTTCTGGAAGACCCCTGTCCCCAATAGTGTAAAAAAATCTCAAGCTAAGTGGTAAATATTGACTAAAAAAGTTTATTAGTTTCAGCACTCCTCAGTTCATTTAACTCACCTTAGTCGATCGCCTCATGTTCTCATAGATTAATTTCCCTCTTGATACAGAGAATGACATTGACTTCAAAGTCCTGAAGGGGCTAGACCCGAAACTATTGGATGGGAAACAAAGCCACTTATTTCCCATCCAAAGCGCATGTGTCGCACCCGTGTCGTTTTTCACACAAATGCCAAATTGAAAATAAGACCAAACGCCAAATTTCGAAAAATATGCCACTTAAAAACTAAGAAAGGGCTAGATTCAATCCTTCGTTCAAAAAGCGGCACAAATATCAAGGCTTCACATCTTTTTTCTTGAAAAAGATTGCAGGTTCGTCTCTAGCCCCTTCGTGGCTTTAATCCAATGAAGTATAAGCCCGAAGGGCTAGAAGTCGATCTCCTTGGTAGGATTTGAAGCCAACAAATCCTACCAAAGTTGCGCGGCCTTGAGCGACTCGTCTGGTTTTTACACAAATGAAGATTGAAACTAAAATTTACCGCTAAATTTCGAAAAAAAAATATCAATCGTAAACAAAGGAATTGCTAGACTCAATCTGTCGTCAAAAATGCAGCGCATTTTTTAAGGCTTCACTTTTTCTTGCCTGAGAAAGGTTAGAGATTGAACTCTAGCCCTTCGGGCTTTAAACTCAATGCTTTAATATCAATGATTATATGATTTAAGAGAAACTGGGGTGGAGTAGGGCGTAATTAGAAAGGAGTATGTATTAATTATTATTCTCTTAGATACAGAAGACGCAAGCGAAACTGATATGGCCACACTGGAAGAAGAAATCTCCGAGATGAAAGAACAGTAAGTGGAATTTCTCTAACCCACTGATCTCTGACTACCTGACTGGATAGAGCTTCCCATATAAAAGAGGAAGCGTGTCCAGTTTAAGAGCTGACCAGTCCGCCATCTTGTTTTCAATTCTGGTCGTCAAAAGCACGATTCAAATGTTTTGAAATTCGAACGTTTGTCGTTCGAAATTTAAGGTAAATTGGAAAACAACATGACGGCTGAACACACTTCCACAAAAAATCCATGGGCAGTTAGCCTATCTAGTGTGTAAAAGATTTTTACTTATAATCCCTAAATTCAATTCTTATACGTGAGAGCCAAAATTAATGGAGAGATTTTGGATAGTCTTTCGACGATTTGTACTGTCAACTTTTGATTCTTTGCGGGGTTCTTACCATGTGGCGTTGTGACTTAAATGAGACAGGGGACCCCTTTCATTACGGCCCTGCCTATCAACTAGCTTGGTTATTTCGAAAATTAACTTAAATGGAATAAGGTAATACTGTATAAGACCCAAATAAAAACCTTCCAGTTGGACTGTTTTCCTATTCTACATCTGAAAGAAATTATTTTATATATTTTTGAATTTACCGTAAAAATATCTTGGATTGCAGCAGAAAACTATTTCCGTAATAATTAGCATGAACACGGTAATATCAGTGAAATTCGTCTTCAGGGGTCTTACTTAGATCCGGTGAACGACGAAGGCTCAAGGCACGAAAAACCTTAAAATTCACCGGTCTAAAAATTAGGTTTCCCGTCTTATGTAAGTACATATTCACGTTAATCAATACACCGGGGGTTTGCTAAGAATTCGCTGGCCTAGAAAAAAGGTAGATAGTTTACTGGTCTAAAATGCTAATTTTAGACTAGATGTAGATGTTACCGGGTTTTCGGACTCTAAACATTCGATTTTTTGACGTCAATTTTAGTTTTCGAAGCTCCTGCAGTAGCGAAAAAATCGAACTTGCGTCAAAGCACTTGAAAGGCTTCTATTTTTCAAAAATCGTCAAAGTGGAACTCACTGGAATGAAAAATCCCTTTTTTTGTTGAGGTGCCCGCTAGTATAAAATAAGGACTAGAATCTAGAATTTCTTGGAGTTAACTTTCATTTGCAAGCCTGTTAAAAACAAAGCAAAACCCCTGTTTTCTTATATTTTGTCTTTATTGAAACTTGACGCTTTTTCGATCTTAGGATGTATCAACAAAAGATAAAGGAATTGAAAGGCAAACTGGAAGAGCTTGAAAAAAGTAAGGTTTGATTATGTATTCATTCGAAGATATCACGATTTCAGTTCCAGCTGACAATTCTAAGTAATATAGTATAAAAGAAAGTCCGAAATGAGTTTTTTTTTCAACAAAATGAGTTGTTTTTTTTTGTTTTTGTTGTTTTTCATATATTGAGAAGTCAAAATGAACCTTTGACTTTTCTTTTACTATAATGTACCATGGTTTTATAAGATTCTATAGGATCTGCATTGGGTGGCATTTATTGCGTACAATAATTGTCCGATGAGAAAACGTCAGTGCTCGCGTAGCCTTTCCTCGACCCTAGGCCACGGGCTATTTCACATTTTGAAAAATCTTACTGCCTGTCATTCTTTTTCGGTTGAAGGATTTTCTCCCAATAAATGCTTGTAAGGAAATTACACTTTGTAAGGAATTACACTTGGTAGTTATGGGTAATCAGAAGGTCTTAATACAAATAGTGGGAAAACATCCTCCACATTGCCCGATGATGAAAGAAGAATCTCTCGAAATGTGTCCAAACGTAAATCTCGTGACCCAAGCCACGATAAACTTACAATACCAATAAATGATGTTAATAATTCCAACACATTTTCCATCGATTTTTTCCACTAGGGACACTTCCGGAATTCAAATCCAAATTTGAAGAACTGAAACGCGAGAAAGAAGACTGGATCCGAACGGCGTACGCGTACAAGTCGTATGAGGTAGCTTTCAAAATATGTTAAGAACTCTATCACAGAGATTAAGACCATGTTCAGACGTTACTGCTCCGTATCGTTCCGAAACGAAACGGTTCTGAAACAAGTGTCAAAAAAGAAGACGTTGCAAAGCAAAACAAATCGAAACGGTTTCACTCCACTAGCGAGATTATGTATCTGGAATTCTCTACGGCTACGGTTAAAGCGGCGAGGGAAATGGCGAGTAAGGCAAGTAATGGCGGGTGACAGCAAGTTCGATATTTGACGTACGGCATTATTTCGACTTTGCTTATACGGTGTTTTGTTGTTTTTCCCGTACAGAGCAAAGTAGACAACGACATGTCGCCTTTGGTGACGACCCGCATGGGCAGCCCCGCAACCGTAGCCGTAGAATATCTCCGATACATAATGTCGCTACTATTTTCATCGTTTTCTTGCTCCAAAACGTTCCGAAACCGATATGAACACTCTCGATCCGTAACTAACACCATACCGGATCGATACGAAACCGCAACGTCTGAATATGGTCTAAAGGTCATTGGTCTTGGCTAGCTACGAACGAGGATATACAATGATTCTACAGTCTCGCTATTTCGAACTTGAGCAGGGAATCCAATTCGTTCGAATAGCAGAGAGATTCGAATTATTGAAAGTATTTTAAAAGGGTTTCTCCTTGGTTGGGCTGGATAATAGATAATAGAAAGAACGGTTTTCAAATGAACTCATTCTCAGAAAGTTTTAGATTTTCACGAGTTTTAGGGGCAGTCTCTCTTGATAACCCTCCAGTTAAAACCCGTTTACCGTACAATGGGATAAAATTTCGTGGGGATTATTTTTCGCGCATGACATCATAGAAATTTGGAAAGGGCTCAAGCGCCAAACGTTTTAAACAAAACTCAAGAAATGTTAAATAAACTACTTTTTTAATGTTTACTGACATCAAAGAAGCGCTAATAATGTGTATTTCAACAACCATCATGCATGATTTGGCGGTAAAAGGCGTGAAAATATTGTCTACTAATAGTGTATTTCGCGAAATTGAGCTCAACCGCGAAATTTAATCTATCTTTATTTTTACAGGAGCGTGAAATAGACCGCGAGTATGAACGAGAAAAGAAACAAGCCAAGGAAGATTTTGAGGTATAATTGAAATTTATCTACTTCGTGAATTCACCCTTGAGGGAGTTAATCTAAAGAATCCTATATTTACTAAAAGTGTATTTCTGAATTTTCAGCAAAAGAAACAAGAACTGAAGGAACACTTAATCGCCGAACTCAACGAAAAGAAGAGATTGATAGAAAACGAAAAGACCACCCTGGAATTGAGCGGTGGTATCGGCCCCATACTTCCTCTTGAAGTCAAGCCGACTGTCACACGGAAATTACGACGCCGGGGGCCAGAACCACTTCCGGTGGCCGAGAAGAAACGCAAGACGAATTCGACGCCGTTGAACCTTTTGTTAAACGAAGAACAGATACTGGCAGACTTGAAGAAGATTGGAAAACACCACAAACCTCATAGTAGTAGTACGAGTGAAGAGAAAACACTGAAACCAAGCAAAAATGCAGGTTAAATAGCTTTTTCACCGTTATTTGAAACACAATTGGCCTTGAAATGGGCCATTCCATACCAGGGGGCGGATGAATATTTCCTGGGGGTCTCAGGAAAGTTTTTTCGCGTTGAAAAAAAAGTTTTTAGAATTTCCAGAGACTAATTTAATTCTCTAAGGGGTCTAAAGTTATTCTGAAACTTCCAGAGGTTAAATCCATCGTCCCTTAAAAGAATGAACAAGAATTTTCCGTAGGGTATTTTTTGCAAATTTTGCGATTTTTCCAGGCATTTTTCCATTTTCATCCACATATTATTAAGGATTTTTTGTTTTGCAAAAATTCATCCACCCCTCTGTATAGATATTAAATAAAAAATAAACCAGCAGACTTTGTGTTTTTTCGAAATCATAATAGTGGGATTGATTTTTGCTTGAGATTTACAGTATCATAGACCGACGTCACTTTCACCCACGATCAGTCATTTTTTCTAAGAAATGCAGAAAGAATATGTACAGGATGATTTAGTAACACCTTGCAGAGCTCCTGCAAGGCTTTGAGTGTTCCTATTTCGACCTGCGCATAGTTTTGTGTTTGATTTTATTTCCTTGGTGAAAATTATGCTAGTTAGGAAGAGGCAGCTTGCTTGAGATTTGGTTGAAGATAGTACCTAACTGTTGGATTTTGTCGAATCAGCCGAAAGATGTCTTTTAGATGCAACTTACATATTTAACATTGTTCTTCTGTTCTTCTTCAGAGGGATTTCCGGGATTTCCGTCTCTAATTTCAACAAAATTCTACGAAATTAATGAATTTTACTTAATTTGTTGTTTAAGTTCATTTCTGTCTGTGAGAAAGGTTTTGTTTTGACCTGACCATTGAACTTGAAATATTCTTAGCACAAAATATGACAGTTACCCAGTGAATACCATATCATGAAGCACACAACACCGTAAACCGTTAAAATTGTCTATAAAAGGATATCATATACTTCAACTTTTGTTTATATCCACGTATCATCACAATTCTTTTTTATCTCTCATTTTCAGACAAATGTGACCCTACAACTTTCCCTGACGGAACGGACGCCAAAATCAAAGATGAAAAACTTTTCTATAATAAAGAATGGTAAGGGTCATGGCGTTCTAAATTTAAGGCCATTCCATTAAATTTTATGTTACTTCTAACCAATAGAATGGTTTCTTTTCTTTTCGTTTCGGAGCGAAACAGAACCGTTACGTTTGAACATGGTCTAAAGCCAAGCAAACCTGAATTGACGCCAGCATCCGAGGGGCCTATTTTTGAAGTTGCTGCATTGTCGGGTAAAGTAAAGAGAAGAGAGGGAAAAAGTAGAATTCTGCTTTTTATTTTGGTATGCTGTGCGACAAACAGGAGCTATCAGAGAGGGAAACTTGTAGATATATAACGCCATTGTAAGGGGACAAGTAATTTATATGGACAAATCATTGTGCTTCGATTTATAGAAAAATTCTTTTGAATTCCTTTCACGTGGAGATTTCTAAGAATGAACTTCTCTCGTTTTTCGATGAGGCGTTATTTTTTAAGATTAATGAAATTTTTAATAAACGGTTGGACCTGATTGTTTTAGGTGTTGAAAACAGTACCTCCGAATAATGTAAATATGGGATAAAATCATAGCGAAATTCAAGAGACTTCTCTTTTGACAGCTGAATAAAATTCGAAGATTGACAAATGCAAATTCGGGTGCTTTTACACCAAGGATTATGTCTTGCGTATCATGTTCAAAGTTTCCTTATCAGTCCATTGATAGATGAACAAAGCAAAGCCCATTGACAACACTGTATTGCGATAAGAGAGGCGCTAGCCACTGTACTACGATACCAGAGGCTTTAGCCACTGCACGAGAATTGCTAGCTGCTTTACTTAGAATCAATTTAAAATTAGAGCTCTTAAAACATAAGCGTTTAAAGGTTTCTCCTTATATTTTTTCATCTTTTATCCACTAGGTACCAAAGTGGTGATCCAGTTTATTTGAATAGTCGAGATGGGGAACGATTTCAGTAAGCATTACTATTTTAAAAACCTAAAATATATTTATATACCCGAGTACACGCTCGATCTAGAAATAGATAGCGGATGCTTTGCTGCAGGACGTAGCAACCTCTATTCTTGATATTCATGACGTAATCTATTATACGGAAACACCCGAAAACACCGGGCGTTTGCCACCAGTTTTGATTTCAAACAATGAAACTGTTGGCAAACGCCCAATCTTTTTTGGGTGTTTCCGTATAAAAGATTACGTCATAGATATCAAGAATTAAAACAAAACGATTTTTAGCAGATTTCTCAACATTTTTGTCAAAATTTCGTTTTCCTCTCCCTCACTTATACTCTATCAGTATACCTTATAGGGAAAAGGATGGGCTTTGAGTTTTTCATGTTCAAGGGACAACAAACGTCTTGATATTATTGGGTTGAAATTCTCACAGATTGATACCATGTAACTCTTCTGAACTTGAACAAAAAGCCACTTTTGTGCAGCTCTCATAAACTGATATTTATTCAATACTTAATATTCCATTAGGACTGCATACTCTTAAAAGCGCATATTACATTTGAGTAGTTGTTAAACCTCTTAAACCTCCTTATAATTTGCTTTTTTAGCGCGCAGATTCATTCAATTACGAGTACTCGAGAGGTAAGTAACATTTTTCAATCTTTCCAGACTGTATCAAACTTTTGTTAGTAATTTCTATAGGAGACTGGTTCGCAGTGTACATGTATGGGACCAATTTCCATTACCTCCATAACCGTCGATACTTTTACCGGATTTAATTCCGCGAAATTTTCTGTACTTATTTTTGCGAATCAGTCGAAAATCAGTTGAAAATGGCCCTGACGGGCCAATTTTTCTCATAAAGAGCAAATTTACAGGGTCTTTTTTAAGCCGAAAGTGTGAGCTTGAAAATTTTGCGTTGGGATTTTTTAATTCATCGGATATTTCGAAGGAGGATTGGCGGCCGCCCACGCTAAAGCTCTAAAGGAGTGGACCAATTTTCTATCGAAGAGAAATCTAAACCTTTCAGATGTTGAAAATTTCCCCGACCTTTAGAGTTAGCGTGTCAGATGAAGATTTCTACATCTGGGTGTCAGATAAGAATTTTATTTTTGCAATCAACATAAAAGGGGTTGCGGAACGACCGTTCCGTTTTCGCAAAGCGAAGAAATTTCGACACTAACAAATTATTATTGATAATGTTTTCCAACTCAACTCTTTCTTTTTTATAAGAATTTTATAAGAACAATACGAGGCTCAAAAATTAAATACACCGGGTTTTGAGCAATTCAAAAACAATTTCAGGCTCAAAGTGCAAAAAAGGACAGCCAAACCTTTAAAAAAATTTACTGGTTCTTAAAAAAAAGAATGCAAGTGACAAAAAAGAACACACATGTTTCTTGTGCAATGGCTGAATGACCAACAACAAAGATATTACATTAGGCTTTAGGCTGGTAGTTTATCTGAATAAATTGAAAGACTTTTATCCCATCTTTTTGTGACTTTTTAAAACAATTACTTAGCTCTCTATAAAACTTTTACAAAGACAAATTTATCAACAATTCAAAAATTATATTATACATTTCCCTTCAAAATTAAAAAAAAAATAGTGCGTAGTTTGAAAGATGATCTTGAGCTTTTCAGTCATTAGAACCTAGTATACAATCTCTCAAAATGTGCTACCTCTTTATGATATCATTCACTTCAAATGTAGTATCAATTTTCCGAAAAGGAATCAGCAGCCTAGCAATAGACCTTTTTTCAAAGAGGGTGGCCCTGTTGAATAATTATGCAGTCCAGCAGAAAAACAATGATAAAACCATGCATAATTATTACAATATGCATGATACAGTAATTATGCATGGCTCTATCATTGTTTTTATGGCTGAACTACACAATTATTCAACAGGACGTCCTCTTTGAAAAAAGGTCTATAATTTCCAGTAACTAATGAGATTTTTTGCGTGATGAAATTTTGTCTTTTTGTGAGTCTATTTTTGCGATATTGGGTGTTCGGCAAAAAGATGTTCCCAATGTTTCATTTATAAAATCAATCCAAACCAGTCCAAACTAATTTTTTCAAGAACCTTGCCTTGCAAAATAAAATTCAAAAACTTCTATAATTCATATATACAGTATAAGTTTAATTTAAAGTAATGCCATTACTATTTATTAGGTGGTAATAATAACAAGCGTTATCTACAATCTCACGCTAGCATCAAAAGTAACATATAGGTACTTTCATCATTTAAGTTGTCTTTTGGGCTAAAGGCATTATTCTATTTGATGATGATCAAGCTCCAATGTTGAACAAAAATCTCTCGAGAGTCAGCAAGCGATAATGGAATCAACAATCAATCCAATCCGCCAAATCAAAATGATTCCATTATCAAATAAATATTGAAGAAATCTTCAATGACGAAAATAGCAACTAGTAATTATCATTTTGATTCTACTTTCCAGTACAGTCTTCTCTTTTGTCTCGTAAACATTGCACGGAATAACATGGAACTCGCACAATTTATATTCAGCAGAAGAGGACCATTTTATTATTCTCCATCAATCACAATCTGTTCATACAGTCATAATATATATATATATTTTGGTTTTATGCTGCTTCTTTGTTGTGCACGTTCACCCACCAAAACTCTGAAACACTGCTGATTCAGCCAGTCGGCCGATCGGTAGTTAAAAGTCACCCATCACATCAATCAAGCTCCTTCACCTGAACCCTGAAGACAGAAGAGATGAAAATAATTATAGTTAGAGTAAAATGAAATAAACACACGACCCATATGAATAAAAATAAGCCTGTGGAAAGAAAACAGGGCCATATGATATCCATGAAGCACATGGCAGAGAAAAAAACATTTTGTTTTGTGCTAGATGAAATCCAATCCAATTTAATACAAAAAAGTCAACACAAAGAAAAAGTACTAATGTAACATTCCAAAGGTAGTTGAAACTATAAAGGGAAAAAAATTAAGATTTACCTTTCAATGGGCCATATAATCAGGTATAATCAGTCCAAAAGTTAATGCATGCACCTCAAAAACCGAAGAGATTCGTTGGTTTTCAGGGCCATCTTTGTTGTTTTGAAAATGAAACGCAGAAAAAAAGACTGGGCCCATGTCTGGAAGAAGCGGGAAAAAAGCAAAGGAGATAAAGTTTTGGTACTATTACTATTATTTGTACAAAAGTTGCAATTTTCATAAAATATCTTACATTATAATACTCAAAACATAGATTATATTCTATTAAAATAAGTAATTTATGAAACAAATACTTCAAATAGTGCTAAACTAATTCAAACCCCATCCAACACGTAGCAAGGTCGATATTTCGCCATCCCACCGGCTCATTTTCAGAAATTTTCGTACATATACAGATTTTTTTACGCCACGCGCAGATCTAGAGAAAGGATGCTACACTCCCTATTCGGGCGCTTCGCGCCCTCAAAACGGTCGTTCCGCAAAAAAGCTAAAAATTCTCACAAAAAATTAATCCGATCAAGTTATCACTTGAATAGAATCGTTTAGATTTCTGAAATCTGTTTTCAATAACTTCATGTTGTGTCTCTTTTTCAAAACAATTATACTTGGGGTCGCTGGGATGAAGTTAGACAATGTCTTTCGTTTCGTTACAGATCTGGATCAAGAAACTAACGGAAGGAACACGATTGAAAATTTACGTCGGTCATTTACAACGCGGTAAATACGCTATCGAACGACGAGAAAAGAAATAAAAACATTTTCTCGATTTTTGTTATTCGCTCCCTTTTTTATGTATATAGCATTTTCTTGAATATAATTTATTTTTTATTTTGTCCCTCTAGGTAATTAACACACTTAAATAAATTAGATATTTAAAAACAGTATTACTGCTTAGTGTCATTTGTCATTTCAATCTCCAAAGATCTCTTAAGAAGTACTTTTCCTATACTGCTTAGCTCTGTCATGTTTTCTTGTATCAAAGGCCTTATCCGTACGTGCTTTGGCTTGGTTTCTTAAAGCTACGCGTTTTTTTTATAAGAACAGACTATATAAGAACATAAGGCTTCGCTGGCCAAAATGTTAAGAACATTTTAAGGCTTTGTGGACTCAAAAACATCGTATTTCTTATGAAAATGATCAAACATATTCACAAATTGACCAAAATAAGAACATGTTGAGAAAATTTTTAGGCTTAAAACTCAAAAAATTAAGAACGTCCGAAGGCTTCATAATAATGTTCTTATTAAAAAAACGTGTATGATCTCCTCTCAAAAGTTAAAGCTCTTTAAACTAGGCTTAAAATGGACAAAAATGGACCTTGTTTGGAGGCCTGTAACTTTTGATGCAAAAAAGATATATAAAAGATCTGAAAACATATTCAAAATCAGCCAAGTTCAAAGTTTCAGAAAAGTATAAATTCAAAATTTCATTTTCTTTATCTTCATTTTGGAAATTTTTCCTTACAATCTCGGTCAAAATATATTGAGAATTTTGATTAATTCCTCGTCTTTAGCAATTTAAAGTTCGGGCGAGAAAGTCGCTTTCGGGCTATTTGTTAAAATCGGATATTTCAATTATCGGGAGAGGTTTATATAGAGTCCTATTGGACAATTCTTAAGAACTTTTGGAACTGCACCTCAGATCCTAAGTCTTAAGTTCAATGATAAAACTCTACCCTTCCAACCTAAGTTAGAGCGCTTCCAAATCTTTTATGGCAAGATTTCGTGGGAATTTCCCTTTTTTTCTCAAATATTATTTATTACCTTCATTGTAAGATTATCTTTTCAACTCTCCTTCGAGTGCAATGTATCAAAACGTGCGGACTGCCAATTTTTTTGAAGAAGACTTTAGCTGGGGCTTTTTCAGGCCCGTCTTCGTGTAGTGCGTCTTTGAAAAATCGGAATAAATTTTACTGTCGGCGGCATGGGGCGTGGCGGGGGACTGGAGGCTACGGTTTTGTTGGCTACTTTTGTCGGTCATAGGTTATGCTAACTACATACTCTGGCCACCTGAAAGGTAAACATATTAATTTAGTTCATTTGTATTCCCTGAATCGTCTTTGAAAAAATATATGAGATTGTCATGGGGGATTTTGTTAATTTGTTAGGCATCTACATCAACGGGATGGACATCAACATAGGGCGGGCTGGTATGGTATGGCGGGAATATTAAAGTACGCCCGACATATCTGCCATTTTTGCGATCGCTGTGCAAAATTTTGGCTGCTGCGCGAAAGAAAAGAAAGCTTGAATCAAACAACGCCAACACAAATCTGACAGCAACTTTTCTGTCAAAACTGTTGTAAAATTGAAAATTTATCATTCCACATTGGAAGCATTTTCGAACTTTTCCTAGATAGAAATGGCTGATAAAGAAGAGAAGGTTTATCTCGCACGTTTGGCTGAGCAAGCTGAGAGATATGAAGGTAAATACATATTATTTTATTTTCACATATTTTTTGACATCTCATCTCTTTGCCTTTTCTTTTTACAGATTTGGTAGGTCTTTCATTTTGCCTTTCAGTTGAGAAAGTTACCTACTCTCAGGTGCCTAATAAACTTGCCCCCACGCTTATTAATTTTTCGAAAAATTTCTTATCAAGTATTTTTTTTAGATAGACTGCTAATAGATAGACTATTCTATTATATTCTATTATGGTTGAGTTACAGGAGGCTCTGGGAGCCCATTCTCGCAACTATAGATGCTTTGAGTAAGCATCCCGTCAGCACCTTGAACTGACTACCCAATTCTCCCACATGGCATGGGTTGACCCGGGCGAAGGCAAGGTTTGTTCACTTGCCAAAGTGAACCGTTGTGAGTGGGAATCGAACCTTGGTCGCCTGTACAGGAATCAAGGTTGATGTCCACTATACCACAAAGACCTTTTCGCCACATTTCGCTAAATGCTCAGAGCGCGACGGCCCATTTCCCTTTCCTATCTTTCACCTTACCTGTTTAATCTTCTTTCTGAGACTTAGTTTCTCATTTCTGACTGAGTTTTTATACCTGTCAATCATTTGTCCATCAATTTCGACCAGACTAATTTTCGCACCGAGTGGGATTCAAACTACCACCAAAGAAAGACCTTCAGTTTCGGAAGCCATTGCGCTATCCGTTGAGCCATTGCCGCACAGCCTAATCACGCAATTCATAACATATTATACCAAACTGGCAAAAGACGGGGGTGATGTTATTATAATATGGGTAAGAGTACCCCTTGTTTAAACCTGACTGAAATTGGAGCCGTTACTAACAACCCTGCGGGGCCCAAGGCGCCGAGTATGCACCCGGCACAGTGACAAGCCGTTACTAGCAACCCTGACCCTACCTCCCAATACCCCCTGAATCACAGAATGACGGATAGGAAAAATTATCGGGGAAAAAAATTGCTCGTCGCGCTCTGAGGAATCAGCGAAATCTTTTTCGCCTTTCCATCCGCCATCTTGAATTGTATGCAAAAATACAGGAACGAAAAAGCCGTGGTTGGATTTAGTTGGAAAATATGCACAACATATGCAAGTTTACACAAAGATTAAAAAGTCAACAAAGCATCTTATAAAGAAATATTATAATCATTAGAACAATAAAAGATGGAATTTCTTAATCCAAAAAGAAATATTTACAGAACAACAAAAGCCTTTTAGAAATTTGTTCTTATAAAGACATAGCATATTCTGTTTTCATGCCATTAAAAAAATCCACGAAGACGGAGTACACACATCAACTTTCAAAACACGCAAACTGAAAGTAGTAATTATGACGTCACACATTCAGCAGGCTCAGATCAATGTTTTGATTTGTTCGTTTGGTGGCTCTATTCCCAGGAAAATAATTTACCGTCAGCCGTATAAGGATTATTTTTGTACCTTCGGTGATTTTTCAGCTTGAGTTTATGTCTAATGTTATGGTTTTTTGAAGTGCTTGTTCTAAGACATATGAGCGAATTTTATTATTTCTAGTTTTCAAAAGAAGCAAATTTAATCTTTCTTCTACAAGTTTACATTTTAATATAATGCCAATTATGCATGTAAGTTTTATATTAATACTTTCTTTTTGCATATGTTTTACATACTTTCTAAGGGAATTTCACCACGGCAATTCGGCCACCATAATTTTTGCATACAATTCAATATGGCGGATGGAAAGGCGAAAAGGTCTATTCATGTAATAGTACAGTACTGTACTTATTTTACAAGAGCTTGTTACAGTTATTTTTGTTCTTTCGTTGCATTTTCATCTTTTACTTGTATTAAAACATTTAGTCTTATTGTTGTGTTAGACGGCAATCACAAATATCTTCATTTTGCGTCCTCGTTGGGTCTAAAAAGTGAGTTAGTCAGTCGGTTGGTTGGTCGTAAAAATTCTGAAGAAGCAGGAAAAAATCTGGAAAAAACAAATTGTTATTTTAGGAGTGGATAACAATCCTTGATATTCAAAAAACTCAACATCCTTACTGTATATACAAAAGTTATCTTTTTGATTGAATCCCAAACATTTGTCTTAAGTGTTCACTTTCTCCACAATATTAATAATTTACATGTAGTACACTTTCGGTCAGTCGGGTTCATATACGCATGGTTTTTTAAACAACAATCAAAACTATCTGGGGGTAAGTGTAACACAGATTATTCTTAAAAGTAAAGAAGTATCTTTTGGCATTGACAATCAAATATAATATATTATATACATTATATATATTTTCTTAATTAAAAAATACAAAAAAACAATTTTGCATTTGTGAAAAATAAAAATAAAGAAATGATGAATTAATACCATCAACGGGTCTTACTTGGGATGATTGGTTGAAACATAGTACCATAGGGTGAAAACACGACTTAGTAAAGCGATGACTTACTACAGCACCGGAAAATTTTTAACCCACATAGAAACAAATGGCTGTTGCTAATGAGCTGGTTCATCCTTTCAATCATGGTTTTTTTTAGTAAACCCATGTTAAGATTAGGCTACAATCTATCACATGCTGCTTTATTTGAAAATCTATAGGCTGTCTGGAATTTCGAATAATAGAAGAAATTGCGATTTTTTGACAAGGTTACAAATTTTTTCCTTGAAATCAGCATACACCATCTGAGGTTTTTAGCTTTCTAGTGCTAAAATTTGTTTTTAGCTACCATTTCCAGCTCATTAGTGATACAGTAAGCCAAAGTTTAACAGTCATTGGGCCGATTTTCAGACCGCGCCAGTGAAACTCTGTTCCGCATTTCATCTGCCATTTTCAGTGCTTTCGAAAAATTATTTCTTGCTGGCACGGGGTAAGCAGACAATTCTTTGCAAAGGGGATTTTTTGTGTTTTGAATATAAAATAACTTTGGAAATACTTAACCAATTTTAAGGACACATAAAAGTACTGACAAAATTTGTAAACAAACCGCATGCCAGCGGGATACAAAATCAAAACAAATGTCACATATCAAAACAAAAAGTAAAAACAAATATGGCTGATTTTGATTGTTCAATTGTTTTTACAAGTTTCTTTTGGACACGTGATTTTAATTGTTCTCTTTAATGACACGTGGTGGTTCAAGCAATGTTTACATTTTACTACTTTTATGTCTCTTTAATAAATGACCCCTCATTTTTCTCACAAAGGTAAGGACTTTCAATTAAAATTAGTTTGGTTTTCAAAAATTAAGTGGAAAATTTTGGCCTGTCCACTCTAAACGTGGGATTGTTGATATCTGGCCTTTATTTTCGCATATTTTTATATCTCTTTGACAACAAATTTGTTTTGATAATTCCACCAAGTTTATCAATCATGCTTTCTGTTATAACATTTCACAATAATTTTCACTGATAGCGCGCCCTTTTTGATTTTTTGTTTTCATTCAAAATGACTGGCTGCCAATTGGAAAATCAGGGAGCGCCTGCCACCTAACTGCCTCCCGCCCGATATGATGAACAAATAACGAGTGTGTAACTTGCTGCGTGAATAACAAGCCTTTAATAAAAGCAGAATTTTCGTGAAATTGGAGTCAGATTTAGATTTTCTGTCCAGATTAACAAAAGCTGGTTGTAACACTGCATATAGCAATATTTTTGATTTTTCTTTTGTTTTCATTTAGAAATGGTTGAATACATGACATCCATAGCAAAGATGGATGTTGGTCTAACCCAAGAAGAACGCAATTTGCTGTCTGTTGCTTTCAAAAATGTGATTGGGGCTCGTCGTGCATCTTGGAGGATAGTTTCGAGTATTGAGGAAAGCCGCAAGGATACTGAGGAGAGTGCATTGGCAACTGATTACCGTAAAAAGATTGAGACTGAATTGCAGCGGATTTGTAATGAGATTCTCGATTTGTTAGAGAAACATTTGATTCCAAGTTCGACAGTGGAAGGAGATAGTACCTCAGCAGCATCAAATACAGAGCAAAAAGAAGCTCATGTCTTCTATTATAAAATGTAAGAAAACCTCCTTCTCCTTCAAAGACCAAACTTTGTTACTTCACTTCTCAGTCTTCTATACTTCAATTTGAATGAAAAACAAAAAAATTTCTAAAGAGGTAAAAGGTAAAAACATTTTAAAATTACGGCCCTCACTAATCAGTAATAATTATGGTTAAAAATTACAATTATTCTCATTCCTTTCAAAATCAGATATAACCATTGACCTTTATATAGACCCCATAGCCAGTTTCCCAATCCCGTCCAAGCAAAATATTTTGATCGGAGTTTTTTTTAAGTGGTACCTGCATCGAGAGCGCTAGGTCTACTTCTCTTGCACAGTTGTGGTATAGCGCCGTTTGTCATTAGGTAAGATTTTAACATACAATGCCTTTTTTGCGAGTACCCCTTAAAAAATCTCCGATCAAAGATGGCGGATATAGCGAATTATATAATGAATAATAGAATTATTTAACCAAGTTTAATTTATTCTCAGGCAAGGTGATTACTTACGATACAAAGCCGAATTCACAGCAGGGAATGACAAGAAAGAAGCGGCCGAAGCATCTCTACTTGCTTACAAAACAGCTTCAGATGCTGCTGCTACCAACCTTCAACCCACGCATCCAATTCGTCTTGGTCTAGCACTCAATTTCTCTGTCTTCTACTATGAGATTTTAAACGCTCCTGATCGCGCGTGCAAACTAGCTAAGAAATCATTTGATGAAGCTGTTGCAGAGTTAGACGGTTTACCAGAAGAGAGTTATAAAGATTCAACACTTATCATGCAGCTGTTGAGGGACAACTTAACTTTGTGGACTTCTGAAATATCAGGTGGTGAAGGTAAGGAAAAATATGACTTTTTGTCCACAATTTAATTCAGCAACCAGCACGTGTATTTTGGCTGGTGATCTGCAATCAGGGACAAAATACTTGGCACAAAAGGGAAATTCACCGTGTTTTGAATGATCTAAAGTAGGTTTGAAGGGTAGATTTTTAACTCTGAGTTTTAACGCTAGACTTAAGACCTTAGGATCTGAGGATCCAAAAGTTCAAAAATGGTCCAGTAGGGCTTGAAATATAGCCTAGAAACCAATAAATCCCTCCCAGATCGAAATATTCGATGAAATCAAGTTGAAGGCCTGAAAATTGACATTCTCGCTCGAACTTCAATTTTCGAAAAATTGTAAATTAGCCAAAAGTGCCAATATATTATGACACTGATTGTGGCATCTAAATATTTAGTTTAACGTGTTAACTTAAAGGATGGAGCTCAGCCACAAAATTTAGTTTCTACTAAGTTTTATGTCATTGAAATAGAATAGATCAGGGCCTTTTATTTTGGAACTTATTTTAAAGAGAACTTAATTACGCTAATCATTACAAAATACTGATTCAAATAGATAAGGACTCAACGTTCACTCAAATTCTTCTTTAGAATTAACTTTCTAAAATTATTTTTCATTTAGATGACAAAGAAGATTCGAATACAAAACTTCAAGATGTCGATGATGACGAATGAGCGGTCGCGCGGACAGAAACATATGATGTAAAAGTAATTGGTAGTAGGAGAGATCTGTTGTTAGGTAATCAAAATGATTATCACTAATGTTTTTTAATCTAGTATATTGTGAGAAAATGATGAAAAGTTTTTATTGTTATTGTTTGCTTATTATTTTATTTATTTAAATTCGAATTATTATTTGTTTGTCCGCCTTTTATTTTCTTTATATATTAGATTTTTGTTTCCTTAGATAATTATGCTTAGATTGATATTGCAACCTTTAGGTGTTCTCATTGACCTTTATATACCCTGGACAAAGTTTCTCAATCCCGGCAAAGCAAAGTCTTTTTGAAAGTAGTACCCTAAAGGTATGATGATGTAGCGCCGTTAGACGTTAATTTTTAACATTGTAATGGCTCCTTTGCGGTTACCACTTTCAAAAAAACTTCCATCAAAGATGGCGGATATAGCTTTGTCCAGGGATATATAAAGGTCAGTAGGTGTTCTGAAGAACATTTGTTTAGTACAATTTCTTCAAATTATTTCAGTTTAAAAATTTGCACTATTTGATTTGAATACTACGGTTGACTCTCTCTAATTCGATCTTCCAGAAAAAATCCGTTCATGGGGGTGGAGGATGAATTGTCCAGGGGTATTGAAAAAAATTACAATGTCCAGGGGGTAAATTCCAATGTCCACGGAGTTGATTTGATGTTTGTCCAGGGGTATAACCCGTATCCAGGGGGTTAAAAATCAAAATGTCCAGGGGTAATTCATGAAAAAAATAATATATCCTCCACCCCCCATGAACGGATTTTTTCTGGAAGAGCCCAATTCGATCTTCAAGCCGGACCAAGAATTTTCTTCGAATTACAGAGACTTATTATATACTACTTTCTAGCTAAGGGGACGGATATTTTAGTTCGAATTACGAAATTAGAGAGAGTTGACTGCGGTTACTTGGCAAAGATCTTTTTGCAAATGCACCAGTAATTTTTCATTAATTTGTTACTAGATGAATTCTACTTCTACTTACTCACTTTAGGAAATAGCACCACGCGTCATCATTACACTTGCCTCCAAAATTAGCATTTTATGAACCAAATTTTACTTAATATCAATATAGATGATAATTAAAAGATAATATATTCATAATAAATATGTTTAGAATTTTTTGAAAGCTAGTTGAGAATATGTTATAGATAGAGATCTCCCATCTCCAGGGAAGGAGTTGATTTCGTAGGTAGACAATTTACGTTTTTCTTAAATATGAAGCTAAGTTTTTCTGAGACTAGGCATGCCATTGAAACAAAGGCAATAGATCTATTCATGATATGCACCACTGCAATGACTTCACGGAATTATGCAACCTTTCTGTTTTTGTTCCACCCAAAAAGTGACGTATTGGGTGGAAAATTCTAAAATTTCTCATAAGACTCTCCAGTGGTGCATATCATGAATTGTTGCGAAGCCTGAACACAGCTTTCTTAAATAAATATAAGAGTTGCGTTTTTTTGCACTTTCTGTGATATTAAAACCTCTCCCGATAACCAGAGATATTAGAATTTTATGCCATAATATTTGACCCTTAGAGTTGAGACAACCAATTTTTTAAACCTAGTCCACGACAGCATTTAGATTTAAATTTTTCTTGATCTCAAAATAAGAGACTCTAATTAAACGTTTGGGATCTATTTATGAACAAAATTTAAAATGCTTGTGATCACTATATGCACGCTGCCTAACTAACAAAAATGTAAATTTTATTTGAAAAACAATTTGAAATAATATAATCAACTAAAAATATTTATTGATTAGTATTCGTTCAACTTTATCTTTGGCCTTCTGCTATTTCTCATCAGATACATTTTCTTAGTTGCATAGACTACAATATTAGACTCGACCAAAAAAGTTTGATGCTTTTGATTATTTTGTGATTAAAGGTTTTATTTTTACATAAGTGTTCCCGTTTCATATCAGACACATATTTCATATCAGGACAGTGTCTGTCTATTGTTATATGCTGATATAAACAAAAATATTTTCTTTTCCGCTTTTTGACCAATCTTGCTCCACATCCGTGTCAATCCAATGCGAAAAAGCTTGTGAATTAAAATTGATGAGTAAGCAAACGATATCACTCTTATTTAAAAACAAAACCTTTAATTATCAAATTTTTCACAAACATGTTTTTCGTTATTTCGAATACAGTGAAAGGGAAGATTAAACTTCAGTTTTTTGTTGGATTTACGTAAAAAATTCTTAGGATTTCTATGTTTCGGTAAATTTTACTGAAAAAAACTGAAAATTATGACATTCCGTACCAACCTGGTTTCAGCATAGTCCGGTCTGGACTGGTCTGGTTTCTTTCCATGTTTCTTACTTGAACTTCCGTTGAGAAGTTTTTTTGCTCACTTTTTGATCATGTGATTAAATCTTAAACCGAACCCAAGAGGAGTACTTACTATTTTCATCTTTTTATACATATTAATTAACAAAGGAAAAAGCTAACAAAAAGTTCAAACAATAGGCTTCCAGAACAGTGTTTTTATAAGGACTATGGTTTTAGAGTTGGTGTTAAAAGAACCCTGAGATCCTCATGCTAGGTTTTGAGCAACCTCGTGCCCGTGTATCCCAGGCTTTATTTACACTACTGATGGACGCCAGAGATAATACCCAGGGCATTATTTAGCGCATATAGTTAAAGCATAACAAAGCTGATAATGCGCAGGGAACGAGGCTGGGTTTTGGGTTGCCACGGCAACCACTTCGGGCTTTTTCATAGACTTAAATGACGCTGATAAGTCGCCTGGGGTGAAATGGCAGTTGATGGTACTATAATTGGTCAGGGGACTTTGGAATATATAGTTATATCGACGTATCCTTTCAATATCGGACAAAAATGGGATTGCTAGGTATTTGGTCGTTTTTCAAAATTTCAAGTTCGCTCGCGAGAATGGTCATGGTCAATGATCATCAGCCCCACCCTTTAATGTTTTATTTGGTGTTTTGATTTGGGAGGGGTTTATTGGCCTGCTTTTCTGCCATCAAAAAATATCGCTTCTGTGTTGCCAGTGTTCACTGAGAGCTTGTAATAGAACCAAGCACTAAGGTAAATCCGGGGGGGGTACTAGGGTTGGCGAATGAGCGGTATTCGGACGGGACCTCCGAATAAACCGACCCTTAGTATAAAGGGACTGATTTTTGCTGAAAAGTTGCTTTTTTTTGGTAAATTTTCTTCAATTTTTCGAGCTGTGTTTCGAGGCCTTCTTTCATCAATGATCGAGGGTTTTTTGCACTTTAAACAATAACAGTAGAAGGCGCTGTGGTATAGTGGTCATTGACCTTGGTTGCTGCACAGGCGACTGAGGTTCGTTTCCCACTTGCAGAGGTTCACTTGGTAAGTGAAAGAATCTTTTCCCGGGCCAAGCAATGCATGTGAGGGGAATTTGGTAGTCAGTTCAAGGTACTGACGGGGCTAATCGAAAGCGCCTATAGTTGCGAAAATGGACCTCTAAGCCTCCTGCGACTCAACCAAATAGAAAAATAGAAACAGTGTCATCTGTGTTATATATATATGACAAAAGTTTTTGATCGACCAAAACTCCACCAAAAACCGCTTGGCAAATTTACTTCTTTATAGCAACCTCTTCTAAAATAAAATCCGAAAAAAAAGAGACACAGTTTCCGTACAAGAAACTTCATATTGCGATTTGAAAAATAGATATGATCTTAGTCCCGAGGGGGGGGGGCTAGGCAACTAGGGTGACCCTTACCTTAGCAAGAGAAACTTTTTAAAAAAAATTTCTGTGATTTTTGAAAAATTCCCTATCCTTTAGAGAGACTTTTTTACAATTTTTTCACCCTTAGAGAGATTAATTAATTTTTTTCTGATTTTTGCAACCCTGCCTTAAAGAGACTTTGCAAGGTGAAAAAACAGACCCCACCCTCGAAAACCAGGGTCACATAGCCCACTGATGCTATTGTGCTGATGGGCGCATTGACGTGGGACATACGTATTTTTCCTCTGTACAGTCCTCGGCTCTCTTGCGTCGTAAATACGTGGCCCCTGGGTCGAGGGTGAATAGACCCTTGTCTGCACATACCAGCACCCATTTTTGCCCTAAGTACTCCCGGGTTTTAAATATGGTCTATCTATTAATCCATTTTCAAGTCATATTTTGTCATATGGCATGGGGCCCCCAGCAGAACCCTTTCCTTTTCTAGAGCTGATTATGCGTGATATGCTTGAAGAAGCAATCAAGACCTGCTTGAAGGATAGAAACCTATCTTCTTTACCGCGGCTAATCAAAAATATTGGGTGTGTTTTTCAAATACCCGCCCGTTGAAGATGGGCGTTTGAAATAGCTTAGAAACTGCTCTCTCTAAATAGCTCCGGTTTGCTGCTCATTTCCAAAAGCTTCAGATTTTAAAAGTGATTTCACAGGCAACAAAATACGAAATAACAAACTGTAGGCATCATCATGGACTTTTTCTTTGATGAAGCTAAACTAGGTCACAGTGTGGATGTAAACCACACTGAAACGACCGCCTTCCATCACGCATCACGTTCGCGAAAGAGCGCGCACACATTATTAACGCCTACATGTCATCTGCAGTACATTTTAGATTATTCATTGAAATCAGATTACAATATAGTCCTTTTTCATGTCTTGATTATTCAATTCCGAATAAAAGACATTCAGGGGAAAAAAAGAGAAACACCTGGGTAATCTAGTTAAAAAAACCGAAAGTAAATGGTAGACAAAGTAATGAGCCAAGGCAAAACGAGATTAGCGTACCACTATGAAAGAAACCGCCTCCGGCGGTCGATGAAATCTTTACTCCTGAAAAACAAGCACCAATCTCATTATTTCTACAAATAATAAAAGAAGAAGAGGGTTGAGAAGGTATACTGCCATTCTTATAATATTATTATTAATAAACATTATATTAAATCATCATGATTCACGTTTTAAAATAGATAGATACCATCCGTGAAGTCCGGTAACACCTGGTAACTTGCAATGTTACATCAGTGGAGGGATACTTGCATAGCCATCAAATGACTGACCAGTCAAAGCAGCAAAATTTCAAAACAAATGAACTGCGCAGTTCTGCTTTATATACCATTTTTGCATCGTTTTGATTTAACTTTGTATTTTAATGACCAGTCAGGTAAGGTCATTAATTTGAAGGCTATGCATGCTAGCCTAAGACCCTGCCAGTACACGGAGATTCTGACATTCTGGTATATTTATTGTCCGGTGCCAAAATAACTGGAAAAATCAGTGTTTGGTGTACTTTACTTGCGAGTGAAAAAATTGCAATGTAGTGTGTATATCATATACTGTCAAGTGCTCTAACTTGGAACGATTGGTCGAAACATGGGACTGTTGATATCTGGCCTGTATTTTCACTTACTGTTAAATCTCTTTGACAACAAATTTGTTTTGATAACTCCACCAAGTTTATCAATCATACTTTCTGTCATAACATGTCACAATAACTTTCACTGATAACGTGCCCTTTTTAACTTACTTTTTTGTTTTCACCAGTGCATCACAAACCGCCATATAAACAAAATTCAACATTCTCACGAAAGTTGTCTTTTTTATTTCCCAAACATTCGTCTTAAGCGTTCACTTCCACAATAATTTATGTAAATTGCAATTTCGGTCAGTCCACAGTCGGCTTCAACATATACACGTGTTTTTATTTACGTGGCCGAAGTGTCTACTAAAACAATCCAGGGTAAGTGGCTTTTCTAGGGCTTCGTTTATCGTGCAATTTTTGCGTCACACAAACTTTTTTGGGCACTCGTAATAATGCTGGTGTTTTGATGCGCTTCTGTGCGATCAAAATATCGCTGTTTGTGACACACTGTTCATTCAAAATAACCGGACGCTGATTGGAGAATTAGAGAACGCCTGCTGCCTAGCCGCCTATCGCCCGATGGGATTAATAAATAACAAGTGTGTATATTGCTGCCGCACAAGTGACGCCAAACGCTCCATCGTTTTGCCACTAATTTGGTCTTCTTCGTTCCAGACATTCGCATGTGGACAGTCCAGTGTAGTCCGGTGCGCTTTTGAAAATAACTTAAAAAATCATCGAACACGGGGAAAATTACACCGGAATGGTTTTGATAAGTATTTTGTAAATTTGTTGCAGAAATTCCAGACTTTCTTGAAAGCAATTTGCTACAGAAATTCCATGTCGTCCATTGGGGGGTATCAGATAAAAACTGGAATGGTCCAAATAACCTTTTTTAACCTACTCATTATTATGATATAAACACTGGTATTCTGGTATAGGACAATTGTGTAGTGATCACAGCATAAGGATTGGGTCTAACAGAACAAACTTTGAAATCAATAGCCGTGGTGGCAGTCAATTTTAGACCGATTTTTGAAAACACAAGTCAAAATAGTCATTTGGGAGAATTTGATGGCCTATAGAATAACAAATTACTCCAGCCCAGACTGTACTAATCAATAAATTCGATTATCAAGTGATCGATAATGATCTGATCAAAGTAATCGAACTCGACTACATATCGATTAACAATTGAATTTCGAGTGAGTATTCAATCACTTTCTTAACAACCCTTCGAAGACTCGATAATCATTCGAGTACTTTGATTGTTATTGATGACTTGCGATAACTTTGATAACCAATTGATTACTTCCATAACCAATTAATTACTTTGATAACCAATTGATTACTTCGATAACCAATTACTATCATATATATTTAAGAAAAACGCCATTTTGTGTGCCTTCGCCCTGGGTTTCCTCAAGTAATTCATATCGTGCATTCTGGTTGGTCGGAGAAAACGAAAGTGGTTTTAGCACGTGAATTGCGTGTTTTATTAATTGGTGAGATAAACTCCATTTCAAATTATTTTGACGCGCTGCTACAGGAATCATATTTTACAAAATCGAAGGTATTTGATACAATCGAGTATTGCTATAATCAAAACAGTTGATTGAATAATAATAGTCAGGTCTGCTTCCTTGGTCTTTTTTTCCTGATCAACACAAACAAACTTTCTGTCTTGCGTTTACTCTTTCTTTCCCAACAAATTTCGCTTTTGGTTGCAAGTAATGAACCTCTTGTACAGGGTGTCTACGAGACCTTGAAAACCTTGAAAACCTTGAAAATCCCCCAAAAAAATCCATAGACACCCTGTTGTAGCTTTATCTAAATAAATCTTGTTGAAACCTTCTGTCAGATTTCATTCTTGTGGCGTTACAGGAAATGACGCTGTTCGTAACTATCTTTGATTGATATTTTTGTTGTTGATGTGTGTGTTCAAACTGTAGAAATAAATAACAAAGGTCTATGAGTATTGTGTTTATAAAAAATAAGTCTAAGTTCAAAAATGAAAATGTCTGAATTCAATGAAAAAGTATAAGTCTGATTGAAAAATGAAAAAGTATAAGTCTGATTGAAAAAGTTCTTAAATGAAAATAAAGGCTTGAATGAAATACTGAACCTATGAATCATGTCAAGGCAAGGCCCTAATGTATCAGTGTGAACTGAAAGAACAAAACAAAATGGCTGCCTGAAAGCAAAAACAAGATGGCTGCCAAAGAACAAGAACAAAAAATGAAACCTACCAGGTAGCCAATATAAAAATGCTGTGAATGAATTGACTATTGATTGACTTGAGTTGAAGTTGAACATTGACACATTGAATTGTAAATTACTTTAAGGTTAGAGCCTTATGAATTATGATGCCATTATGGTCAGTCAGCATGACATGACACAAAATGGTAGCTCTGAGGTGTGACTGAAGTGAGGCCTTAAATAGACTGAGTTCATTCTGTGACATGATACTGAAAATGAGGCCATGGAAACCAGGTGTGCCTAACATACTAAAATATAGCCTAGTCTAGCTAGCCTAGCCTAATGGCACACAAATGAGATAAGTTACAGTAAGTATATGATAAATAAACACTATTTCCAAGGTGCAACAAATTTTTGTTTCATGATTTATAAATTAAATTTTGTACTTTTTATTTTTGTTTTTGAAATATATTTTGATAAAAGTCACTTAACAATTCTGTACGTTTTTTATCCACATGGTGAACTGGTTTCCCCGATTTCCTGATAATTAAAAATTTGAACTTTCCTGTGGATGCGACAAAATATTTACCGTATTTTAACACTATATAATCTAGATATCAAATATCAAATTTGATTCTCTTTTGCTCGTATTTCTAAATTTCAAGATAAAGGGAACTATTTACAAATTATTTGAGTAAAAAATGAACGACGGTAAAACCTTCGTCATTCATCTCAATCCAGACTCAAAATAATGCATTTTTCCGATACTGTAGACCTTTTCACCTTTAACCCACTATATATATTGAATTACATTCAACAACAGTCATGCTTATTCTAAACTGCCCATAGGACTGAAATGATTATAAATTGCCCTAACTAAAACCTTGTGGGACTATCCAATACAAATGATTTGACTGGTTTCAGTCCTGCTGATGGGAGCAGAGCTGTCAAATGTTCAATAAAATAGGCTTAATTTTTTCTAAAATGCTTTTTTCATAATCATAATAGCTGTTGATATACTTCAAAAGGCCCTAATTGGTATATTACATTACAGTACGATTCATTAAAATCTCTATACTGGAGATTTTTATTACAAAAAAGTACACCAAGGGTTTAATATACCGAACTTGTGTTTTCAAGGAAAAGCCTACCTTGTAAGTTTTTATAACTTTATGTACGTTGAGTTTAAGACCCTAGTTGTAACCTTTTTGGAATGTTATAGAAAACTGCTGACCTACCTGTTTTTTATTTCTTATTTTAGGTTCCAATAACCCAGAATTAATTCCAATACATAATGGGTATGTATGCTGTGCTTTTCATTGTTAAATATTTACTTCACATTTACTACTATACTAATTTTAAGAGAACCTTTGGTTTGTTTTTGAGCCCAGTGTTATTAGCAAATTGTGTTACATTGGATCTTTTCAAATTCCAGAGAACGAATTTTGAAGCCTCTTCCCCTTTTTATGGTAGATAAATTAGTTTAATAGTCTTTATTGTTCAACAGGTACATAGAACAACAAACAAACCTAGTTTTTACCTCATTCTCTATTTATTACAGGTGACAGTGAAGCTGCCAAACTACAGAAACATCTCAATTTATTACGCCAAGAATATGTTAAATTACAAAATAAAACGCTTGATCTGGAACAAAAATTAGCAGCGGTGTCAGCTACTTCTGGAAATGTCTCTGAGGACACCTATGCATCACAGCTGTTGAAAACATCAAACGATTTACACGATAAAGAAACCTTCACGTAAATATTCAATTTAGTAGGGTTCCCCCTTAGCTTCTCGCTACATCTTAGGACTAGACCAAACTGATTTGATTCAAAAGTACAATGTATTTAAAACAAGGAGGACCCAAATAAGGCTGGTGAAAATTTTCTTGACAATTTGAGCTAACTGTACGATAAGACAAGGACTAGAAAACAGCTTGAAAATCTGCCCTTATTTTCCCTTACAGTCACTATTAGGTAAAATACATTGTTCAATATTCTTTACTGATTATTAGCATATGTTTTGACTGTCCTTTGCCAATTATGTGTTTGATCCAGTTGTGAGCTTTGCCTATAATGACTCTCCCTTTACAATTTTAAGTCTGTGCAATTTAATCTCTTGAGGGTTATAAAAGAAATCATTTCTAACCTTTCAGAATCAACTCAAACCAATGTAATGAAAAAATATAATAAAATGATGAATGTTCCATCTGGCTCCATGGCTGCCCAAATTTCGGTGCCATGCAAGTTGTACAAACTGGAAAAAATTGTTTGCTCATTCTGCTTTGTTTCTACGTCTGCTTTTATAAGATCAAATAAAATCTTTAAATTTTATTTTTTTATCAATATTTGTAGGGACATTACAGTTTCTTTCTCTGGAAAGAAAGTCAGGGCACATAGAGTGATTCTGGCAGCAAGAAGTAAAAAATGGTGCACTGGAGATTTAGCTGACCAAAATGAAATTGAGCTGGAAGGTATCACTGACCTTTATATAACCCTGGACCAAGCAATATCTGCCATCTTTGATTGGAGTTTTTTTAGAATTGGTACCCAAGGAGAAGCCATTGCAATGCTAAAAATTAACGTCTAACGCCGCTACATCATCAAAATAATTTGAGGATGCAGTTACACCGCTATCGAGTAGTGCCACCATTAGGTTACCAATTTTCAAAAAACTTCGATCAAAGATTTTGCTTGGCTGGGATTGAGAAGCTTTGTCCAGGGATATATAAAGGTCACTCGAAGGTATCCATCATATATCGTTCATATTTGAAATTCATTTGTTTATAGCATACTATCACAAATTTTGCTATGAGGCAGTTATTTAATCTTGCAGTGTTGCCATTTGACATAGATAAAAGCTCTAAATTTATACGTCGCAAACCCTAGTTAATAAAGTGTAATGAGGTGGTAGGGTAAAATTCACATGCAAGGGAAATATCCATACGCAGACACGTGTTTCATCCTTCCAAGGACTCATCAGTGAAGCTCCAGTAAACCAGCATAGAATGCTGTGGTCACCAGAGTGCTCAAAATGCTTGTTGATGGGTGTTGAGCTTTGCATAATCGTTTGGGGATGAGAGATATAAGCATGAGCATGAGCCAGAATTATTATCTTAGTGTATCTTGGGCCAATTCCTAAGCTGAAGTTACATGTATGTCCATTTTTGCTGTTGACATAACTTCCTTTTATTACATAGTCCATTCAATTATGGACATAAGATGAATTTATCTCAAGAGCAAAAATTTATGGACTGGGGAGCCAAAAAATAAAAAAATAAAAAATTTCAAAAATTGGACATAACTCCTTTTTATTCTACAGCGACGAAATGAGACCTCTAATTTATCATTATTGAATTTTATTTTTAACGAGAAAAGTGACGAATCTCAAATAACTTTGAATATTTCAGTAGTACAGTTGCTTTTGAATTTCGAAAAGTAATCTCACTTATTCTGTCTCACTCCTAGAAGCCAGTGTAGAAGTGGGTACAGCGCTCATGAAATGGGTGTACACTGACAAAGCAGATATAAGGACGGATGAGTCTTTCATCATGGATCTGGTGCGCGTGGCAAATAGATACTCTCTCGGTGGACTAAGGAACAGGTATTTATTATTTAAATTGTTCTGGAGTGATCATAAATACATTCTTTACTACAATTTCCATAAATATTATCTCTTTTACAACTTTTATTATATATCTGTTCTATCTAGACGTGAGGGGATCCAAAAATAATTAAAGTCTCTTGTTACACTGTGTACACTTTCTCAGGGTGATCATACTGAAATTTTTACAACCATGAATACCATTTCTTTTAAAACCGTCATGCCTCTGTTGTTTTCAGGTGTAAGAAGATCATAATTTTAGCCTAAGCACCTTTGCCAAACTGACGTAGTCTTTTAGCCTCAGAACTCTTGCTAAATGGATATATTCCTAACAACAGGCTCCATGCAAAACATTTTTCATACCCCTATTGTTTCCAGGTGTGAGATAATCATAATTTTATCCTCAGAACTGGCGTATTCTTAACAACAGGCTCCATGCAAAGCATTGTTATTCTTCATATTGTTTCCAGGTGTGAGAGAATCTTAATGTCATCAGTATCTGTCTCAAATTGTATACGTTTCTATCAAACGGCTGAAGATATTGGAGCTACAGAATTGAAAAAATATTGTGCAGAGATCATCACAAATCATTGGGATGACTTGGAGACTAAAGACTTCGTCGGGATGAGTGCACCACTTTTATACGATATGTTTAAATCGAAATCAAATTTTCCACTTCACTTTGCTGTACGACATCATAGAGAAGATATTGTGTTTCTATACCTTATTGAATTTAATCTACAGGTAATAATTTTGTGTCTTTCTTTCTATTCATGATATGCACCATTGCAATGTCTTCCGTTCCACCCAATAGCTGATTGGTTGAAAGTGACGTATTGACTGATTTTACGTCATTTCCAACCAATGAGCTATTGGTTCTGTGACGTAATGTCAGAAGACATTGCAGTGGTGCATATCATGAATTTACAATCTTCTACAAAATATCACCCTTGCAAATCAACTAAGATTCTCCCCTCCCCTTTAAACAAAATTGTCTTTGAAAACCTCCTAGGGCTGCCTAGGGTTGCCCGCTAACCATCGATCTTTCTATAATTGCTTAACGTTAAACAGAGGCATTACCAGTCAACCCACGATCTTGTATGCACACTACAGTCGAATTGTCTACCTTTACACTACAGTGCGCTTATCTATCTACTGGGTGTACCAGAAAAAAATCCTCCTCTTTGAAGTGAAATTTCTTGAGTTCTATGATTGTTTTAGTAAAAATTCAAAACTTTATTTTTGTAGAACTCTGAGTTTCATGCGTACAATCATCAGCTACAGTACATACAAAATGATCTAATGTGTTGAAAAATTACATCTTGAGGAAAAATCGTAAAGTCGTAAAAGGTCGTAAAAATCGGTGAAATAAATTGAAGTAATAAATAGAACAAAAGGAAATTCTTAAGGGTCCGTCTGTCTTTTGACTTGCAATTAGCCAGCATGAATTTATTCATATGTCGGCATTTAGAAACAATTTCTGAGCGTTTATTGAGAAGTTCGGGCTTATTTTCGTAGCGAAGAATTTCTAACTTTTCTTGCAAGCACAAACGGCAAACTTTCGAAGTGTTAGAATATGATTTTACCCGTTTCATGATAGACCATTTAAGATTTGGCAAGGCATTTTTATCTTTTAAACTCCAGACGTACGTCGAAAGGGTAGTTTTGTTTTTGTATTTGACATTGGTGATGGATAGTTTTATGATTGTTTTATGATGATTTGACACCCTAATTTTCGCTTTTTTTCAACTTTTTTGAAAAGTAATATTTTAGCATTTATGCCATAACTTTTGATGTAGTTAATGAGGCCCCCCAGCGGACCCAAATTTCACGCATTCACGCAAAAAATTTTCACAATTCACGCATTCACGCAAGTTTTTCTCGAAATTCACGCAAACCCAATTTTTTGGGAATTCAGGGAAATTTTCGGAAAAAATCGGGGAAAATGTCAAAAGTAGAGGTCTTGCACATTTCGCTAAGTTACGTAATTTACGTAATTTAACGTATCGCAATAGTAAGTGAAAAGAAATGCGCCGCAGGCGCGCGAATTTTTGTACAAATAAAAGCTTAAACATTATCAAAAGTAGGTCACACAAACTCGAGTATGACACCATGATGCTTAGCTCAGGGATAAGGAGGCGCAACCATGGTTTACGCAGAGAGGAAATTTTTGCATTTCTGTCCACTCGCGTTTGGCTAAAAATGCTCTCTTTAACACCATTGAAAAATAATGTAGTCTAAATTCGTTAGAGGCAAGGTACGATCGCTTGATAGCTTGTAAAATGAGGTAAAAGAATGAACATTTGTTGCGAGCGAAGCGATCAAAAAAAATTAAAAAGAAATGTTTTAATCAGGGCTCACGAATTAATTTCTTAACGTGGAGGGGCTGAAAACATAGTGACTAAGGAGGCGCAACCATGTTTTGCGCCGACAGGAGAAAATTTCTATTTTAACCCTCTGATGTGCTTAAATACGACTCCATTTCAGACTAATTTTGCCAAGAAATCAGGTTATCGAAAGTCTACATCATGGGTACAAATTTATTTTAAGTTTCTTTTTATTTGCAAAAGTGGTGAAGTCATGGCCGCCTCCTGCCCCAGTGGCTCTGGCCCTGGCCCTGGATCACTCATCATGCATAACCATGGTTTTATCTTAAACAAACACTTTCAAGGGGGCAAATTAGAGTTATTTAAGATTCGAGTGCCAATACATGTTTTGCCCGAGCGAAAAAATCTGGAAATTTAAGGTGTCTAGATTGCTAGAAAGCGCATCTAAATCATGAATCGTTTTATAAAATAGAGAATTTGAAAGTTGCTGATTCTTTTGTGCACCTTCACCTGGCATCCCTTGAATTTGGGATAGGTGCGCACCTTAGGGTTTTCTACAAACTGTGAAAAGGAAAAATTCACGCGTTCACGTAAAAAACAGGGCAGATTCACGCATTCACGCAATAGAAATATGGATTTTCACGTTCACGCAAGTTTTTTCAATTCACGCATTCACGCAATTTTTTTTCGATTTTCACGCATTCACGCAACCAAAAATGCCCATTCACGCATTCACGCAAACCGCTGGGGGGCCCCGTTAATCAAATTTGACAAACAACCCCTCAAAATTTAAGTTTATTCTTCCTCTTTCCTCAAAAGGATCGATTCTTCAACAGTTCATAGAATTCAAGAAATATTACTTCAAAGAGGGGGGCTTTTTTCTGGGACACCCGATACAAGTTAAATACTTTTAACCTTGTGAGTGAAGATAGAGAGTTCATCACCATATTTCCCTAACACCCTGCCTGGAAGAGCTTGGGATTCGAACACAGTCCATTGCGGTGAAAGTCTGTGATCGAAACCTTCACACTACCAATCGGCAACCAACTTTTAACCTTGTCTTCATCTTTATTCGACAGCTGCCAGGAAAACTGAACGAAGTAGAACCTGAAACTGGTCTTACTCCTTTACAAATCGCACTGAACGAACGTCAAGAGAGCATAGCAAACACACTGGTACAACATAACTGTGATATCAATTCGCCAAACTCTGAGGGGAAGACACTATTGCACAGGTATGACACTCGTTTGCCTGGATACCAGTAGCGTGGTGGCAGGGGGGAGGCAGAATTTTCGGAAATTGCCTCCCCAGTTTGCCCGACTTTTTTTCGACCCACCACGCTACTACTGAAAACCTCTATTTATTTCCCTTATACCTTCTCTTTGTTTGCTGAACAGAGAGGTAAGGTGGTAAAAAGTTATTTGTAAAAGGATCTTAAGTGAATTGACACTGAGAAAGCCTTCGGCTCAAAAAATCTCTTTCTATCATAAATCCATATCAAAACGCTTAAATCATAGAGCTTCATAAATCATAGTTTCCTATTTCCAAAATACCGTTTTTATCACATACAAATTTCCCTAAGGACATAAAAAAGCCTCGTAATGAAGATAATAAACAATGCTTCCAAGTTGATCATAATGATGATGTAATTAAGAATCTTTTACAGTATTTTTCAATCTTCAGTATGAGTCGGCTAAGGTTTAAACCAAAAATTTACAGCCTTAAGAAAAGGGTCGCCCTAAACTGCGGTAGCAAATTTACTAACTTTATTTATTTCAAACTTCACAGGTCGATAGAGGATGGAGATAGCTATGCTGCCAACTTCTTGATCAAACAAGGAGCAGACGTGAAGGCAATCACTAGCGACAAGAACGAAACAACATTACACTTAGCTGCTTCCTTTCAGTACGGTTCGATTTTTTTACTTGATTAGATGACTGAAGAGAGTATTGAAGGCCTAATATACACTGGCTCATTGAGACAGGGGTGTATTTAGTATTACCTAGTATTACTACTTAGAAAAGGGAAATTGGGATAGGTAACCTTTTACCTAATATACACTCAACCTGCTTATCCTTAGTTAGGGATCGCTTATGATATTGTGTAACCAGCACTCTTCATTGATACACCCCTATATCAGTTCACATCTTCATAAATACACCTATTTTTTGCGATCTCAAATCGAACCCGAGGAAATTTTACATTTTTCATAGTCAACCAGGTGGATTTTAAGACTTCACTGGCTCATTGAGACAGGGGTGTTTTAGTATTACATACCTATTTCTATTCTAAAGTGAGGCGTATACGAAAGAACTATTAGTATTACATACCTTAAAATGAGGCATTAGCAAAAAAGAAAGGAAAAGGTTTTTAAAAGGGAGGGGTAAGGAATTATAATTATAAGAGTTTTTTTTGTTTAAAAGTCTAATTGACCAGTAAACTTTCTGCAAGACTTGTTTGAGCTTCTCAAAGAAGATTATAAGAATTAGGTTTTCTATGAAACTGATGCGGTGAAAAGTGGGTTATAATGTAATCTTAATGGGTCATGAATCTTAATGATTCCTTTTGTTTCACCCAGACCAATTTCAGTGCGTGCAGGTTCAGGCAAGATTGCCAGTGGAGAAGATATGGCTGGCGTTTGTCGATTGTTACTTGATTACGGTGTCAATATCAACAGCGTGGATGTCAGTGGAAAGTAAGTGTGCTTTTATTTACAACAGAATTATATCATACTCCACTGGAACTATTTTATCTCTTTTTCAAAAAGCAACAAAATGAGCAATATTACTTCGGCAATATGACGCCCCAGGACGATTTACTGCTACTGGTCAGTTTTTTTGCGCTTGAATTTGTGGCGTTAGGCTGCAGTGAAATGTCTTTTAATAGCTTTACTTAATAGCCTCATTTACAAAGGCTGGATTAAATTTCATTGGTAAAATGAAGCTAAACACTTCACTTTCTATGTCAAACTTTCCCTTCTCAGTCAGCCCTGCAAAACATTTTGATCCATGTCAATAATCGCCAGTGAAATCACTACTAACTTACTGCCGCCCCTGTATACTATACTCAGCGATTCCATGTATTTGCAGTTGATTGAGGACGGTAGATTAACTGAAGCGATTTGGAATTACCTGAGACGCAAAACTGAGAACGGTAAAAGTGCTAATTTACCGTCGTCCTCAATTGGTCAGGATCTAGTCAATTAGAACCTTGCCGAGTCCGTCTCAGAAAGACACACATACATATTAACTCGGTCTTATCTTTTGTAGAACGGCCATACATAGATCGATCGAATCAAAAACGGAAGACGTATTTTCAGTTCTTTTAGCTGACAACAAGTAAGTACTATATCTTTTCACCTCCGTTTACCTTTAGGTATGTATAGACTGGGAATCCAGTCGTTTATAACGTTTTTGTTGAAAGCGGGAAATTTTTATGTCGGGATATGGTTAAAATAACTATATTGATGCTCCTGTCAAGTTTTCTACTTCCTAATTTTACTGAGTTAAGTCGTCTAGCATGCTAGACTAAGGTATGTATTAATTCTTTTTTTTTTGAAATTCTTAGATAAAAAATGATGACGGGTGGATTAAAATCGTTTCTCTGCTTTGTCTTTTTCCCCGTTTTAAGGGGTAGATTAAAGTATATAAAGTCGGTGTAAAAGGATTTTAGACAATGACAATTGTTAAAAGCACTTTTTTTGGTTACTGCAATCGGGTTCAAATTTATCACTGATCAAATGCATAGATTTATAAAGTCGAACGGGCTAGATATCGTTCTTTTGCTGAAAAGTGTGCCGGGATTAGGTGGGAAATCCTACCTAAGTCACGTGACATTACGATTTAATTTCAGCGCTTTACCAATCAGAATCGAAAACAATAGCAGCAATATTTTTTGCGATATTCACTTTTTTTGCTTAGAAGAGCTTAAGCACGATATCTAGCCTTTCGGGTTTTATAAACCTATGGTCAAATGATGTTGAAATATCATTAATCTGTGTGTGTCAATTCAATGGCCTCACACAGCTGAACTTATATGACTAGAGGCTTATCCCCTTTCATCATATGATCTGGTACAGGCTAGCAGTAGATCCATGTTTCGTTGGTCGTCGAGAACTCACATGATTAGTACAGGCTAGCAGATTGTTCATTGGTTTTCAAGAACAAGCGTTAAAACGATAGAATAGATCGGTGCTGGACTAATTACCCCTTAAAATACGAAGAGAAACCGAAAATAGGTTAGAAAATAAGTTTATTGGGAATAATTTTAGATTTTTATAAATTTATTCAAAGAAAATAATAGTAGTGGATATGACAAGAAAAATTATATACAATATGCAAAGCAATCGTATCAATATGCAAAGAAACAAACAAAGAAACTTTGTTTCGACATTCTAAACTCACTGAGGTACCATCAAAAGACAAAGCCACTAGCAGGGATCAGGCAATATTCATACAATTTGAATCTCATGCTCTTCATATTGGAGGCCACTTAGATATGTCAACAGCAAGGAGGCCAAAACTTTTGAGTTTGGGCGGATAAGATGCTGTTAGTTTCAAAAGTCCTTTCCACCTTTGGCTGATGAGATATTTAATTAGTCATTGCAATGATATGAGCATAAGGTCCAAAGAACATGAATAGTTCTGTTTCCCTGCTAGTTTCTTTTATTTCATTGATGATCTTCAGAGAGAATAGAATATAGAAACAAATTTTTTTCGTTCCTTTCTTCACATTTCGATACAATTGCTTTTGAAAACTTTGATTTTAGTAGAATCTTTCAAAAAAGTCATTCAATAAGGTATACCACATGGTACGACGTGGTTTCTGATTTTGCCGTGCAGATTCGACCGTATCTTTGTTGGATGATGACCCAGACTCGGCATTATGGTCATTAGAGGGAGTATCATTCAAATGGTCAGGTTGGGCCTGGTTAACATCACAAGCTGATGCTACGTGCTCCATGTGGGCAGATTTTGTCTGCTGGACATCACAGACTGGTGATACGTCCTCCATGTGGGCAGATTTTTTCTGCTGGACATTGCTAACTGATGATACGTGCTCCATGTGGGCAGATTTGGTTTGCTCCACATCACAGACTGATGATACGTCCTCCATGTGGGCAGATTTTGTCTGCTGGACATTGCTAACTGATGATACGTCCTCCATGTGGGCAGATTTGGTCTGCTCCACATCACAGAATGGTGCTACGTGCTCCATGTGGGCAGATTTGGTCTGCTGGACATTGCTAACTGATGATACGTCCTCCATGTGGGCAGATTTGGTTTGCTCCACATCACAGACTGATGCTACGTCCTCCATGTGGGCAGATTTGGTCTGCTGGACATTGCTAACTGATGATACGTCCTCCATGTGGGCAGATTTGGTCTGCTGGACATCACTAACTGATGATACGTGCTCCATGTGGGCAGATTTGGTTTGCTCCACATCACAGACTGGTGCTACGTCCTCCATGTGGGCAGATTTGGTCTGCTGGACATTGCTAACTGATGATACGTGCTCCATGTGGGCAGATTTGGTTTCTTCCACATCGCAGACTGGTGCTACGTCCTCCATTTGGGCAGATTTGATCTGCTGAACATTGCTAACTGGTGATACGTCCTCCATGTGGGCAGATTTGGTCTGCTGGACATTGCCAACTGATGATACGTGCTCCATGTGGGCAGATTTGGTTTGCTCCACATCACAGACTGGTGATACGTCCTCCATGTGGGCAGATTTGATCTGCTGAACATTGCTAACTGATGGTACGTCCTCCATGTGGGCAGATTTGGTTTCTTCCACATCGCAGACTGGTGCTACGTGCTCCATGTGGGCAGATTTGGTCTGCTGGACATTGCTAACTGATGATACGTCCTCCATGTGGGCAGATTTGGTCTGCTCCACATCGCAGACTGTTGCTACGTCCTCCAGGTGGGCAGATTTGGTCTGCTGGACATTGCTAACTAATGATACGTCCTCCATGTGGGCAGATTTGGTCTGCTGGACATTGCTAACTGATGATACGTGCTCCATGTGGGCAGATTTGGTTTGCTCCACATCACAGACTGGTGCTACGTCCTCCATGTGGGCAGATTTGGTCTGCTGGACATTGCTAACTGATGATACGTGCTCCATGTGGGCAGATTTGGTTTCTTCCACATCGCAGACTGGTGCTACGTGCTCCATGTGGGCAGATTTGGTTTCCTCCACATCACAGACTGGTGCTACGTGCTCCATGTGGGCAGATTTTGGTCTTCCACATCGCAGACTGGTGCTACGTGCTCCATGTGGGTAGATTTGGTTTCCTCCACATCACAGACTGCACGTGCTCCATGTGGGCAGATTTGTCTGCTGGACATTGCTGCTCTCATGTGGGGCAGATTTGGTTTGCTCCACATCACAGACTGGCTACGTCCTCCATGTGGGCAGATTTGGTCTGCTGGACATTGCTAACTGATGATACGTGCTCCATGTGGGCAGATTTGGTTTCTTCCACATCGCAGACTGGTGCTACGTCCTCCATGTGGGCAGATTTGGTTTCCTCCACATCACAGACTGGTGCTACGTCCTCCATGTGGGCAGATTTGGTCTGCTGGACATTGCCAACTGATGATACGTGCTCCATGTGGGCAGATTTGGTTTGCTCCACATCACAGACTGATGATACGTCCTCCATGTGGGCAGATTTGATCTGCTGAACATTGCTAACTGATGGTACGTCCTCCATGTGGGCAGATTTGGTTTCTTCCACATCGCAGACTGGTGCTACGTGCTCCATGTGGGCAGATTTGGTCTGCTGGACATTGCTAACTGATGATACGTCCTCCATGTGGGCAGATTTGGTCTGCTCCACATCGCAGACTGTGCTACGTCCTCCAGGTGGGCAGATTTGGTCTGCTGGACATTGCTAACTAATGATACGTCCTCCATGTGGGCAGATTTGGTCTGCTGGACATTGCTAACTGATGATACGTGCTCCATGTGGGCAGATTTGGTTTGCTCCACATCACAGACTGGTGCTACGTCCTCCATGTGGGCAGATTTGGTCTGCTGGACATTGCTAACTGATGATACGTGCTCCATGTGGGCAGATTTGGTTTCTTCCACATCGCAGACTGGTGCTACGTGCTCCATGTGGGCAGATTTGGTTTCCTCCACATCACAGACTGGTGCTACGTGCTCCATGTGGGCAGATTTGGTTTCTTCCACATCGCAGACTGGTGCTACGTGCTCCATGTGGGTAGATTTGGTTTCCTCCACATCACAGACTTCTGCTACGTGCTCCATGTGGGCAGATTTGGTCTGCTGGACATTGCTAACTGATGATACGTGCTCCATGTGGGCAGATTTGGTTTGCTCCACATCACAGACTGGTGCTACGTCCTCCATGTGGGCAGATTTGGTCTGCTGGACATTGCTAACTGATGATACGTGCTCCATGTGGGCAGATTTGGTTTCTTCCACATCGCAGACTGGTGCTACGTCCTCCATGTGGGCAGATTTGGTTTCCTCCACATCACAGACTGGTGCTACGTGCTCCATGTGGGCAGATTTGGTCTGCTGGACATCACTAACTGATGATACGTCCTCCATGTGGGCAGATTTGGTCTGCTGGACATTGCTAACTGATGATACGTCCTCCATGTGGGCAGATTGGGTCTGCTGGACATCGCTAACTGATGATACTACGTCTCCATGTGGGCAGATTTGGTCTGCTGGACATTGCTAACTGATGATACGTCCTCCATGTGGGCAGATTTGGTCTGCTGGACATTGCTAACTGATGATACGTCCTCCATGTGGGCAGATTGGGTCTGCTGGACATCACTAACTGATGATACGTCCTCCATGTGGGCAGATTTGGTCTGCTGGACATTGCTAACTGATGATACGTCCTCCATGTGGGTAGATTGTGTTTGCTGGACATCACTAACTGATGATACGTGTTCAACGTGTTCAGGTTGTGTCTGTTGACTAGCGGAGGATGGAAAAGTTCCAAACATCTTGCTACAAAGGAAAAGATAACGAGTCTTGTCATTTAAAACAAAAGATAAACCCACTACTCTACCGGGGAAAAACGTTTGGGTTCTAATTAGTCAGGGAAAAAAATTGACGGGGAAAAATTCGTCCTTTAAAGGTTTTGTTTTGATTTAAAGGTCTGATGATGCTGACGTAGCAAAAACAAGTGCGACAAGATTTGAAATAAAGAAAATACATCGAGTAAAAAAACATTCCTCAAGAAAAGGGACTTTTACTGATACTCTTTCGACTGTTTTTATGTTTATAATAATAGAACGTTTTCTATCTTATAATCAAAACATTCGATTGTAAATTTGCTCGAAATCAACTTTGCTATTTTTTTGTTTACAATAGTACTAGAATGTGAGGTTTGCAGGATATCGTTGCATAAAAAAGTAGTTTTAAATTTATCTGACTTAGCATGAAGACACTCCCTAAAATATGGTCCTTTTATTCCCGTAGAAAACCTTTAATTCTAATTTTGTCGCTTTTCCCAGACCAAAATGTTAAACTCGTCACAATTCGAAAATTTACAATTCAGTCGCTCAATTGGACTAAACCCTACAACAAAAATATTTCACTATCCCGGAAAATAAATCTTCTAATTCGATTTTTAAAATCCCCATTCCGTTGAAGGCGTAAAGAATATAGATGTGAAATTTCAGCTACGGTTTAACAATTTAGTAATAATAAGAAATGGATAATAATCTAAAAAAAAGCTTTGTCGGCTGATGATATATCGGGGAATTTTTTCTACGGGGGAAATTTCGTCACCCTTTTAAAGTTTTCGTTAATTATTTTCCTCGACTTTTTTCCCCTGATGAGGTATTATTTTCTAGATTTTAGTTCGCAAATTTGCAATTTACAATCTAATTTTGAAACTCAACTGAATAGATGCATTTCACAGTCGAAATGAATTGGCAATCAGGACTGGTTACGCTCTAGTAACTACTTACGGTTAGCTAGACGCAATAGAAAATCGTCATTTAAACGCGCAGTGGTCCTGATTACCCATTACGGTTTGCAATTGTGAAATAACCTTGTTTATGTTCGACAAGAATTAATCGAGTCAAAAAAGAATCGCATACCTTTTGACAAGCGCTTTCTCTCTTAACTGGTGTTTAGCTTCCTCCAATAAGAAAATCAATTTCGAACATTCCGTGCTCAACTTATCAATGTGTTGTGATTGTGAGGCGATGGTTAGATTCCTCGCTTCTATCTCAGCCGTAAAGACATTAGACATTGTTGTCTTAAGGCTTATCACTTCGCCAGCCAATAATGCCTTTTCATCCTTGAGTTTCTCGATGTGACATCGATATTCGTCGAACTATAAAAGAATGTAACATAATGCTTGTAGATTCACCACCTATCAAACCTTAGCGGCGCGGTCGGCTTTTTAAGAGGACTGGTAATGAACTTACGAGGAACATTTATTCTCGGCGCGGTTTTCGTCTACAGGCTAGGCACAGTTAGGCTGCAATTAAAATCAAACCAAGCAAATTCCCGCCAAAACTCTAGAGGCATTTTCCCGAGTCTTTGCAGTAGAGTGCAAACTATTTTTAGCATTCGTATAACTTAATAATGTCGAGGTTACTTAATCGCTTCAATGCAAGGGTATCTTAAATTTTTCACAAGAGCACTCCTACACTTGTGATTTCGATACCATCTTTCCGCAGACACGTGTTTATCCTTCCTAGAACATATCAGGCCGCGGTAGGCGAGCATGTTGTCACTAGAGTGCCCTCAAAACCCAAAGAGTTAAAAAATATACCATTAAAACGATTCAACTTGAACTGGGGGCCACTTATAGTTTTTTGATAGACTGGATGGCGCTGATAAGTGGCTCTGTGTATAAATTTGACTGACTCGACTTTTTGGCTTTGCTTGAGGTGGTAACAAATCCATACCACTAGATCCAGTCCCTTTTGGTGAAAAACAAACAAAAAAGGGGAAAAGGGATATATTGTTTTCAAAGTTTGGAGGTGTTTTTGTGTTTTTGTAATCGTTTCATAAACTTTGATGAGATTTTAGAATATATTTTCCTGTTTTTTTTTGTTTTCATATAATTTTTGAAAACGAAAGTGAAAAAAGTTTAATTTCGCGAATTTTAGTATATTCGCAACATTGTCAACAGTGTCAATGTGGAATCGATACCTAGCGCAGTTACCAACAGTTTTCTTGGGTTTCTTTCTATCCAATTCCCCTCACAACACAGCAAGGGTTTATCCAGGGTAAAGTTATTTTCACTCGCCAATTGAGAACCCTGGACTAGACTTATTATCTAATACACATTTTTCTTACAAGCAACCAGGTTGCTAAGGCTCGAGCCCTGAAATTAGCCATTTTTTTTTACTATCTTGAAAAGTAAAAGCTTTTTAGACAATCTAACCTTAGCAAACGCTTTCCCTTGGTCCAATAAGCAAAAATATGGTATAATATCAGGGGCCCGTCCAAGCCCGTTGTTCAGAAAATCAGCTAGAGACGTAGAGTGCCAAGCCACCTTAGGGCTAACCCGCAAATCGGAGTTGCTTATAAACAAGATATGCGTACACTGCTGCGCCATTTACAGGGTATGAAGAAAGCAAGTCCAACAAAAGACTTCCTTGTTCTATCAATGTATTTTAATTTAAGTTGTGAGCTGAGTACAGAAATAACACAGAAACTGAAAATAAGCTTCAAAATCTTCACTAGGCAACGAAGGCTCAATCAAAACGCTGATATTTTTTGGGTCGGCAATAATTGTAATTCTTGATGTGATCTTGTTGAAAATTAAAGGAATCAAAAAATCTTACCATGGTCTCAGCATGTTGTTTAATACGCTGGATTTGTTCGTCTTTCTCCGACACCACTCTTGCGTGTTCTTCAAAGGGAACGCCATTGGGCGCCGAGGGCGGTTCAGCACCGGATGATTTGTTCCCCTCCATCACCACAACGCACAAATGTTTCAAGATGGTGTGCGTGCTATCGACTGAGCGTTTAAGAGAATCGATGTCTTTCCTCATTGCAGGAATGTCCGATCTCTCACCCTGAAGAACTGACAACGACTGTAGAAGTTGGGCAGTTGAAGAATTGTCATAGGTGGATTTAGTTAAATCTTGAGCTAAGCGCTCGATTGATGTCTGTCGGCTGCTGAGTGATCCACATGATGTGATGTGTGGATTTCGAATGTTCCCTTGGGAGCTCTTCTCGAGCTTCTCCAGGTGTCGTAATATGATTTCGTGTTGGTTTGGACTTATGCCGGAATCCATGTTGATGACACTGCGGGAAGCATCAATGATTTTTTGTTTGTTGTTCTTCAGCTCTTGCGCGTGTTGTTCAGTGTTCTCATACTTTCCCGTCGAGCTGGTTTTGTGAGTGGAGGGACCAGACATTTTGTTTGTATTGAAATGTTTAAAAGCGGTCTTATGGTCCGTGCCTCGTTGTTTAAAATGTGTTATATTGAACGCTGGAATTCTTCGATTGAGTTTGAGCGTTTACTGCGAATAAAAATGTTGCGTTAAGACTGACGTCTTGTTTCGTTGAGTTGTTTGTAGAAAAGGAAGTTTTCAAAGCTGTTTTAAAAGTTTTTTTGACGTCAAAGTAGATAAAACTAGTTCAAAGTAGTAAATTGACGTCAAATATACAATGTAACTAATAAGCCGTCAAAAGCTTGTCTTGTTGCTATGATACGTAAAATATATTTATCTAACAAAGATATCATGACTACTGGGCGGTTCAAGGGTGCGAATCACACCCTTCCGCCTACACTGCACAATCCTTTTCCACTGCTACATTCTCAACCTTATCCACATTTCCATTATTTTTTCTTTTTTCTTTTTCTTTTTCATTTTCTTTTTTTTTTTATTTGAGATAAACGGCTGCGATTTAACCAAAAAATACTATTACAAACAGAATGAGCCAAAAAGGGTTTCGTGTTTTAGAAAATTATTTTCCGATTAAAAGTTGTGACTTTTCGTTCGAGAGTTTGACCTCATGTTCCTTGGACATAATTATTTCTTAGTCGAACAAAAGAGGAAACGGATTTCACCATCTCTGGAGCATTTGTCTGTATCCATATATTTGTATCTATTTGTACAGACCCATATATACGGCTACTTTAGGCGTACAAACTTTCGCGAGCAGAAACTTTTGCGATTTTCGCGAATTTTGGCCCTTTTCGCGAAAGTAAATGTCTTTAAAAATTCTACGAAAGACCATTCGCGAAATTTTATGCTCGCGAAAAATTCTTGACAAATAGAAAATCTGTAAAACTTCAAATTTTGAATAAAATGTAACTTTTATGGCACTTTTTATTCTGCTAAAAGACTAATAAGTCAAAGGACAAATCTTTCAAGCCAATCCAAGAAGTATTTGTCCCTCTAAGCCATTTTTCTATGTGAAAATTCTCAATTTATATCTTGATTCGCGAAAGATTATGCTCGCGAAAAATATTTTTCCGTTAAATTCGCGAAAGTAAATGTCGTGAATTTCGCGATTTTTCTTCCTCGCGAAAGTTTGTACGCCTAAAGTAATTTCCAAATTTATTGCCGTAGAGGGTCTGCTGTTGTTATTGTCTTTTCGCATTTGAGTTTTTTTCAAAACGACCGCTGCGATGGAGAGTTGATGAGAGAGGGGAGACATTGAGAGAAGTGTTGCTATTTATAAATCATAGTTCATCGCAGAGGTCTCCGTGTGGGAATTTTTTTATTAAACAGACAATGCGTACAGAGTGTACTACGAAAGGAGAAAAGTGAGATGCACTCTGGTACAGAGTACTGGAGCATGTATTTGATAAAATTATTGTGTCTAATCTGCTTTGTCAGCATATGAAAGGATACGCCTCTTTTCTATATCATCAAAACACTCAATTATATGAATGTAAATGTACCATATTTATTCTTTCAGCATCGGTCTAGAGATACGCTCCCACTGACCTTTATATATCCCTGGACCAAGCTTTAACCGCCATCTTTAATCGGAGTTTTTTTTGGAATTGGTACCCGAGATGAAGCCATTGCAATGTTAGAAATTAACGTTTAACGGCGCTACATCATCAAAAGTATTTGAGGGAAAGTAGACCTAGCGCTCTCGATGCATTTACACCGCTATTGAGTCCCTATTGAGTAGTGCCGCCATTAGGCTACCACTTTTCAAAAAACTCCGATCAAAGATTTTTGGTTGGCCGGGATTGAGTAACTTGTTCCAGGGTTTATAAAGGTCACGCTCCACGTGAGCATAAATTTGATAAAATCTTTATGTCTCTTATGCTTTGTCAGCATAATATGCGTTCCTGCTTTCTTTATCATAAAAAACAATGAAAGTTAAAGTAAGTAAGTATAAACATCGGGAGACTGTCGGTGGAGCCGGGAGTGAGGGAGAGCGCCACACCTACTCCACAGCTCACAGTAGCTTGGATGCTTGAATCAGATTAGCCAATCCAAACTACTCATTCAATGAGTTGGTGGTAACCGGGGATCGAACCCACAATCTTTGTATTATAAGCTGAATGCTCTACCGACTGAGCCACCCGGCCACTAAAAACAAACCACTTGAGTGTAAATGTGCCAACTTTTCTTCTTTCAGTATTGACCTTGAAATACGCGACAACAATGGCCACGTCCCTTTATGGATGGCTATTCTTGCCAGCGGAAACAAAATCGAAGAAGAAGCCTCTGAGAAAACAGGATTCGCTTCAAGGCTAGTCGACCGTGGAAGTAGCGCTGATGCAATCAATCACTTAACAGGTGAAATCCCTTTTTATTAGCCCCTTTCTACACATCGGTTTTTATTGCTATCGAGAGGTGTTAAGTTGATTTAAATCCTGTTCCAAAAATATTGACAGTCCGCACATTGTGAAACATTACCGAGTTTATGTATCGAAGGATATCGAGGGCGACGGTAAGTGAAATCGATACAAAACAAAGTCGATAGTTTATGTACGGCTCTATATCGCCTCTATTCACCTAAACAGACGACGGTATTTTGGTGTTTTCACCGTCATCGAGCAAAGTGGACGGCGATTTCGGCCCCATGTCAGCTTTGCTTTATACCGCCCCCCCTCGATTTTTCTCGAATACATAAACTCGCTATTGCTCTTGAAGAAGAGAAGATATAATTAAGAGTAATGCTGCCTTGAGAAGTTAATCTTAAGCGGAAGATTTTGAACCTTCCAAATCTTTCAAACATTTTGAAAATGAAGATGAAAAATGAATATGAAAAAACGGAGATTTTTTCTCCACCAAAATTTTGAATTTACACTTTTCTGAAATCTTTAGCATCAAGAACCATTTTCACGTCTTTGGTAAGACTCGACCGAGGATTGAACCCAGGACGCTCACCGTAGCCTTTATGTTACGACTGTCACAAATAAACAAAAATGTTAACCACCAAATCATCTTTCATCTTTCATGTTTTAGGGGATTCCTTGCTCCATCAAGCAGCAAATCATCTTTCATCTTTCATGTTTCAGGGGATTCCTTGCTCCATCAAGCAGCAAATCATCTTTCATCTTTCATGTTTCAGGGGATTCCTTGCTCCATCAAGCAGCAAATCATCTTTCATCTTTCATGTTTTAGGGGATTCCTTGCTCCATCAAGCAGCAGCGTCAAACAACCAATCAGCTGGCTTGTTTTTGATCGAACACGGTGCTTCAGTCAATCACGTCAATAAAGCAGGGGAATCACCTCTTCATTCGGCCGCTAGAAATGGTCTTGTCAAACTGGTCGATAAACTCCTCAAAAGGTACATAGAATTTGAACTTGTGGCGGGAATGATTATGAAGAGATGTTTTTACTTCTGTTTCTAGATTTTATCTTCCAAATAGCTATCGATTGAAATCGGCACGGTTACGACCTTCTGGAAAGGCTATCCCAGAAAAAGAATGTCGAGTTTCGAGGGAGCCAATAAGGACTTAAAGAAAAGTAGAAAATCAAGGACGAAAGTCCAGGAGGTTTCTTAAACTAAGCAAAAATCCAGGGGAGTTACCTGAAATTTACACAAAAATTCAATGGGGTTTCTCAGAAATTCCCCAAAAATCCAGGGGAGTTACCTAAAATTTACACAAAAATTCAATGGGGTTCCTCAGAAATTCCCCCAAAAATCCAGGACGTTCTGAAATTTCGATAAAAAATCCAGTGAATCTAATTCTAATCTTCCCAAAATGATCACCTCAACGTTTGGGCAAGATGTTTTTTTTCTGAAATACTCCATTGCAATAAGAGACTTTATGCCAATCTTATTATGCCTTGCTTTTGTATCCTCTCTTCTTCACTGAGATCAACAAAATCTCTTTGAAATCATTCACTGTCTGAACAACTGAAAGAACTGCAACTTTGTGCAGACAGGATCCAAAGTTAGAAAGGACACACTATAAACCTTACCCATCTTATCTTGCAGCGGTTGTAATCCAAATATTCAAACCATCGAAAGTGAAGTCCTCAAAACACAATCGTCCGCTCGCAAAATGGAATTTCAAGAGAAATGCAAAGAGGCGCGTCACAGGATTATTATGCTCGAAAAATCAAAAGCTATGAAACGCGTAAAAGAATTACGAGAATTACGCGAGAAAGAAGAATCGGCTAACAACGATAAAAAGCAACAAAAAACTCAACAACAGACACAACCCGATACTTCCAATCCATTTGAAGATGAAGGTAACCCGTTTTTGGAAACCGGGGAATCGGGATTGAATCCGTTTGATGAGGATGATGATGGTGTTGATGGTGACGGGGATAACGGGATGAATCCGTTTCTACAGGAAGACGATAGTAAGTCTCTTAACACCTTTGTTTTATATTTTGTCCTTTTTAGTTTATATGATATTTCGATGACGAATTGTCGGCAAACTAATGCCCGATAGCGCTTTTTCGGCAAACTACGCCATTTTATAGAGGTTTCTCAAGTTACGTAACTTCCGCCATTATTGAAGCAAATATTCGAATATGTGGAGGAGATCCATTACGCAAGGGCCCCTCTTTTGAAAAATGAAAAACCTCTAAGCTTATTTCTCATTGCAGAGAAATGGTAGTCGCCGTTTGATGCACCGACATGAACGTAAACCCGTAAGCTCTTAAACGTTGAAATATTGACGATATGAACGATTTATTGCGATGGGTCAAAGGATTCTAAAAGATAACCTTGCCTTATTTTTTTAATTTCGCAGGTTCTTCTTCTTTCTACAATGACATGCAAGCAGCTTCTTCCGCTGCAATGGCGCTCACTTCAGGCGCTGTTTTCAACTCGACCACATTAACTACACCAGGTATGCGACCAATATTTCCTTTTTTTTATAGTTCATTTTATAATCTCATGGTTGATTCAAATTCGATTGACGTTTTTGCTTACGTTAATTTGTAATTACTGTAATTACTTGTTGCACTCGGGAAATTTCAAAATTGACCTCGGGAAATTTATCGCGAATTTCCCTCATAACTATGAGATTACTAGTACTAATTTGCAAAAGTTAATTTTGAGCTTATGCCTTTCTTATCAGTTCCTCAGAATTCACAGATGGTCATTTTCTCTAATAGATCATCTATTTTGCACATACCACGCTCTGCTCTAAAGGGAGGGATATGGTGAATGTTGGGATCTGACTTGGTTATTCAGCCAAAACAATCAAAACCGCGTTACCTTTTGTTTGAAAATGAATGCGAAGGTTCTAATGTTTATGATTGACGGTTGTTTTCGGTGCGATTGTTTTCCTTTAGCCAATTACCGCGCTCAAAAGCTAAATTTAAATTCATTCCAAGTCTGGATGGAAAAGATCAAAGCAGTGCGCCGACCTGGACAGATTTTCATACAGAGCCGTGACCCTTTAGAGTGAAGACGTGTCATGCGTTGAGTAATTAGAATCTGCTCGGAGGTTAAGATAAACGTCGACCGCGATCGAAGACCATGACCCTAAGGGTCGCTACTCTGCCATTCTATTGATCCATTGGAGCCGTTTAGTTGTACTCTGTCCAAAAAGAGCGTAACGTTAAAAAGTCTCTAGGCAGTTTTCGGTCACTATGCTTCGTCTTAATTCCTCAAAAGCACTTGTTCTATATATTTCTTTGTTCTCTTGATTTACAGACACTAGATCGAATTGTCTTGCCAGTAGTAAAAGCAACCAGAACGCACACATTACCACCTTCGACGGCCGCATTGACGTCAAAGCCATCCATTCGCCCTCACAAGTAGATGCTTTCGATTTCGACAACATGTATATCAGCTGTCTGGATATCGAGGATGGCTTACAACCAGGTACCTTTTCTCATTCCAAAATCAAAACAGAAACAAAGAAAAACAAAGGAAAAACAAATTCGAATCATGGCGTACGAAATCTAAATGATTCGTATGTTTTTATTTTGCTTTTCTTTGGTTATATACTTAAAAAGGATTAAAGGTTTTGTTTTTAGATAAGAATGATATCGTTTGGTTACTCATCAATTTTAATTTACAAGCTTTTTGGACCTACCCCGGTGGGGTTGAGGTCCTATAAATTAACCCATGTTCGTTCGTTAGTTAGTGTGTTAGTTACCGGCTTTTCTCGAGATTTGCTCATTAGTTTTTTCTGATTTTTGGCACAAAGGTGCATGACCATAAACCCTCGAATGTGACGGAGCCCGATTTTCGAAAAAAAAAATTTGGGGGCAAATTTGGGCCAAAAAACGGCTTAAAGACGGGTTTTTTGGACTTTGTGAAAAATTGGATCATTCATTTTTTCTGATTTTTAGCATGAAAGTAGGGTACAATCATAGTTAAAGCTCGAGCAGATTTTTGCAAAAAAAATTTTTTGGCTCAAAAATCTGTAAGAACCACTTTTAATAAGAATACATCAATGTTCTTAGCCATATTATTATTATTATTTTCATTGGTTTTTTTACGATGAAAACGTCACGGTGGAGGGTAATGATTTGAGTTTTCTGTAAACACTTATTATTTTTTTGGCTGAAAAACGAATCTTTATCTATAAGAATCACTATTTATGAGCATATATCAATGTTATTAGCCAAATTGTTTTTTATTATTATTTTTTCTAACCTTATTTATTAAGCTGTGCATTTTTCTGATAGTGGTTTTTATAAAGAAAAGCGCTTAATAGCTTTTTTATTTCTTTTTCAAAAATCTTTTTCAATAGTGTTGATAGTTTCTCTCAATAGATATGTATGGCGCGCCAAAAGGCTTTTTAATACCAAGTTTTTGGACCTACCGGGAGGTCCTTTAATTTGACCGTTGTCCGTTCGTCTGTTACAAGCTTTTCTCGGGATTGGCTCATTAGTTTTTTTTAATTTTTTGCACAATGATACAAAATGACAATGCCTGAAAAGTGACGGAGCCCGATTTTTGAAAAAAATTTTTGGGTGGCAAATTTGGGCCAAAAACTACCTAAAAATAAGGTTTTTTAGACTTTGTGCAAAATTGCTTCATTAGTTTTTCCTGATTTTTGGCAGAAAGATAGAATGCAAGGTCCCCTAAAATGTGGCTGAAGTATTTTTTCTGGGAAAATTTATTTTCGTCGTCAAATACGGATTTTCGCAGATTTGGGCCAAAAACTACCTAAAAATAAGGTTTTTTGGACTTGGTGCAAAGTTGCTTCATTAGTTTTTCCAGATTTTTGGCAGAAAGATAGAGTGCAAGGTACCTTAAAATATGACTGAAGTAATTTTTCCCAAAATACGACCAAGTTACACAATGATAAAAGAAAATAAATCAGACGTTTTTGCACTGTTCTAAAACTTATTGTGTTTGCCAATAGTAAAATGTAGAACACCTACTTTTATCTGATTTTGATCAACAGGTAGGTCTATTCAGCATGTTGCTTGTTTTTTTTTATACTAACTTTTTTTTTTATACCAACTCTTTTTTTTAATAACAACTCTTTTTTTTTATACCAACTTTTTTTTTTTATACCAACTTTATTTTTTTGATACCAACTTTTTTTATTTTTGATAGCAACTTTTTTTATTTTTGATAGCAACTTTTTTTACAATGCCAATTTATTTTTATAATACCGACATTATATCGACGTAATACCGACGTAGTACCGGCGTAATACCGACGTAATACTAACCTTGTTTTATAACATCAACATTATTGTCTCGTTTACTCCTATTTTCTTTTGTGTGATGTAGATGGGGCTTTAATAATGCGCGCTTGGGACTGGTGAATATTAACACCTTAAGGAAACTATGTGCAAAGTTTGAGCAACATTAGCGAGGTTAAGTATAAAAATCACGACGACGAACGGGTTCTGATCATTGAGTTTCAAGCCCGAAGGGCTAGAGGTCAATCTCTAACCTTTCTCAGGCAAGAAAAATTGAAGCCTTAAAATATGCACCGTATTTTTGATGACGGATTGAATCTAGCACTTCCTTTGTTTTCGAGTGATATATTTTTCAAAATGAAGCGGTAAATTTTAGTTTCAATCTGTCGTTTGTGTAAAAACCAGGCGGGTCGCACAAGACCGCGCAACTTTGGTAGGATTTGTTGGCTTCAAATCCTACCAAAGAGATTGACCTCTAGCCCTTCGGGCTTGAAACTCAATGGTTCTGATCCGCAACCTGCAGTAGATATCCCGTAAATATGTAAAGGACCCAGGCTAGACGGCTCTAGAACGGAAAATCGTGAAAACTTTCGTTCTGTAATTGTAACAAATGAGATGTCATATCTACCTTGCTTGCTACCCTGTAGAAAAAAGCCTGTTCGTCATCGTGATACTCGAATACTCAAACCTCCCTATTATATTCACTTCAGAATCCGGGCTTTTTTTTAGCTAATTCTAATTAAGATTGACAATATCATTAAGAAAATCCCTAATCACGGGTTCTGGACCTATTTTCGATTTTTTTCTGGTGTTGCTAAATCAAAATAAATAACAACACCTAAAGTATACTATTTAAGTGCAAATATTGTTCTTAATTCTGCGATAATATCTTCCTTATTCCAGTATTCCACTTATTCCAGTTATCAGGTTTCGCCCGACTTTATTTCCCCGGAAAAAATTTAAGGGCCCTTCTACACTTGAACAATTAAACATCGAGGCAAAATTTGGTATTGTACAAAACATTGATATCAAAAAAAAGTTGGTAAAAATAAAAAAGTTGGTAAAAATAAAAAAGTTGGTATAAAAAAAAAAAGTTGGTATCAAAAAAAAAAAGTTGGTATCAAAAAAAAAAAAGTTGGTATCAAAAAAAAAAAAGTTAGTACCAAACGAAAAAAAGTTGGTATCAAAAAAAAAAAGTTGGTGCCAAAAAAAAAAGTTGGTACCAAAAAAAAAAGTTGGTATTGAAAAGCCTTTTGGCGCGCCATAGATATGCTTTCATTTTCTTTATTTTTTTGTATTTTGACCAGTTATGTCTTATGTGTTTCATTGTTTCAATGTTCACTGATTAGTTTGATAACCAGGTAGGTCCATAAAAGTATCGCTTGTTCGCATTGGATTGGCCAGAAAGAGGAAAAGAAAAACATTTTTTGCTTATATCATATCAGCATAACATAACAAAAGACAGACACTGTCCCGATATGAAATATGTGTCTGATATGAAACGGGAACACTTATGTAAAAACAAAACCTTTAATGTATTAATTAATTTAATTTATGCAATAATTAAACCCTACGTGTTGGTCGGCGAGTGGATGGGAAGCGAAATTTAAAGTTACGGATAACTTTTTCTCTTTCCGATGATGGTGTCCGCTACTTTGAAGGAGTTAGGAAGTTAAGATTTCTTTCTCAGGGTTATGGGTGAAAGTTAGTTATCAGAAGCGAAAAGAACCTTCTATGTTGAAGAGGTTTGACGTCCAGGAGGGGGGTGTCTGGAGAAAAAAATCCAGGGGGTCTGGTTTTTCGAGTGTAAAAATCCAAGGTGGTCAGTAAAATGAGTTGGAATACCCAGGTTGGTCTAAAAGATGAGAAAATAATCCAAGGGGGTCCTGAAAAGTTTTTAAAAAATCTAGGAGACACCGTTCCCAAAAAATACTCCATCGACATACGGGGTACATGCTAATTTTCCTGATGTATATCTTATAATTATCATGATATTTTTCCTCAGGCGTCATCACGGATTGTTGGGGACGTACTGCACTTCACGTTGCGATCACGCACAAGCAGAGAGATACCATCCGGTGTTTCGTAGATCATGCAGGTATGCAATCAGTATTGCTTTATAAATAGATAGAATCGATATTTTACGTGGATAGCCCGGTAATCTAGAACTTTAAAGGCTTTATTCTTAAATAAGAGTGATATCGTTTGCTTACTCGTCAATTTTAATTCACAAGCTTTTTCACATTGGATTGACACAAATGTGGAGCAAAATTGGTCAGAAAGAGGAAAAATAAACATCTTTTGCTTATATCAGCACGATATAACAATAGGCAGACACTGTCCTGATATGAAACGGGAACACTTATGTAAAAATAAAACCTTTAAGGTAGTATTTTGATTGTTTTCACTAAACTGAACATCGAAAGGGGCGGGCCTTCGAACCGGGGATTCCTGGTTTCAGGCGTTGACGCCTTGACCATTGCGCCATCGCCTCAATTGCTTTATATTTTCTCTGTCTGACGCAGGTTGGACGAAGATAATTCTTAAGTCTATTCAAGAATCTTCCCAAAGTCTTTCAGCTACATGTTTTTTTATAAGAATATTCAGAATTGTTGAAGGCTTCGAATGTTCTTAATTAAAAATGTTCTTAACATGTTCTTGATTTCACCATTTTTTGGAATATTTTTTAGCGAGTTACTAAGATAGACCTTTCCCGAAACCTATCACGTGATCAATCTCAAAATTTAAACTTGTAATTTCAAAATAAAAGTTTAAAAATCATGTTTACATGAAAACGAGGCGGGGTATGGAAAATGATCGGAAGCTTACAAAATAAGAGGAATTTTGTAGAAAGCGAAAGTGAAATATCATTGGGTGTTTTAGAGTAAATATTGTCTTGAAATTGTTCTTAACTTGTTCTTAATATTTTGGCCCTCTTAGCCATTTGTTCCTATATAGTCTGTTCTTATAAAAAAACGTGTACCCTGTAAAAAGAGGCCAGGGGGCTAAGGTAATTTAATATTATATTATAATAACAACTATCAATCTCTTAGGACTGTGTGTATTACCCACCATTCTAGACAAATTTCTAATATGAAATAAAATAATAAAATATCAGGCTAAGATTAGAGTATCACAATAAATTCTTCGGTTTATTCTGTTTCAGAAAATGCATCAAGGGGCGGTTTGAGCGGGCGTTTACCAATCGCTACGGATCTCAATTTAAAAGACAGCGAAAGTCAATCGTTGTTATGGTTAGCCTTAGCAACACAACAAGAAGACGTTGCTAAGCAACTGGTCGACGCAGGCGCATACGTCGACCAGGAGGATGATAGAATGGAAACTTTACTTCATCGCTCAATCATGTACAAAGATTCGGACGCTACGCTATTTTTACTACAAAACGGTGCTAATATCAATAAAAGGTAATTCATTTCTACTTTGTATGATTTGACCCATAGATTTATAAAGCCCGAAGGGTTGGATATCTTGCCTTTTCTGAAAAGTGTGCCGATGTTAGGTAGGAAATCCTACCTAAGTCACGTGACATTACAATAGAATTTTAGTGCTACCAATCAGAAGCTTTGCGGGTTTTCGAAAACGATAGCACCAATATTTTTTGCGATGTTTACTTTTTTTTGCTTGAAAGAGCTTAAAGCACTCTATCTAGCCCTTCGGGCTTTATAAATCGATGGGGTGACCTAAAGCACAATATAGTTGAAATTGGCCCTAGCAAAAGCAGCAAATTTACAGTTTACTTTACGTTATTTTACACGAGTCAGTGATCCTAAACGGTTTTGCGTGATTTATTTTCACGAAAGTGGTAAAAATCATCGGAAACGTGAAATTTAATCTCACGAAAATAGGTCCGATTGAATTAGGTGTGCGGACATTAAAGGGGTTATAAAAAAAGCCCTCGAAGGGTAACATCCTGTGTAAATTCGAGCTAAATTCGATTTCAATTTTTCAAAAAAAAAAATTAAATTTAAAAATATTTAAAATTTTTCCAACGGTGAATAAATCGTTGATGACATAAATGGGTGCTAAGAAATAGGTTGTTTTGAAAAAAAATTAACTAAGACACCACAAAGTTAAATGTACACAAGTCTTATTTTACATGGTGCTAGCTGCAGAAATGGTTTGTCTTAAAAATGTATTTGACCTCCACATTGCCCGACGATGGGAGAAAAATCTCTCGAAACGTAAATCTCGTAATCCAAGCCACGATAAACTTTCAATATGAATATCACTGGGTCGATAAACTCAAACTTATTTAGATTATACTCTACTACAACATCTCTAAAATTTTGTCTTTTAATTTTAACTTCAAGGTCATATCTTCACCATCGCGTAAACCGCAATTGAAAATTTTCAGACGTCTTGTTCGCTTATCCTTATTTCGAATTTTGTCCACGTTAGTCTTTTTTAGGATTCGAATTTGATTTTTTTTCACTTCTCTAACACTCCATTTCCAATTTTATGGCAACCTTGTCATAATTAGTAACTTCTTTTACTAATTCGTGTGCGAAAGTCTCAGTTTTTCCCACTGATTTTCCTATATCAACACCAGTTGGTCGTGTGAAATGGTCTTTACATTTCCCTCCTAGATCCGTACTCATAAGTGTCCTTTTCGCAACTTCTTTATCGTTGATTAGAAGAGTGATTTTGAATGATTTCCAAGGCATTGGCCATCTCAACAAATCGTCATACGGTCCTTTTATATTTTGAAAGGAAACACCTATATGAGTGTTTTTTCAGGACCATTACCATTTAGATAAACAATCAAACGCCCTTCATATCCTTTCTCCGTGAAGAATCCCGGTGAAAGAATTCTGTCATTTGAAATCTTAGCTTTATCAAACTCTGTTTTGAAATTTTCCATCACAAAAGTGTATGGACCTCGCGGTACTGTCAAAGTTTCAGACGCTGATTGCTTTTTATCTGCCAAAATTCTTTTTATAGTTTCTTTCAAGTCCTGAATTTCTCGATCTTTTTCCTTCAATTTTACTTCGTAATTATTCTTTACTTTTTGGATTTCGTGTTCCATTTTCATTGTCAAATGTTTGTACTGTGATTTGGTGTTGTGTTCGTCCAATGACAATTTTGTTCCCTAAAAAGAAATGAAACAGCCTGTATTAGATTTCAACTCTTTGAAGTTTACAAACTTTGATAAATATGCCATAACAAATGGGAAGCGCATAAAGTCCTATAATATATTCGTGCATTAAAATGCACAACTTTAAATCGAAAATCGACAATGCTTCAGTTGTTGACAGGCTCACCACACCAATCATCTCAACTGAAGTTGAGAATTACCCTGTGGAACAATTTTATGATCGAGAAACTTACTAACCTTGAATGTGCAACCATAATCTTTAAATTCACAGCGTAGAACCATTCGACATTCCTCATCCAAATGTTTCTGCATCTAAATATCGAACAAATTTCTGTTATTAAAATGAGTGGAAAATAGTAGCTTGGTTTTTAAACGAAGCTAAGCTTGAAATAGTTTTTTAAGTTAAGGGTCGCCTAAAAAATGTAACAGGGATTTGGTAAAAATGGCAAATAGAGCAGATTATCAAGAATAAAATATCTCATTTTTTTACTTACATTTTTCTGCAAAATATCTTCGCCACATTTCAATTCGCAAGAAACTCTTTGATATCCACAATTCTGCAAATGGTTCTGGAAAGAAATGTTATTAAAAGATTGAATAGAAGTTTATCGTGGCATGAGGGGGGGGGGGGTTGAAAGGTCAAGAGGCTTTAATTTAATTTCCATTCAATTAAGGCGGGAATATGTATGTAACACGTTTTTTATAAGAACCAACTCTATAAGAAGATAAGGCTTCGATGGCCAAATTGTTAAGAACACGAACATTTTAAGGTTATGCGGATTCTAAAACACCTAGGAAAATGGACAAAAATACTCAAAAAATGGCGAAAATAAGAACAGCCTTGGGGATTAAAAAATTTTGTATGTTCTTATAAAAAAAACGTATACTTGTTTGAAAGGATACAGTATACTAAAGGTTTGTTAGATTTATTTTTTACCTCTTCTTCTCTGATCTCGTTCTGCCACTCACATCCTTCTTCGTGATTTTGACAACGAATTTGTAAACTCAAAATCTCTCGCTTCTTGCCAATATCTGGAAAAACCTAAAAATAATATTTTTTTTCAATGTCCGAGTTTTTCACTTGATTTCTACTCATAAATGGAACTTTTCAATGTTCTCGAAGCTAGATTCCCGCTAGGAATTTATTCTAAATTTATTCCTTTGAGACATTCCATTCAAAATCATTTTTTGTGATTTCTTTTGCCAACTAAACATCAAAACATGAGTTTAACTGGATGTTCTGCCTGTATTTTGTCTTGGATTACTTTAGGCCTACAAATCTTCGCGAGCAGAAACTTTTGTGATTTTCGCGAATTTTGGCCCTTTTCGTAAAGGTAAATGTATTTAAAAATTCTAGAATTAGGGCCATTCGCGAAAGTTTATGCTCGCGAAAAATTCTGGACAAAATAGAAAATCTGTAAAACTTCAAACTTTGAATAAAATGTAACTTTTATGGTACTTTTTTGCCTGCTAAAAAGTAAAGACTAATAAGTCAAAGGACAAATGTTTCAAACCAATACAAGAAGTATTTGTCCTTCTAAGCCATTTTTTATGTGAAAATTCTCAATTTTACGTCTTTACTTGATTCGCAAAAGTTTATGCTCGCGAAAAATATTTTCCCGTTAAATTCGCGAAAGTAAATGTCGTGAATTTCGCGATTTTTCGTCCTCGCGAAAGTTTCTGCTCGCGAAAGTTTGTACACCTAAAGTAGCCTTACCTGTCAAGTTTATTTAACAGGAAATCTTTGGACATTAAAGTATGTTCTATATGAACCAAGAAACAATCACAAAAATTATTTTTAAACTTGAAAAAGGCTTCTAAGGTATACCTGAATAGTTTTCCAGTCCATCGGGCATTTTGCTGGACTAGAAAAGAAAAGCTCCAATTAAAATTGACCTCCTCAATACAAAGTTTTATCTGTCACTCTCATGTTATTTATATCTTCATTGGAGATCTGGTTTGATACTTGGAGGCATAAGAGTTAACCCCTTGCTTCATAATGCTGTTTGACTTTCAACGATACATCCTTCGATGTTTTATTTATCAACAACAAGTTTCTTATCGTTAAGAAATTTCGTCACTTGTCGGAGATTTCATCAGTTATTGTTAACGGATATTTTGCCGACGATTTTTTAAACCTATATACTGAGTAACATTGGTTTTCATTATTCTGAAAGTAGCCTAAAAACATTATTTTTATAATTCTTCGGTAATAACGATCGTCGGCATTAATCATTCGTTTAAAAAAATTCGTCGGTATTAAAATTCGTCTCAAAGCGATTTTTGCGTCACTTTTTACCGACGAATCTTCTACCGTTTATTGTAAAGGCTTGGGTACACGAGAAGTTTTTTTTCGCGTTGGTGCAATGCAACATACTCCATCCCACCAACACAAGAAAAAAGTGCGGGTCTCTCATGGTTTTTTTTTTGTTTCATGGGACAAAAAGTGAGGGAAATACCCAAAAGGCTGATTTTATCCCTGGGACAATGGAGCAAAATTGATTCGAATCAATTTTGCTCCATTGTCCCAGGGACAAAAGTGAGACTTCACTTTTATTGATAGAAGGAAAAATGGGGTGGAGGCACGAGAAAGCGTTTCAGGTTGGTGGGTTGGAGCATGTTGCATTGCACCAACGCGAATAAAAATTCTCGTGTCTCCAAGCCTTAAGAACTCACTTGGTTTGATGAAATTGACTGATGCAGTTTTTGCAAAAACGATGACCACAGTCTACTGCTTGAACGGGATCCCTCAAAATCAAATGACAAATTGCGCATGTGATGTCATCCTTATTGATTCCTCCTGCAAACTCCTTTTGATCAGAATTAAGTACAGATGTTTTTTTTCTTCTCCCCAACGAAAGTAACATCGTAACCAAATTGTTTGGGGTTAAAACTTGCCATTTTGTTTTGATTTTGATATCTCTCTTCATACACGTTCCCCTCAATCGTTAAAACGTTTTCTCTCCCTCTCAATGTCCTTACTTTCTCTCATAAAACTCTTAGATCACTACTATCTAAACAAACATTACACACATCTCTAAAGTAAATATTGTGATAGGTGATGTGTATCAGACTCGAAAAAAAACTTCGCTAAGCAAATTTTTGTTTTTGTTTTAACCCTTTTTATTAAATGTTTAACTTTTGTCAACAGAATTTCTAGGCTCTTGTGTATCATTATACCTTCCTGACTTTAAGCTAGTGCGTTGCGACCACTTTTATATTTAGAACTCTGGTCGCAGTGCACTGCCTGCTAGGTAAATGGAAATTAGGCTTTACTTCGTAAAGAAAAAGCTAAACGGATGTGATTTATGAGGTTGATTCGCATTCCTTGTAACAAAGCAAATCAGAGAGGACGCTGGCAGCCTATACTACCCTTGTCTAATACGAACTAATGTAATAGCACCGATAACTTACATATTTTTTATAAGAAAACATTCTATAAAGAATATTCATGATGAAATTGGCCGAAAATTTAAGAATATTTTAAGAATATCAACATCATCCAATTCGGCAACGTAGATAATCTAAGTATGCCATTTTGGGCCGATTTTAACTATAGATTGCTAACTATGCCCAATAAGTCGGTCAAAAAAATGCCGTTTTATGCTTTAGGTATATATCACATGTTAAATTAGTATTGGGTTTGGATCATAACCTAAGAATACTGTAAGAATTTTAGCATGATTTTCCTAAAAAGTTAAAAGAATATCCATGATGAAATGGAAAACACCATTCTTATAAAAAAAGCGTTTAGTTGGGAGAGCGATTCTCCGGCAATGAGAGGTTGTGAGCTCGATGGGCTCTCCCAGAAAATGTCCATCCATGGGGGGTGGAGGATATATATTCCGGGGGGGGGGGGGTAGCGAAAAATCATCAAAATTTGCCATTTCCGGGGGGGGGTAAATTTGCTCTGTCCGGGGGGTAATTTGGGTTGTCCGGGGGGTCAACTGACTGATGCTTGTCCGGGGGGTAAAACCCTTTGTCCGGGGGGCCATAAGTCACTTTGTCCGGGGGGTAAATCACTGAAAATTGTTTTATCCTCCATCCCCATATTCAATCTTTTTCTGGAAAAGCTCAATGCTCACTTGGTTCATTGTTGACTCCACAGATATCGTATTCTTTTACACACTTACTAGATAGGTGAACTACTTATAGATTTCCTGTGGAAGTGTGTCAAGTTTTGATGTCGATTAGCCCGCCATGTTGTTTTCCTTTTTCTGAAAATTCTTGCTCCACATCCGGGTCAATTCAATGTGAAAAAGCTTGTGAATTAAAATTGATGAGTAACCAAACGATATCACTATTATTTCAAAACAAAATTGATTAATTTTGACAAATTGTGTCCCGTTGGAAAAATAACTCAGAGCTCTTTAATTTTTAGGAAAAGATGATTCTGAACTTTGTAAATTCTAAGAAACGATTTTCATTCTTTGATAGCAAGTAGTTGATCCCAGTGTGGACTTTGTAACCATATTTCCATAAAAACGGGTCAAGCTCTTGTGGTCCTCAACAATAGATCGAAAAGAGGGATTTAAATTATTTCATCTTGGGAATAGATGAGAGTTCTTTGACTACTGTTTTTTAAGTTTCTTCGTTTTACTTTCTCGTAGAATAATTGTATGAGGTGTGCATCAAATTTCACTGTTTTTCAATTTCAATCTTTTCTCCTTCAAATCTTTCGCACGAATTTCTTCTTAGGAACCGTGAAAATCTTTCACCATTACAAATGGCTATCCAACTACATTTAATTCCGATCGTTGACGCGCTATGCATGATGGGAGCTGACGTCAACAGTTCGGACGAGCATGGAAACACTGCTCTATTGATCGCCCTCAAAAGCCATCAAACAGATACGGCTTCTACACTGGTAGGTAATTTCCACTTCAGTGATTAAATAGCGTACCTCACTAAAAACCGGGATTTCTCATTCCGTTTCTTAGTGAGTTTCACTTTAAAGATTTTTGAAAAATAGAAGCCTTTCAAGTGTTCTGACGCAAATTCGATTTTTTCGCTACTGCAAGAGCTTCGAAAGTTTAAAGTGACGTCAAAAAATCGAATGTTTGCAGCCCGAAAACCCGGGCTGCAAACATTATTAAAAGTTGCAAAGTGGAATAGACGTTACTGCGTAGATAAAAGCCGTGACGTCTAGTGTAGGCTAGGGATTGAACAAACTTGTAACTTACTTCCACAGTCTTTGATACCGTGAGGTGAAACTTATTTTCATTTAGAGCTTAAGGCATATTTGGAAAACGTTTCCTTAATTAGGACTTCCTAAATAGGACGATTCTAGGGAGTTTCTTACCCTTATGGAGACACCTTTTACACGATACCGTGTTACTTCACCCTTCACTTCAAAGTGCTCAAGCCAAGCTGGTACATTACAAAGTGCTCAACAGTGGCATTCAGCGTTGTTTCAACGTTTATCTAACATTATTTGAACATTAGATATTGTTTGTCAGCTGGGAGGTTTTCGGTAGGCGGAAGCTGTTTTTCTCTATTTCTCCAAGACTTTGGGGCGAATTTTCTGTTTGATATCGATCTTCTGTATAAAACGAAAATTCCTCCCCATGTCGAACACGTTGGGATTTTGCACGGAGCGTAAGCTGTTTTTTTCTAAGTCTAAGTCATTCTGTTTTTTTTTCTATTTCTCGAAGACTTTTGGGCGAATTTTCTGTTTGTTATCAATTTTCTGTATAAAACGAATATTCTACCCTATGTCGAACACGTCGTGATTTACCAATACGCTTGATCGCAGGTCAAACACGGTGCAGACACTACAGCGTGGAATACAGGTGTGAATGGATGCTCTTGGACACTCTTACATCGCGCCATCTTTGAAAGTGACGAAGACACAGCCTGTTTCTTGATCAGAAACAAATGTGATGTTAACAGGTAAGTCTCACTGCTTTAGTTTTGAGTAGGGTTTTCTGCTTTTGAACTTCTGAAGGCTTTTTATACAATCAGCTCAAGTAGATCTTTCTCGACCGAGGACTGAGGACCTTTTGCTACCCTCTACTTGATGGGAAAATAAGAATTTCAATAATGCTTTGTTTTCAAAGGGATTGCTACGTTCGCTAGACATAGCCAGCTGACTGATTCTCTACCTTCGGGCTTTTGGTTTTATAGTGAGAAAAAGCCCTTAAAAACTGTTACTTAAATGTAATGTAGGTGGACACGAGTGTATAGGCGGTTTTAGACCATGCCGAACTTATCAAAAGGAAGAATAATTGTAATTTCTTTGTCTTTAACGAGTGTTCCACTCCTTCTCCGACGTACTTGTTTTATCTTAATTCCGCCAGTGGATTGCACTCGTCTTTCATTTTGTTTGTTTTCAGTGCTCGTAAACCAGGCGCTGATGGTCAGGGCGGTACAGAGGCCTGGGACGGGTTAACGCCCCTCCATTTGTCATGTGGCAGCGGCCAAGATCAAATTGTACAATGTCTTATCGAACACAATGCTGACATCAATGCCCAGGTAGGTCAAATTATTCTTGTTTTTGTCGTTTTAAATCTAAGGCCTATTGCAAACGTGAATTTTTTTGAAGTCGCTGCAGTGATCAAAATTTGGTTGGATCAAGTTTTGGTGGCTTCATGCCTTTTTCATTCTTAAGTAGAAGGGAGATATCGCTTTACAGAGCACTTTTCCAGTGGACTTAAAACTTTAAGGTATTTTTTTAGCCGGGACGATTGTTTGGCCGATTTTTCCGGTCGGCAGTCTGTGATACTTTGCTATTTTTTACAAATTTGCTTCCGCTTAAAAGTGTCATCCAGTCTTTCTAAGGACCCCAAAATTTGTACTCGCCCGGCGTGTTGGAGAGAAAAATTTTGTTTAAAAATTCCGTTTGAGAAAATTATATTAAATGCGTTAGATAATGTCTTAAGTAGCATCGAAATTACAATGGTGGTCAGAATATGTTTGCTAAAATTCGACCGAGAACGACATTTTCAGGCTTTTTGCTTTATCTATCGGATATTTCGATTTAGGAGAGTTATAATGGATTTCAGGCTATTTTCTCAGCATAGTCGGACAATTTACAGGCTTTTGGATCCTCAGATTCTAAGCTTCTAAGTCTCATGTTAAAACTCTACTTTCCAACCCTAAGTCACGTGCGGTTCCTAAAATCTTGCTGGAAAATTCTTTTTGTGTGAAATATTATGGCTAGCATTGTAGTACTCTGATCAATTTAATTTTGAAGGATTCAGAAGGACGAACACCCATTCACATTGCAATTACTACTAAGAATCCCATTATTACACGAATCTTGCTCAGCCACCCGGAGATTAACTTCAATCTCAAAGATCGGTTAGGACAAACACCTTTCGTGGTTGCAATGAGTTGCCGTGACAACGACGTAGCTGCTTCTATACTGACTAGAGAACCATCTGCTGCAGAACAGGTATGTATATTCTTATATATGAATGCGTCTTTCTTTCCTAATCTTCTATCTTTCCTCTTCTACAATCAGTGCCATAACATATTGGCAATTTTAGCTATTTTACCATTTCTCGAAAATTGAAGTTCGAGCGAGAATGTCAATTTCGGGCCTTCAACTTGATTTCATCGACTATTTCGATCTGGGAGGGATTTATTGGTTTCTAGGTTATATTTCAAGCCCTACCGGACTATTTTTGAACTTTTGGATCCTAAGTCTTAAGTCTAGCGTTAAAACTCAAACAATTGCAAATGTACGCCAAAAACAAGTTTACTTGGGAAATGATAATGTTGGTGTAAAATATTTTTCTTGTAAAATAGATTTCTTATAATTTTCACTGCTTCAACCATCATATCATGCTTCTGATTTCGGTTGGTTAAGCTCTCTATTGATGAATAAAAGTATCACATCAACAACAAAAAAAGTTTTGTTATACATATCTATTTTTTAAATGCTGAGATTTAAAAAGCAGTTGACGTAGATAAATAAATAAGATCAGATTTCTCTTAAAGTAATATATCTTCCTTCGAAGAGCTGCGAAATTTTGTTGAAACCTACTCAAAATACACGGGTGAATCTTTGAAAGTAAAGATGTCGAGAAGTGTTGTATAGGTGTTATCATGATACACGATATGAAAAGAATATCAATTTTGGAGAGAAACCCAACCAAAAAATTTGCGGTTTCAAAGCAATACTTTTATTTAAGACACTTCATCTGCTCTTTACTTTAGATATATTTAATTACGTCACTTGTTTTTTTTTAATCTGAACATTTAAAGGAGATAAACAAGCAATTGTGGCTTCAAAATATCACATTTTATTTGTATATCAGTATTCATCACACGAAAAGGAAATGATTTCAAAGTTTGAACCGATTTCTTTAAAAACGTCTTCTACCAAATCTTTCTCCATGCTTGCAATGCTGTCATTATGTTTTCATGGAACTTCTCACATAATGTTTTCTATCACGAAATTTCCGATAATTATAGCTTAAATGACAATTTGGTACGACAGGTTTTCACGCTGCAAAAAAAAAGGTATTCCGCCGTTAGCGTAGGTTTTCGGTCGCTGGAAAACCACAAATTAAAGTTTTGAAGGTCTTCGGTCGCTAGCGTCGATCTTCTGTCGCTGGAAAACCGCAAGTTAAAGTTTTGAAGGTCTTCGGTCGCTAGCGTAGATCTTCGTCCGTTGACGGGAAAAGAATCTGCAGTGTCAACCCCTTTTGGTGCTTTATCCAAAGAGATTTCTAAAAAGGTTGCTTATTCCTGAAAATGTACCACTTCATCGGGAATGGAACTACTATGCTTAGATCAGGAATGTCTATCACATAAACATTCTTCCTCTGCAACAAAAACTGCTGTTTATCTGATATTCCGATGGCGGCGGATTGGCGCCCACGCCCACGCCCACGCTAAAGCTCTAAAGCTCTAAACCAATTTCCCATCGGAGAATAATGATAGTTGGCCTTTGATGTGCCGCATCCCCTGTCGGTTTCAACGGCCCTTGCGCGTAAACCTGGAGATATTTGACTTGGTCCCGACAACCTGCCACAAACAGGGCTGGAAAAATTTCTGACTTTCACAGCTTTACCGTGCCCGAAGAAATATTTACATCAGATGCCGCAGATCAAAAGGTGCGGTCTAGTCTCGGCTAGTGGAACTAGCCTTTTGTAACGAGAAGGTGGGGTCGGACTGCATTTCGCCGCAGTTAAGGCGCTTTGAGACAAAGAATGATAACCAACCCATTGCGGACCACATTTTACATCTAGAGTCCTCAAACGATGTCGTTTGAACAGTTTTGTGTCTTTGTCTACTTGTGGAACTTGATAAGAGAACGTTGGTAAGATAGACTTTCCCATTTCTTGTTTTGATAAAAGAAGACTTTGTTGTTCGTGTCATGTTGGAATTTCGCAACTGCTTGTTTATTTTCTTTAAATGCTTTAAGACTTCAGATATCAGACAATTTTTCTTGCCTGAGAAAGGTTAAAGATTCGCTTCTAGCCCTTTGGGACGACGCAGCGTCAACCCCTGGTGGTGCTTTATCCAAAGGAATTTCTAAAAAGGTTTCTTATTCCTGAAAATATACAACTTCATCGGGAATGGAACTTCTATGCTTAGATCTTCTAACTAGTTGCGAAAGCAACCGACTTTTTTTGGGATATGGTCTGAGCGTATGGTAGAGCTAGAAATCTTGATTTAAACTGGTTACCTAGTTAACCCTAGAAACTTTCAAATACATCTTTCAAGGAGACAAGGGTATTATAATAGAAAAAACGATGTGTTCTTGTTACCTGGCTAACCCTGGAAACATTCAGAACACATCTTTCAAAGAGACAGGGTGTAATAAAAGAGAAAACGATGTGTTCTTGTTAACTAGCTAACCCTGAAAACATTCTAACACATCTTTCAAGGAGACAGGGGTATAATTTCGTGGCTTGGTAACCCAAGAAAAGTTTGGAACACATCTTTCGTTGAGATAATCAAATATTTCACCAGTCTCTGAAGGCAGGAAGTTATTCACACCCCTGTCTCACAATCCCGTTGGAACTTTTTTCCACAATGGGGATAAAAATTCCTATTGAAATCCAAATGGGGACAGAAATTTTATTGTTCAAAGGTTAAAAAAATGCAAGAAAAGGAATTGTTTTGGAATACAATTTTTAGACATTGAATTTCGAATAGAGATGAAATTAAATTAAATTTCCCAGTGGGGCTGGGGTTCCAGCGAGTCTGTGACACCGGGGGTGTTTATTCCTAGTCTTTTTATAAGAACAAACTATATGTGAACACAAGGCTTCGATGGTTAAAATATCAAAGACAAGTTAAAAACATTTTAAGGCTTTGCGGACTCTAAAACACCTAATTTCTTAGGAATGAAAATGGATAAAAATCCTCTAAAAATGTTAAAAATAAGAACATGTTAAGATTTTGGATGTTCTTATAAAAAACGTGTTAATGTAAAGAAACAAACAACACATCACATTTTCTTTTTAAATTTGGTTCTGTAGGTGTGTTATATACGCTTTTTTTATTAGAATGGTGTTTTTCCATTTTATGCTGAATGTTCTTAACTTTTTGGAAAAAATCATCCTAAAATATTTTTAAAGCATTCTTAGGTTAGGATCCTAATTTGACAGTCCAATATTTAGGTTCATGGGGTCCATGCATTACTCTGGCCACCATATAGCTTTAGTCCAGGGGGGGAGTTATTTGTGAAAGCTGAAAATATATCTTTAATGGTATGCATTCGACTGTGAATTTAAACGCACCAAAAAAAGTACCTTAACTTGAAAAATGATTAGATATTTTGATAAAAAGTATAAACCATAAGGGATTTGGTTAGATTTCACATGTGTCGAATGAAGTCAAAATGTAATCGGTCAATGCAACATTTATCCACTTTATGGTGCTTTTACTGCAAGCATTAATTTATCTCCTATCCCCAATAAACAGCTCCTCCGTGTGTCAAATTTCTATTTGAGAGCAATACATTAATTAACTTTTAAAGCGTGTGGAGACTGGACTCGAGTGGAATGTCTATCACGTCAACATTCTTCTTCTGCAACAAAACTAAGTCCTGTTATCTTATATTCCAATGGCGGTGGATTGGCGGATGCCCACGCTAATGCTCTAAAGGAGCGGGCAATCTCCCATCGGAGAGCGATAATGAGTCGGCTATCGGCTATTGATTAGCCCGGGGGCACTTATAGCTTTTTGATAGACCTGGTGTAATTTGGCAGGCTCCAATTTTTGGCTTTGCTTGAGGTGGTAGCAAATCACTAGATCCAGTGGCTTTTTGAAGAAAAACAAACAGAAAACCATGACTAATAGACCATTTTTTTCAAATTTTGGAGGTATTTTCTTGTTTTTATTATAGTTACATAAACTCAGATGGAATTTTATAAAAACATTTTATTGTTTTGAATTTTTCATATAATTTTTGAAAAACGAAAGTGAAAAAATTCAAGATGGTGAAATCCTCTAGTCTACGTCACTGGACTCAGCACCATCAAAATCAGAGAAAGCAAAGTTAAGTCAGAAATAAACTCTAGTCTAGCTATTGATGTGCTGCATCCTGGAATTATGTGACTTGGTCCCGACAATCCCCCAAAAACAGGGTTTGAAAAATTTTCCCGACCTTCACAGCTTTGCCGTGTCTTTTTAAAATATTTATACCGGATGCCAGATCAAAAGGTGCGGTCTAGTCTCGGCTAGTGGTACTAGTCTTTTGTAACGAGAAGGTGGGGTCGGACTGCATTTCGCCGCAGTTAAGGCGCTTTGAGACAAAGAATGATAACCAACCCATTGCGGACCACATTTTACATCTAGAGTCCTCAAACGATGTCGTTTGAACAGTTTTGTGTCTTTGTCTACTTGTGGAACTTGATAAGAGAACATAGGTAAGATAGACTTTCCCGTTTCTTGTTTTGATTTTAAGAAAGCTTTGCTGTGCGTGTCATGTTGGAATTTACAATTGATATCTTTTAAATGCTGAGATTTAAAAAACAGTTCACGTAGATAAAAAGAACTAAATTAAAGATCAGATTTGTCTTAAAGTAATGTTTTGAAGCCACAAATATCCATGCTCTGTTGTATTTTTGAGTCTTGTTAAAATACGGAAATTACCGATTTCCAGTATGCATACATTTATAGAGATGGCAGAGCCTTAGAGAGAACTGACGAACAAACAAACTGCGTGTGTCAGGTTGGAATTCCTTCCACACTTACTGCTTTTTTTATCTCCTTAATATTGAATGTGACGTAAATGAAAAAATCTGAAGTAGTGAGGATGAAATCAGTAAATTGCCTGAAGATAGCACTGCAATCTTTAAAAAAATATACTATGTAATCATACTATGTATCAACTACTATGTAACAAGCATAACTTGATTTACAAGCGGGAATATCTAACCAAACGACGTTTGATAGCTTCAACGGTCAACTTGATTTTCTTTATGATGAATCATATAGATGAACCCATAGTCTGTGGCCGGGTCAGAAAAATTTGTTTTTTTCACCCGGCCGGTTTCCGGAAACACTACATTTTTTTATTTTCGCCTAAGATAAAAAGTTTTATCTTAAACTTTGTCTTTGAAGAATTGTTTATCACCGAAAGTACCGATTTTCCTATATACCTTAAATATATATATATAGGGTCATTGAGGAAAATAAGGTTAAGGCTCGCCATTTTCATTCGACTAAAAGATTCATTGATGATTTGTGTGCTATCAATGACGGTAACTTGTTTCAGTCTGTGTATAGAGATATCTATCCAGATGAGCTTGAACTCAAAATTGAGCACTCGGGTAATCATGCTTCTTTTTTAAACCTGGATATTACCATCAAAGACGGGATATTTATTTATAAGTTGTTTGATAAACGGGATGCATTTCCTTTTTCCATAGTCCGAATGCCACATAAAGATAGCAACTTGCCAGAATCGATTTTTTATTCTTCTTTTGTTGGTGAACTTCTCAGGATTGCTCGTTCTACGTTACTTTTCGAGGACTTGAAAGTTAAAGCCAAAGTTTTTATACAAAGAATGCGATGTCAAGGTGCTGAAAACGCAAAGTTAGATTGCAGTCTTCGACGGGTTATAGTTCGTCATTTTTCAGAATTTTCAAGATTTAAACTCTCTCAAGATTCACTTGTTCGCCAGCTCTTGCGGTGAGCGGTCACGGTGTACGGGGCTTCGAACCGGGTTATAGTCCGATTTTTTAAATTCTCATTCTTTCCCCACTCTTTCCATCTTATTCTTTGAACTGTAAAATGTGTGTGAGAGCCACAGGGTTGGATAGTGGCAATCCAATCCCAGTTCCTTCTCTTCTAGTATGCTTTCTTCAACGTTGTGGCAGAAACGTGTCAAAGGTGTGGCAACTTTGTCTAGTAGAAAGTATACTTCTTTTCTCATTGTAATTTTAGTTTCTTCGGCTGGTTCCGTGTTACGTTTTAGTTTATTTTATATTATTGCGCGCGTTTTATACTTTCAATAAACACATCTTTTTACTATCTTTTATCTGTGGTGGTGTCTAATTAACACTGCTTGGCCTACCTACACAACCCTATTTCCATCATATAGGAGGATATTTTCGTAAAAGGCCGAAATCCTGTGTAGGTCGAAAACTGAGGAACAGATAATGTGTTTTCTTGAAATATTTTTTGACTCATATTGAGTTACTTCATTCCATCTTAACTCATATTGAGTTACTTTCTTCCTTAAAGTCATTTTAGATCACTAGTTTTACGGATTTCTATGTCATCATGTTTTCCTTTTCTACTCCAACCTGATTGATTTTCTGTGAATGTTCATTCTAGATTTTTGTTGTATTTGTATTGTCTTTTTGTTTTGTGGGTTTTTGTCTTTATTGTTTCCATTTTGAATAGTTGAAGGTTTTATACTTCTAGACTATATATATTTCCTTTTCAAAAAGTTCTTTGAAAACCGCTGTCAAACATCTGATTAAAAATTGTTTTTTCAAAGCTGGCAATGTTGTCATGTGTCAGGTCATAGGTATCCCAATGGGCATCGATCCAGCGCCATTTTGGGCTAACTTATTTTTATATCAATACGAACATAGATATATGACCCAGTTGATTGAACAAGATAAAGTGAAGGCTCGTCATTTTCATTCAACCAAACGATTCATTGATGATCTCTGTGCTGTAAACGATGGGAACATGTTCGAATCAGTATATAGAGAAATCTATCCAGATGAACTTGAGCTCAAAGTTGAACACTCAGGATCTCATGCTTCGTTCCTTAACCTTGACATTTCCATCAAAGACGGGGGGGTTTTTGTTTACAAGTTGTTTGACAAACGCGATGCCTTCCCTTTTTCTATTGTTCGTATGCCTCACATTGACAGTAATATGCCAGAATCCATTTTTTATTCTTCGTTTGTTGGTGAGTTTTTGAGAATAGCTCGATCCACTCTTTTATTTGAAGACTTGAGAGACAAATCTCACATATTTATTCAAAGAATGCGTGCCCAAGGCGCTACAGTTGGTAAACTCAATCTTAGTCTGCGTAGAGTCATTACACGTCACAGTTCTGAATTTTCAAGGTTCCAACTCAGTTTAAATGCAGTCGTTCACCAGCTTTTGCGGTGAGCGGCCACGGGGATACGAGGCATCGAACCGGGCTATCACCCAACTTTTCAAAAAATTCTCATGCTTTTTTCCATCCTTTCAATCTTCTTCTCCCTTGTCATAGATGGTGGCAGTCTATTTCAAGTGTTTTTTCTTTACCTTCGAATGTATTATCTGCAACGTTAGTGGCAGAACGGGTCAAAGATGTGGCAACTTTGTCCAGTGGGTAGTACTTCTCTAGCTAGTTTTTGGTATCTTCGGCGGGTCCGTAGGTTTTATGTTTGAGTTTGTTTTTATACTTTTGCGCGCGTTTTAATAATTCAAAGATACACATTTATTTTTACGACCTCATCTGTGGTGATGCCTGATCAACATTGCTAGGCCTACCTACATTACCCTGTTTATATCATTTGGGAGGATATTTTCGAAAATGGCCGAAATCCTATGTAGGTTGAAAACTGAAGAACAGAGTTTGTGTTTTCTTTGAATATATTTAATTGATTCATATTGAGTCACTTTTATTTGTGTTTAATTTTACCTTTTCTCACATTGAGTTGCTTCTTTCCTTTTGGTCGATTTAGATCATGATGTGCATTTTTGCTTTTGAGATACTTCCGAAGAATACACCATTGTCCCATTTCTGTTTTTCTGCTCCATCAGAATTATGTACAAATAGTTTAGATCTTTTGTCATCATTTGATATCACATACCTGGTTTCCATAGAGATACAATCAACATTTGGAAACCTAAAACTAAAGTTTTCAAAACTAGTTCTGTGCTTAAAGATCAAAATGTACAGCAATATCTTGAATCCTTCCATCGTAAATACGTCATAGTGACGATAGATAAAGCTTCCAAAAACTTTGCCTTTATTTGTAAGAAGTTCTATGTCGCCAAACTCATTGCTGAGGTTTCAGGCAATAATACATACTTGCCTAGTGACATAGACTTCAATACCATCATCAATACAAATGAGGAAATGTGTAAGCGCTTTGGTTTAGGATTGATAGAAAAAATGAAAACTCTTCCCATCATGTATTGGATGCCAAAAATGCATAAAAATCCTATTGGTTTCAGATTTATTGTAGCCTCTAAAACTTGTAGCACCAAACCGTTGACCGCAGTTGTTTCAAATGTTTTTAAAGTTCTCTACAAACATGTTGAAAGTTTTCACAGAAAATCAAGATTCTTTTCTGGGTTTAGCAAATTTTGGGTGGTTCAAAATTCTTCACCGGTTATTGAACATCTAAATCGGATAAATGCTAAGAAAAAAGCACAAAGAATTTCTACCTTCGATTTTGCTACACTTTATACCACTCTTCCTCATGAATTACTTGTAAAAACTTTGACAGATATCATTAATTTCGTTTTTGATGGGGCATGTCGCAATAAACTTGGATTTTCTGCAAATTCAGTCTATTGGACAGCAAAAGGAAAAGATAACAGATTTTTTTACCAACATTTCCTTATCAGAGTGTGTTGAATTTTTAATCAAGAATTGCTATTTCAAAGTTGGTAATCATATACTCAGACAAAACATCGGTATCCCGATGGGAATAGATCCAGCTCCATTTTGGGGCTAACCTTTTTCTTTATTATTACGAATCTAAATATGTACAAAATTTGATATCTACTAGTTCTCCTAGAGCATACAATTTTCATTCAGTTGGTAGATTTATTGATGACCTTTGCGCTATTAATGATAGAGATGATTTTTTCTCATGTTATAATGATATATATCCGGAAGAGCTACAGTTGAAAGTTGAACATCATGGAACACATGCAACGTTTTTGGATTTAGATATAAGCATTGAAAATAACATCTTTCGCTACAAATTGTTTGACAAGAGAGACGCCTTTCCCTTTTTCATTGTGAGAATGCCACATAAAGATAGTAATTTACCATCAATCATCTTTTACAGCTCTATATATTCTGAGGTCCTACGCATTGCTAGATGCACTCTTCTTTTTGAAGATGTTCTGCCCAGAATTTCAGAACTTTTCAAGCGCATGCTCAATCAGGGAGCTGAAAGATCTTTCTTGCGAAAACAAATAGTAAAGTGTTTTGATAGATTTCCAGAGACTTTTATGAAATTCGGAGAGAATCTTTAAATGGTTTTTTAGCGCAACTGCATTTTTGAAAAATTGAAACATTTTTTATTTTTTTTTTTTTTTTTATTATGTATTGTATGTTAGTTTTCTCAGTCATTTCTTTTTCGTTTTCTTTCCCGTACAGACGGCTGCACGGACTTTAGGTGTCGAACCGGGTTCTGGGCCTACTTTTTAAAAAATTTGTGTTTTTTGTCGTTTGTCTTGTTCTTGTTCTTGTCTGTTGTTTACCCTTATTTGTTTCTTTGTATTTGTGTGGGAGTTTTTGTTTATTTTTCTATGTTTGTTAGTTTGTTTGGACTGCGGGTCGGTTCAGGGTTATGCAATCTGGGGGAGGCTGAGTGTTGGACGTCCATAAAACATGTTTAAAGCCGCTGCACCTGTCGCAAGTCAGGGACTCCAGATTGCATTGGTTGGGTTTTTGAGTGGGTTTGGTGTTTGTGTTTTTCTGCTTGGCTTTTTAAAACTTTATGTCTATTGGTTTGTTGGTTCTTTTTCGCATAAAATTCTCATTTCTTGACAGGATGTTTTGATTGGTTTGATTTATATTTAGAAAAATTCAAAAAAAAAAATGGAAAAAAAAAAAAACGTATATAATTATAAAAATATTAGTGCATTTTTATGTTACATCTTTATTTTATTTAGTATTTTCAACACTTTCTCTCCTTGAGGTCAGATCTCTGATCTTCACCATATATATAGTCAAGAAGTATAAAACCTTCAACTACTTAAAATGGAAACAATAAAGACAAAACTCACAAAACAAAAAGACAATATAAATACAACAAAAATCTAGAATTAACATTCACAGAAAATCAATCAGGTTGGAATTGAAAAGGAAAAAATGATGACATAGACATCCATCAATGCAAAACTAGTGATCTATATATATATAAATTTTACCAAAATACTATGACTAGTACTATAGGGGTGAGAAGCATCGAGAAATCCGGATCAGCTGATCTGGAATGCAAGATACTTCCCACCGATCATCATATCAGCAAGAACAACTAGAAAAAATATATTAGAAAATCATTTTCTCAACATAGCACTGTTGCAGAGACCATCTGTTGTAAGCGAGTTTTGATCAGTTACTTGATCTAGTAGAGTTTTAAATAGTCTTCCACGTTTCGTATACTTATCATCGTTGAACATCAACAGTTTAATGGAACGTTCGTGGGTCATACGAATAACATGATTAGCATATTCCAGCTGCTGTTTTCCAATGAAATTGGACAAATCTGATGTACCACATATTTCATGGAGTCTTTTATTGGTTATATGATAACGGAAATCGTTGTTAGACTCATTTACTAAACGAAAACCACCTCTAATCATTCGACGTAGGAATCGACGATATGTGACGTTTAGTCGCTCAAGTTGGCTTGAATATAAATTACAATTTTGGCATGAGTAGATTAAGCGACTACGTACATAACTATTTAAGAAGATGATACGAGTTATCAAATGGACATTGAAATTCATTCATTCATCTTCATGAATTCAGAGCCTATGGGAGAGAAAATAATCGAGCATTAGCTTAACACTTAAAATCATATTATTTGGACACTGTTTTTCAGTGCTCAATCGTAGTATACATAGCGTCACCCCCTGGCATCGTTGGTGCTTTTTCCAAAGACATTTTTAAAAAAGGTCCTAGAAAACCCTAGAAATCACACATCGCATCTTTCGAGGAGACAGGGGTATAATAAAAGAGAAAACGATGTGTTCTTGTTACCTAGCTAACCCTAGAAACTTTCAAATACATCTTTCAATGAGACAGGGGTGTAATAAAAGAGAAAACGATGTGTTCTTGTTTACTAGCTAACCCTAAAAACACTCAAATACATCTTTCAAGGAGACAGGGGTATAATAAAAGAGAAAACGATGTGTTCTTGTTACCTAGCTAACCCTAGAAACATTCAGAACACATCTTTCAAGGAGACAGGGGTATAATAAAAGAAAAAACGATGTGTTCTTGTTACCTAGCTAACCCTAGAAACATTCAGAACACATCTTTCAAGGAGACAGGGGTATAATAAGAGAGAAAAACGATGTGTTCTTGTTAACTAGCTAACCCTAGAAACATTCAAAAAACAACTTTCAAGGAGACAGGGGTATAATAAAAGAGAAAACGATGTGTTCTTGTTAACTAGCTAACCCTAGAAACTTTCAAATACATCTTTCAAGGAGACAGGGGTGTAATAAAAGAGAAAACGATGTGTTCTTGTTAACTAGCTAACCCTAAAAACATTCAAATACATCTTTCAAGGAGACTGGGGTATTATAAAAGAGAAAACGATGTGTTCTTGTTACCTAGCTAACCCTAGAAACTTTCAAATACATCTTTCAAGGAGACAGGGGTATAATAAAAGCGAAAACGACGTGTTCTTGTTACCTAGCCAACCCTAGAAACTTTCAAATACATCTTTCAAAGAGACAGGGGTATAATAAAAGAGAAAACGATGTGTTCTTGTTGTCTAGCTAACCCTAGAAACTTTCAAATACATCTTTCAAGGAGACAGGAGTGTAATAAAAGAGAAAACGATGTGTTCTTGTTGTCTAGCTAACCCTAGAAACTTTTAGAACACATCTTTCAAGGAGACAGGGGTATTATAATAGAAAAAACGATGTGCTCTTGTTGTCTAGCTAACCCTAGAAACTTTCAGAACACATCTTTCAAGGAGACAGGGGTATAATAGAAGAGAACGATGTGTTCTTGTTACCTAGCCAACCCTAAAAACATTCAGAACACATTTTTCAAGGAGACAGGGGTATTATAAAAGAGAAAACGATGTGTTCTTGTTACCTAGCCAACCCTAAAAACATTCAGAACACATTTTTCAAGGAGACAGGGGTATTATAAAAGAGAAAACGATGTGTTCTTGTTACCTAGCTAACCCTAGAAACTTTCAAATACATCTTTCAAGGAGACAGGGGTATAATAAAAGCGAAAACGACGTGTTCTTGTTACCTAGCCAACCCTAAAAACATTCAGAACACATCTTTCAAGGAGACAGGGGTATAATAAAAGAGAAAACGATGTGTTCTTGTTACCTAGCTAACCCTAGAAACATTCAAAACACATCTTTCAAGGAGACAGGGGTATTATAATAGAAAAAACGATGTGCTCTTGTTGTCTAGCTAACCCTAGAAACTTTCAGAACACATCTTTCAAGGAGACAGGGGTATAATAGAAGAGAACGATGTGTTCTTGTTACCTAGCCAACCCTAGAAACATTCAGAACACATCTTTCAAGGAGACAGGGGTATAATAAAAGAGAAAGCGACGTGTTCTTGTTACCTAGCTAACCCTAGAAACTTTCAAATACATCTTTCAAGGAGACAGGGGTATAATAAAAGAGAAACCAATGTGTTTTTGATACCTGACTAACCCAAATCTTTCAAGGAGACAGGGGTATAATTTTGTTGTTTGCTAACCCTAGAAAATTATGGTACTCATCTTTCGTTGAAATATTCAAAGACTTCATAGACTTTAGAACATATCCTACCGTAAAGCAGTACACGTATTTTTATAAGAACAACCAACTTTTTGAAGCTATCGGATGTTCTTAACTTTTTGAGTTTTTAGCCTAAAAATGCTCTTATTTTCGCCATTTTGTGAGTATTATTTTCCTGAGAATCGGGTGTTCAAGGGTCCACCACAAAGCCTTAAAATGTTCTTAACTTGCTTTTAACATTTTGGCCATAGCCTTATGTTCTTATATAGTTTGTTCTTATAAAAAACGTGTAATAAGTGTAATGACAACAAACAACACTGATTAACTTGGCGGACAGAACATTAACATTACACCAAACTAAACCTCAGCTTGCCGATAGGTTTTTGATGACGTTTCTGCTGCCATTCTAAATGTTGTACAAATATTTAGAGTAGATTTGTTAGACTTGACATGCTGAAAGAAAGGGTTAGTAAGGTTAGTTAAGAGTCAATCTGTCTTTCTAAACGCGGCGCAAATCTTAAGGCTTTTTCTTTTTCTTGCTTGAGAAAAAGGTTGAGGTTGAAGATACATCTCTAGCTTTTTCGGAGCTCTCCAGCCTCTTCGGGGCTTTAAACTAAATGCTAAAATGCGGTCGAGCCTCAACCGAGAACCTGGGGTCGGACTGCATTTCGCCGCAGTTAAGGCGCTTTGAGACAAAGAATGTGATAACCAACCCCTGTGGACCACGATATACTCCACTAGTCTACAAAGATGTAGCTTGGACAGTTTTGTGTTACACTCCACTTGTGTTTTGTGTTACACTCCACTTGTGGTTTTTATAACTAGGTCTGTTTGATTTCCCCCTTTGTTTGCATTAATAATTTAGACAATGTCTTGTTATGTTGGAAATTCCCACTTTCTAACCTTAATCATAGTATGTATGTTCTGAATTTCAATATTGAATTGATTATATATTGCATGGAGGGAATTCTGAAAAAACTTTTTTTTATAACCATTTTATTATATCCCCTTCCTATATGTGTTATACAGTAATATCGGTATTATGAGATAATACGAGAGCTGTTACGGGATAATATAGTTTCGACATAATATGTATTTGTTATCTTTCAGGATATTTTCATCAGATCGCTTGACTTTAGTCGTGTCGTTGTTTAGAATTTTTTCCGCTAGAGTTTTCAAAGGTTTCAGTTTCTTTTATCGGTAGTAACCAACTCGGCAAGTAGCTTTCATTGAATTAATTTGGCCTATGTGAATCCAACATTTTTCACAACAATTGGTTTTTGACTCAATACAGGTTTTTTTACAAGAACAAAAAAAATTCAAAGTGGTCTTTATTTTATTAAACTTTGAAAGGACCCCAGTATCAAAACGTACGTGGTACGTCTCTCGGCCTGTATATATGACGTACGTGGTACGTCTCTCGGCTGCTAAAGGTTAATTTCGCCATTTATGTTAGTATTTTTGTTCATTTTTCTAAGAAACTGGGTGTTTCAGAGTCCACAAAGCCTGTTCTTAATATTTTTACTTTCGATTCCTTATTTTCTTATATATAGTTTGTTCTTAAGAAAAGAACGGGTACAGTATAGGTTAGCTGGACATTTTAAGCGCTACACGTTTTTTATAAGAACATCCAAATTTTCAAAATCTTCAGATGTTCTTAACTTTTTGATATTCAAGCCTTAAAATGTTAATTTTTCCATTTAATGAGTATTTTTATGCATTTTTTCTAAGAAATTGGGTGGTCTGAGCCCACAAAGCCTTAAAATGCTCTTAACTTTGTTTGTTTTAATAAAAAACGTGTATACGAATTGCGATGTTTGACTCGTTTACCCTTTTCTTACAGTTTGACAACAAAGGACGGAACTACCTTCACATCGCAGTGTCCAACAATGATGTTGATAGTGTCTTATTCTTGATCAGCATCGAAGTCAATGTCAACTCCGTCATCAAAGATGGTTCATCCAGGACGCCCCTTCACTTGGCCATCCCAACGGGAAACGAGATCATCGTTCGCCATTTGGTAAGTGTTTGTCTTTTTAGGTTTAGGAGTAATCAGGCTGCTGGCATCCACTAACGGATTCGTGCTCCTTATATACTACTTGTGGTTTTGTAGAGGTCTGTGATTCAGAATAAGCCAATAACGCAGAAGTGGAGCTGTTTAGAATTTGAACATTATTGCTGAACATAAGAAGAAAGTGCTTATTGAAAATGCAGTTTATAGTATATAGTTTATAGGTCCTACCTTGACTTGATTGACTTGAGTAATCAGATGGTTTGAAATATTTGGCCCGCAGAAACCTTATTACAGAGGTTTAGACCACGCTCACACGCTCACACGCTACGTTCTGTTTCTCTCCGAAACGAAACGGTTCTGGAACAAGCGTGAACAAAATTGGATACGTCAAAAAAGAAGACGCTACGAAGCAAAACAGATCCACTATTTTGATATCGGAACGGAACTGCTCCGTTTTCTTGCTCCGAAACGTTCTGAAATGAGTATGAACACTTCCTATCCGTAACAAATACTACACCAGAGCGATACGAAACCCGTAAACCCGGTCTTGGGTTCTAATTTCCGCCATTATGGAAACCAACGGAGAGATTCCTAACGTCAATCGAACGTTTGCTTCCATAATGGCGGAAGTTCTGCAAATGTTTATTCTTCTTTTTCTCTATTTCTTTTCTAACTTTCTACAGCTACTGGCCGGAGCACAAGTGAACTCTTTAGACAAGCAACGCCAAGCCCCTCTCCACATTGCAACGATCGAGGACAAACCTGCCATTTTGGAAGTGTTGTTACAGAATGGTGCTAATCCAGATCTGGTGGATACCAATCTCAATAATGGTATGAGTTTTTTCAGTATTTTAGAAGGCATCTAAGGTAGGCAGAATCGTATGCCGTTTGCTTCCTTATGAGATTTTCTGTTAAAGGTTTTATTTTTACATAAGTGTTCCCTTTTCATATCAGACACATATTTCATTTCAGGACAGTGCTTGCATATTGTTATATTGTGCTAAATAAACAAAAAAACTGTTTTTCTTTTCCTCTTCCTGGCCAATCTTGCTCCACGCCCGTGTCAATTCAATGTGAAAAAGTTTGTGAATTAAATTGACGAGTAAGCAAACGATATCACTTTTGTTAAAAACAAAACTTTTAACTGGCTTGCCTTTTGCAGTATTTCCCCTTATTTTGTAAAGTGACTTTTTTCTTACTTTATTTGTGACAGGTCTACACATGGCATGCCAGCACGGTAACATGTCCACAGTACGTGTCCTTCTCACTGAATCCAACATCAATGCCGAATCCTACAATGCTAAGTATGTTTGATTGTTCTTCATCTTGAAAGTCTTGTATGGATCCTTGGCTGACTGGTTTAGGGGGTTTGCACAACAAACCAGGGACTCATGTTTAAAATCCCCGCTTCTTCCCAAGTTCGGCTCATAGGTCTCGTATGGATCATGGGCTGACTGGTTTAGGGGGTTTGCACAACAAACCAGGGACTCATGTTTAAAATCCCCGCTTCTTCCCAAGTTCGGCTCATAGGTCTCGTATGGATCATGGGCTGACTGGTTTAAGGCGTTTGCACAACAAGCCAGGGATTCATGGTTCAAACCCCTGCCCCTTCTAACGTTTAGCTCAATTGATAGATAGCCGACCCGGCTTGCCGTAGAAACGATCAAAAGACTGTCTAGGAAAAGTCCTAAATCACTTCGGTTATCCACGTAAAAATATCAATTTTATCTATCTTGATCTTCTGTTGAGCCACATCATAAGAAAACATGATATTTTATATGGTACATGATATTTTCCTATAATTGAGAACCCCGTATCTTGTTTTCTCAAAATTTCACTGTCTCTTAGAAACTTTTTTCATATGTCCCTTGGAAATCAACGAGCGCCCATTCTACTTGTATTTCCTACCCAATGACTTTGTATGAGTTCAATGGTTTCGATTTTAGAGGCCACAACCCACTACACACGCTAGCAGTTTACAGTAAAGAAAACGCGGCTTCCATATTCGAATTATTCCGACAGACGATGCCGAATTATCCGTTCGATGCGCTAGATGCCTCTGAAAGCACAGGTAAGAAATTATTGTTATTATGCTGCACTTAATAATTTTCGGTGTTACTCGCAGCCGTGTAATAGTACGTCAGGTATTGAACGGCACAAGGTGTTGTTAACACAGATATCTTATATAAAACATTAGATAGAACTACAGTTGACGCTCTCTAATTCGATCTTCAAGGGGAATTGGATTTTCATCGAATAATGAAGCTTATCAAATAAGGAAACGTCGTTTATGAGAGTTTCCTAATAACGCTGACTTTAAATTTCATCGAATAAGGGAGCTTATTGAATAGTAGAACGTCGAATTAGAGAGCGTCAACTGTACTCTGTATTTCCAAACAACGGCAGGTGCAGCAAAATAATCCACCATCTTTGCCGAAAGTAGGTCACAGTAAAAACCTTGCGTTTTGACTTTTGAAGTTGTTTGACACTGCAATGACTTCGAAATTTCAAGGATCATGCAAGCTAAATGATGACGTCACTTCGTTCAAGATGGTGGATTATTTTCTCTCAGCTAGGGACGGAGTAGCTCTATCTAGTAGTGTTTTATATAAGATATCTGTTGTTGTTACACGCTGCAATAGAACGACTTTTTGTAATTTTTGACGTCAGTTCTTCGGAAAAGCAAGAGTTTTTTTCATTCATGAGCTTATGGAATAGTAAAATGTCGAATTAGAGAGAGTCAGCTGCATATTCAACTCGTTAGAATTTACCCTTTCTGGAAGGTCGTATAAAATGTTTTGGTCCCTTGAATATCGAATTAGAGAGAGAGTCAACTGTATATTCATCTTTTTTATCTGTTCCTTTCTTTTAGCATTATTCTTGGCATACAGCAATGGTGCTGTTGGTTTGTGTTGTGCTTTGTTGAGATCAGGTGCTCGTATTGGAACCATCAATAAACATGGAATGTCTATATTCAATGCACCAGTCGCTACTAAGAAATTATTATTCAAATTATTAGGTACTTAAATGGTTGAGATGCCTTAGAGTTTTACAAGATGCTTAACTGATTGGTTATTTTTAAACAATAGGGATGACGCGTTCTTTATAAAAAGTAATAAAATCGTTTGTCTCAACATTTAACGACCAACAGAGTCATCGAAGAACTTGTAAAAACTCCAGCTTGTCCCAAATGGTTTGGCCATCATATACTTAGCTCCAATACACAGTGTGTTAAAAGAGTTCATCCGTCTCAGCGAAGTATGCAAAGGGATTTTTCCGTCTCAAAATTCTGCACAATTCACTAAAGTTTCAGGAAAAGTGTGCTAATAGACGATATCGGCTTTCCGAATTCTCCCCGAATGATTACCCATGATGCATTGCGCAAAAAAATTCACGGACGATATTGACTTTCTGTGAATTTTTTGCGCAATGCATTATGGGTAATCATTCGGGGAGAATTCGGAAAGCCGATATCGTCTATTAGCTGTGTATAATCAACTTTCTGTTTCGGACGAAAAACCTTGGCTTTGACCACTGAATAAATGGATATCATAATAAGTCTTCTCGTCATTACCTGTACCACGCCCTAGAGAGTGTGACAAAGGTGATGATCTAACCTGATCTGATCTTGTTTGTTATTTTAAGTTTTCAGACAATCCTCCTAGCTCTCTTTCTCTTTTTGTGTTGTTAACCCTTGTTTTACATAATTTAATACCCCTGGTGACATGACACCAGTTTCTTGTGAGGAAGGGATCATTCGTAGTGTTTGTAGCGTCTTTTGGTTAGTGCGTTTCTGTATTTGTCCCTACTAAAACAAGAAATGATCCAAATGATCTGTCGACTCTTGTAAATAACGCTTTTCATTTTTCCTGGAAGTCAAAGCGACTGGGTTCTAAATAATAATGAAATTCTACGACCGTCTAAATCCTAAGCTTGGTCGGGATGGAACAGTCTCTCCAGCCACACAAGGCCTACTCTATTCCATACCAGACCTTCCTCATTTCTTGCTCATAGCAAGGACATGCATCCACAATCTGATGAGATGTAGAAGCAATGATACCAATATGGGGGGGGGCTAGTCGCATCTTATTGTATCTGTCGTAAACTGTATAGTTTTTATTTTTTGTTTTAGACATGTTAAACACGGAACCAGCGTGGTCAGACGGCCCATCATGCCATCAATGTGGTCAAAATTTCAACATCACCACTCGTAAGCATCATTGGTAAGTGGAATCAACTCATCAATTGAATTTGAATGATCAAATGAACCTAATGCACAATTTAGTCTGTGACCGCAGTCGGAGGCATCGCTATCTATCCGGGGGTGTAGGAGGGTGCCGCTTTCTCTCTAGTCTCGATTTCCAGACCACTATTCTTTTAACACAAAACGTAGGAGCAATCCTGCCTCAAAGTCTAAAACAAGAAAAAAAGCCGTACGGGAAGTTGGAATAGTAATTACTAATTCAAACATTCGAAAAGTAAACAAATTTCTAGGTACGTTTCTTCTACTACTGTAAAAGAAGCTTTTGAGTAAAACTGATGTTAATTAGTAGTCTACCTCTAGACTACTTTCTCCCTGGATTGCTCCACTGTACATAAAGGTTATGTTTTTTGCACATGTCGGTCATGCTACAAGGCTTTGCCGTAATTCAGAGTTGGTTTTTTCGGGTGTTTTAAACTAATGAAGACATAGTATTATGTACAGAGGCCTATCAATACAAACAGGGTATCTTATGTACGCATGTGCATAGCCATCATTACTCTTTGCACCAGCACTTTAGAGAAGAGAGAAGATGAATGATGAGTTAGAACTAAGTCGTGGTCTGCTGAATAATTAGTTGCGAGATTCGAAACCAAGTCTGAGCCGCCTTAACAAACCATAAGCTTAGGTGAATTCCTGTAATGCAGGAGATGAGTTTTAGTTATAAATTGTATGTAATACACCCTCGTCACCCTTACGCACGTAAACAGAGACTTGATGAATCAAAGCACGAGATTTTTTTTTTGGACCCGCGACCTACCCGTGAGATTTTTTTTCTGACCCACAAACTACTCACGAGGGCACAAGGAGCACGCAATTTGCCACACCCTTTTCCAACTTTACTTCAGATGAAGAGAAATAAAATCGGTTTTTCACGGTTCAGAGTCACTTTCATTTTTAGGGCCAAAAGTTTGGGAATTAATTCCGGATAAGTATAGAGATATAGTTGATCTTAGTATTTTTAAGGAAAAGATTAAGCAGTGGAGGCCTATACATCATGCCCGTGCAGAAACTGCCGGACCTATATTGACGGTGTCGGCTTTGTAATCATCTTACAAATTGTAAAGTAGCGTTGACTTTTATTAGCCTATGTTGCTACCTGTTCGTCAACTTGAAATAAACTATTACATACATTCATACATACATTCTCCAACGCACGTTCAAATCAGCTAATACATAAGTCCATCTCTGCATGCACACAGAAAAAGTCAGAAAGATTATTATAAAGAGATAGTATGAAGACAAAGTCACAAGTCAAAGAAATGCATGCCCAAGAACCTCCAAGAACAAGTTTTTGTAATTCGAGGTTTGAAAATTGATTTGTTTTCTCAATCAATTATTAACACTTTGTATCATCGCTACTTCAACGGGGAAAATAACAATAGGGGGCGATAGAATGGCGGCAAGTTTCTAAAATTTTCCAAACTAAAATATTATTTTTCACCGATACACGTTTTTTTATAAGTAACTTGGTTGTTAATGGGCTGTTCCATTAAAATCCATACAGGGGGTGTTCGAACCTTTTTTACGTCTAAGAAAATTCTTTGAAATTTGTTGATACCCCCTGGAAAGTGGTAAAATTTTCTAAAATACCCTTGGAAAAATTCTTTTCCTACCTTTTAAGTGAGGATGGACGAACTAAAATCATTCTGAAACCTCCTGAAAAATTTAAAACAAGTTTTTACCCCCTGGAAAAATGAAAAATCACTCTATTTCACCTTTTCAATTCTTTTCAGAAATGTTCCCCTATATTGATATAAAATAGAATGGCCAAATGCTCGGGGCCTAAAATTAGCTTTTAGGTAATAGTAGGGGGAATTTTGTTAGATTTTTTGGAATCGCTCGAATGTTTTGTTAGAAGCACTTGTTATACATTTTTGGAAAGCTAAGGGGTAGGGGAATCAAAATTACAATGTTTCCAATTTTTTTTCGGACACTTTGGTGTGATTTTCGGACAAATAGGACGGTCTCAGGCAAAAATCATAGTGTTAAAAATTAATGAAAATTTTAGCTCGAGAAAACGACGACCTGTTGTATATTTTTGGAAAGCTCTCAAAAAATTAAGATTAGAGATATATTGCAAGTATAGGTGATTTCTGTACCTAACTCGAGATATTAACCCTTGAAAACCGTGTTTTCAGCCAGAAACAGCTATTTTGTCCAGTCTTTGCGCTTTTTGAAGCTCAATATCTCGAGTTAGGTACTGAAATCACCTATACTTGCAATATATCTCTAATCTTAATTTTTTGAGAGCTTTTCAAAAATTTACAACAGGTCTCCGTTTTCTCGAGCTAAAATTTTCATTAATTTTTAACCCTATGATTTTTGCCTGAGACCGTCATATTTGTCCGAAAATCACACCAAAGTGTCCGAAAAAAAATTGGAAACATTGTAATTTCGATTCCCCTACCCCTTAGCTTTCCAAAAATGTATAACAAGTGCTTTGATCAAAACATTCGAGCGATTTTACAAAATGCCCTCTACTATAATTTAAGCATGGCAAATGATAGCCTTGACCCAATAAGCATAAATGTGGTTTGGTATCAGGGGTTGTCAAAGCAAATTTTTAAGAAAATGAGCTAAAATATTAAGAAACCCAAGGCCCGGCCCGAACATTGGAGTTGCTTATAAAAATATGTGTGTGGTAACTTCTTCTGTTCTGTTCTGTTTTACTTTGAATAAATATTTTCTCGATCTCTTAACCAATCATTCTAATCTTTATTTCTTCAGTCGCCACTGTGGTCGATTACTGTGCAACAAATGTTCCCAACAACAGATGCCAATATTGAAATATGAACTAAGCAAACCTGTTCGTGTTTGTGAGATTTGTTTCGATTTCTTAACCACTGGAAACCTTATTACTTGATGATCATTGGTTGATTGAGCAGTTACATTGCATTCTGATTGGTTCAGATCATTTGTCTAGCTTTGTGATTGGCTGGTCAAATTATGAGGAGTTATTCCATTGGCTGATGGGATTCAGCTAGCCTACTGATTGGAGGATGGTTCGTTAAAATGAGTTATATTGGCCATAACCACTGACCTTTATATATCCCTGGACCAAGCTATATCCGCCATCTTTGATTGGAGTTTTTTTTTGAATTGGTACCCGAGAAGAAGTCATTGCAATGTTAAAAATTAACGTCTAACGGCGCTACATCATCAAAATTATTCGAGAAAAAATAAAAATCTAGCGCTCTCGATACATTTTCACCGCTATTGAGTAGTGCCGCCTTTAGGGTACAAATTTCAAAAAAAACTCCGATCAAAAATTTTGCTTGGCCGGGATTGAGTAACTTGGTCCAGGGTATATAAAGGTCAGTGGCCACAACCGAACTTCCATTCTGATTCATTGTTGATTGCTTGATGATTTCATAGCTAAGTGCTTAATTTATTGCTACTTGATGAACGACTCAATGAAATGGACACAGATTCTCGCAAGATTTCTTCAAAATTGTATTTTAAAGTTGTGCTATTTATCTCCCCCGTATCCTTAAAGGCTTTGTTTTTAAATAAGAGTGATATCGTTTGCTTACTCGTCACTTTTATTGACACAGATGTGGAGCAAGATTGGTCAAAAAAAGGAAAAGAAAAGCACTTATATCAGCATAATATAACAATAGGCAGACACTGTCCTGATATGAAATATGTGTCTGATATGAAACGGGAACACTTATGCAAAAATAAAACCTTTAAATTTGTCACAATAGTCTGCTGGGTGGAAAAATCTGACTCCGTTCACTAAAAATGATTGGAGGAAATTCCTACCCTAGACTAGCAAACTAGTCTGTAAATTAATCATGTCAGAGGGCGGGAACATAAAGGCGGCGGGCGTTTGCTAGAATAGGAGCTGCGTAGGAGAGCGAGCAAAAGTTGGTGAGAGGCTGCTGATATACAGACTAGAACATTATGCCACGGCTTCATTTTGGAGGTTTTGAGAACGGAGGAGTGCTTTCCTAAATTTTGGAGGGAGAAAAGCCGACAGACCACTTTGTTTTGAATTTTGGGTGGTAAAAGGATGAGCCACTTTTGAAGTTTTGAAACTTTTACACATCTTAGTTGTTTTTGTTATTCATACATTCTTAGAAAGGTAAGTATTTGCAATTTAGCTTCAGTTTTCTACAATCATTAAAGTGTACAAGGATTATTCAGTTTTCCCTATGCAGGTTGGTGGCTTTTTGCTAGCCTCTTTCATTCAAGGTAAGAAATATTTTTTCTATTTTGGTTCCACCTAAATACTTTTTGCTTTTTTATTTTAGTACTTACAGACTACTTGTTAAGGAACTTGATTACTCTAGCAGTCTAGTCTCATTGTGGCTAAGTGAACCTCTCCAATACAATGAATACAACAGTAACACTAACCAGGCAGGAACTCTTCTCAAAAGTACCCAGCAATATAACCTTTTTGGAAAAATTTTGACACTATTTTTAGAATAATAACATATCATAATAATCAATAATTCTGACACTTTTAATATCTCACGATAACCTAAATCAGGTTTTCAAGCCGTACCAAAAATTTTAGTCAACATAATATGCAGTTGACTAAAGTTTTTGGTACGGTTTGAAAACAATTTTTAGGTTATCGTGAGAATAAACAGCGTTTCCTGGTTAGTTTAAAGAAACTCTCAATGTCATTACTCCCAGGCTGGCTGCTGTCTGACAGCCCAACCCTCTTCAACAGACTCACTGCTACAAAAAACAACCTGTCCTGACTGTCAGCATGTAACGTACCAGCCAAGCACAGGAAAATTACACGTATATGCGCATAGAAAATTAAATAGATAGACCTTTTGCTAGTTTAAGATGTCATGTTGAAATAATTAAGTATTTCAGTCTGTCAGGAAAAATGTAACATCGACATGCACAAATTTAATTTGTGAAAAATTGAAATTTGCAGAATTTAGTGCTGTGATAAGATAGCTCTGATGGAAAATCCAGAATTTATATATATATATCCATAATTTTAGAAAAATGCAGTATTTTTATCGTGAGAAGAGAATTATGTAAATTCTGACATTTTTCTATAGATTGTGGCTATGTGCTGAAGAATTTTCTTGTCACGTCAAAAATGCTGAAATGTTAACCTTACACTTTAAGATTTATGGCTAATTTTTTAAAGAGTTTTCTTGCCACACTAATGTTACAATTTAATATTATGATTATGTAAATTAAAGTTACCTATTCGAGAAATTTTTGTTATCAAACTGAGAATTTTCACCGTAATATAAATTTTGACAAATTTTCATCTACGTACAACTATAATTTTGGGGAAATCCCACTTGTTCGACAGTTATTAGTTCGAAATCCATTTGCTCAACAACCACTTGTTCGACACTCTTTTCTCAAACAACTGGTCTGTCGAACAACTATATAGGTTGTCAAACATTTTGGTACCCATTTGTTCAACAACCCACTTGTTCGACATCCAATTTGACAAGAATTTGTTGAACAAGTGAGCTGTGGAATTAACTTCACACTTGAAGATTTATGGCTAAATTTTTTTAGAGTCTAATCTGGCAATTTAATAATGTTTTAAGTGATAGTACAGTACATTTGAAAATTTTTGTTGCCAAACTGAGAATTCTTAATTTTCTCCATAAATTCTGCTAAATTTCCCACTACGTATAAGTTAAGTTTTGGAAAAATTACTAGAATTGAGTAAAACATAAGCATGGTGAAAAAATTTAATCATTTTCAAATCTTGTAAGAAGACTTTTAATATTTCATTATTTGAAAGAAAATGTTTTTTGGAGAAATTTGTTGTTTGTCAGTGCTGCTTTACCATAACTTTATTTTTGCTCAAAACTGTAATTTTATCATAAGGGATAACAAAGGGATAACCAGGTAGATATTCACAAAAGTTAGTTGCACGTTTTGTTGCACTTCCAATACGTGCGACATTGTGTCAGTGTCGTGTAGTAGTCTCTGGTAGTGCAACATCCATATATTTTTGATAAAGAACCTTTGACTTGTGAGTCCTGGAAAATTAAAAAGTCTTATGTTTGAATGTCAGTAAATAATTGTTAGGGTACTGTACCTGGGTTATCCCTTTGATTACCACATGTAAACCTAGGAAAAAGAAAGCTGAAATGCAAAAAAAAACACTCACAGTCCATAGTGTTTGCAATCTGAATACTCCATTCCTAAAATTGAATGAGTTATGAATAGGAAAAGATAACAAATCAACAAGTTCTGATAACTGGTTACAAGATTTTCCATCTTCTCTTGCCTCTCAAATCAAAACAAAAGACAACCAAAAATGAGCCAACGAATTTTGCATATGCAGAACCATGAAGAAAAGCCACATATATATACACAAAGAAAAGACTCATCAAATAAGAAACAAGAAACAAAACATCTATTCAAATAAAAATTTCCACTAGAAGTCAGCCATTTTTCTTCCTTCAATCACTCACTCCTCAAAAATCAAAACAACACGATCTGCGACTTTGACGGAAGTTTTCATTTCTGATTTTACGAATTTCTCAAAGTTCATTCATTTCTACAACGCCGAAATCTGGCGTTGTAAGATTGGGGCTTCAGCTTAGCCGTTTTTTCCTTCCTGGGGTTTCGCTCCAGTCGGGCTTTCAGCCCTTGCCGCCGACAAAATTTCTTCCTACGCTCACTTTTCCCGCGTGATACCGTTCCAGCCCGACTGGCGTGCCAGTCTATTCCTACCCATGTTTTTCACGATTTTTCGAGCGCCAGGATTCGATTTCAATTCTAACATTCAACCGATGGCATTTTAAGAGCTACTGTCGAGGATAATATTCCATTTCGGTAATACTGCTTTGAACTCGTAGATTATTTTAAAGTGGCTTTGAACTGTGGTTGACAATTCATGATATTAATGACGTAATGTTTTCTACGGAAAGACCCCCGGTTTTTGCCAGTACTGGCAAATTTCATACATTTTTTGTCCAGTTTAAATTTGCCACTACTGGCTAAAACCGGGGTATTTCCGTAGAAAACATTACGTCATGAATATCTTGAATAGAGGTATTTCATGTTTGGCTTAGTTACGTAATTTCCGCCATTATAGAAACATTCGATTTTGAAGTGGCGATTTCTTATGCAAATCAAACGTTCTCTTCGATACTAGCAGTCCAGCTGGCACACAACGTTGTTTCAATGTTCATCTAGCGTTCACAACGTCCATATAATGTTAGTTGGACGTTGAAACAACGTTGTGTGCCAGCTGGGAGAAATGATGTAATTTTACCAAACTTGAAAGACCTGCACAGTTTCTGGTACCTTTAGAAATATCAAAGGTATCTTTTTATCCTTTTATCCTTTGTATTATTTTATAGGGAATTTTCTTTTGGTTTAACACCCCTGTGTTACGGACTCGGTGGACCCCGCCCTACTCGAAAATTTGGCCAAAGTTTTGTGTGGGAAAAATACATTCAGCCCTACTAGAAAATTGACTTTGATTTCATCCAGAGGAATGTAAAGAGATGGAAAAACAGCTTCTTGAAAACAATGGAAAAACGGCTCGTCATATACCAGGTCTCTTGCCCTTAAGGGAGTTTATGTCGAGTAAATAGGTTTCTTTTGTTGTCGCTATAAAAAATCTGCATAATTAGCGTGTTGTGACAAAATTCTTTTGTTCCAAGCCTCATTATGCGCAAACTTTTAGGGCTTATATTTTGGGCACACCTCTCCTATACGAAAAGGTACCTATATCTTCTTGCTCAGAATTTCCTAGCGATTCTATTGATATAACCGCATTATGACCGCATCATTATATGGAAAGCTAGAGCGCGAGAAAATTATAACTTCATATTGACTTTACTCGACTTCTGACAGTTTTACAAGAACCAATTTAATATCATTGCGTTAACAATTTCTTTTGCTATACATTAGTAAAAATATTGCTCCTTATTCTTAAAAATTGAACTAGTAATCGGCAAAAAAGGAAAAACAAATTTTCATTTTTATCGTCAAATCATGTAGAAACCGTCTGATTTGTATGGCGAGCCGTCTTTTCTGGACTTTCATTTAATGACCTTATCAAAGTTTTTACAATAGAATTTTCAATAGAAGTGATCGTTGAACTTTGAGTAATCAGAAAAGCTGTTTTTCCATCTCTTTACATTCCTCTGTTTCATCCTAATTCAAAATTCAATAGAAAATATTACACTCCTAAACCACCCCAATGCATTTTTTGAGCTTGGATCAATAGAACTTCTAACTCCATTGGGACGTCGATAGAGATTTTCAAGCCATGGAAAGAAATTCAACCACCGCTGTGAGACAGGGGAGTAGTTTATAATGGTTTTTAAAAGAATAACTCCACCTTTAGACCAGGGTTCAAAAGGGCTACTTAGACTACACAATATATTGACGAACAATATTTGACAATATCGTTTTTGGACCGTAATGTACGATGTAAATAACAAGTGCTCTATAAAAAGGAATTTTCTTTTTGTAAACAATCCCCCTATATTGTTGGAAAATTGCAAATCAAGCTGACAATATATTGCGAACATCTTTTCAATATATTGCCGGTACTCAGCAATATATCATCAATATATTGTCTGACAATATATTGTGTAGTGTATGTAGCCCTAAAGTGACGTTCTTCTTAATTTGTTCTTAGGGTTAGGCCAATCTTCCATCTTCGTGAACTTAAGATATAGTGTGTGTATACTTCTTTAAAGGGACATAAAAGTCCTGACGAAATTTGTAAACAAACCGTATGCAGCGGGATACAAAATCAAAACAAATGTCACATGTCAAAATAAAAGATAAAAACAAATATGGCTGATTTTGATTGTTTCAATTGTTTTTACAAGTTTCTTTTTGACACGTGATTTTAATTGTTCTCTTTAATGACACGTGGTTCGCGCAATGTTTACATTTTACTGCTTTTATGTCCCTGTAATCATATAAAAACCGTTGAATAAAATATTGCGCTGGAAATAAATTGCGAGGAGCACGCCTTTCCAATATTAAGAAATTCTAAGTTGTTATATATTTTGTATTACAATATGCTTATATATTATATGCACAAACCTTTTTTTAAATGAAAATTAGAATAATTCTTAAGATTTCTAGGTAATTTCTAGGTCTAATGTTTTTTTGCCTCTTAATATTCTGTTAGGTTTTCCCTTTTTTATAAATATTATTATTGGTTGTTAAAAAATTATATTATTTTTTCAAAATGAGAGTAATTTTTTTAATCAGCCGCCTGATCGACCCTATAACTTAAGTTAATTTCAACATTTATTGTTGAAAAATAAGATTTGTGTCGAGAAGGGTATTTTTCACAAGAGCGCTCCTACACTTGTATTTTCAATACCGTCGTCGGGAAGAATTTCCCTTTTAGTTTTGTTATCTGTCTCCTCCGCGCTGCAAACAAAAAAGATTAACCTTAATTCAGATTGTGATTTTTTCTGCCCTGCCACGATGAGGCTTTATTAAAAGGATGGGACTTTTTTCAATAGACCAATAGAACAATATAGACCTTATCGAAGTTTTTTATTTTTCTGAAAAAGCGATGAATTGTGGGATTGTTTCGAGTGTATTACAATAGAAATCTCTTAGGAATTCCTCTATTGTAATACACCCGAAACAATCCCACAATGCATCGTTTTTTTAGAAAAATCCAAAACTCCGATAAGGTCTATTAGAGTCCAGTCGCTGGACAACCAGGTCAGATTGTAACATTTACCATTTATCCCTTTAAGAGCACGGTGAGGTTAAGAGCAGAATAGATTATCTGTTTTCTCGATGGAATCTCACTCCAATGAAATTGAAAGAGCAGGGTGAGGTTAAGAGCAGAATAGATTATCTGTTTTCTCGATGGAATCTCACTCCAATGAAATTGAAGGAGCTGATACATCAGTATCCCGATTTTGAGAAGATGTAAACTGAAATATTGAAAATTGGGCAGCTCCCATCTCAATGAGAACAGCAGTATAAACACCCATTAGGTTACTATTGAATTTTTGATAGCGCTCGTACCATACACGTTTTTTTATAAGAACATCCAAAAATTTTGAAGCCTTCGGATGTTCTTAAATTTTTGAGTTTTAAAGCCTCAAAATGTTCTTATTTTCACCATTTTTTAGTGTTTTTGCTCATTTCCCAAGAAATTAGGTGTTTTCTAGTCTGCAATACCATAAAATGTTCTTAACTTGTTCTTAACATTTTGGCCATCGAAACCTTATGTTCTTATATAGTTTGTTCTTATAAAAACGTGTACTACTGTATTTGCTATCAAGTAGACGATACCTTTTTAACTGAAAGTAAGAAAAAATAATACCCCTGAAGACGCGTTCTCTTTGTTCTCAACTCTCGTTACATGTTTTTTCTTTTTTAAGCATAACGTTTATAAGCATAATGCAGACTCAGTTTTTGGTACCTAAACAATGGCTCTATTGTTTGAGAACAATAGAATGCTAAGCATAATGTGAGCCTGATATAGGGACAAACAGTTGCTTATATAAAAAAACATGTACTACATTTTTATGCACCCTTTAATTAGGGGTGATTAACTCTAAAACTATTAAATTAATTTCCTTCTTGGCAAGTAATTATGAAGGAAGTAACAAAAACAAAATTTTTATGTAAATCATTTGTTTTGAGATGGTAGCAGTCAAATTAGTTAAATTCGAATTTTATACATTTTCATGAACGTGTCGTTTTCACAACAACAAAACTATTATGCTGAATGTGAAATTCTTTTTTGGGACTTCTTTAATATTCAGTTTTTTGGTCATCTGGAGAATGATGACAAATTTATCACTTAAAGACCAACTGGATGTTTACAGTAAAACTGAACTTTATTTTGTTTCGAATGATAAGTTTATAAGGCGTAAAATATATTCGAACGAAAGGTTGGAACTCAGTCCGAAAAATATTTCTGATTACGGCGACGGAACGTGTAAAGAGAATCCATACGCACCAATAGTACAAAAATTATTTCGGAGTTGGGATGCTTTTACCAAGGAACATGGTATCGTCTATGCTTTACATGATGGCTCATTGTTGGCTGCTTATCGGGATGGTCATTTGATCCCTTACGATTCTGATGCTGATGTTCTCATAAGTTTTGAGGATCTGGAAAAGTTAGAAAGGAAGCTCGGGGATCAACGACGATATTTTTCACGCAAAAATAAAAACATGACTTATTTCATAATACAGAAAGATTGGAGAATGCCTGAAAATGTTCGACGCCGAATAAACTGCGAGTCAGTTCAGGTTTCGAGAATGGAAGATTCTTGTTCTTTTATGGAGCCGATTGGACGTTTTGTGTCACCGGGAGTATTGAAAAATGACGGTCACATGGCCTATGTAGATGTTTTTGCGTACGTTAACCATTATGATACAATGTATTTGCAAGATGATTTTAACGTTCAGGTCCGTGTTAAAGATGTCTTTCCGTTGAAAAAATGTTCGTTCCTTGGAGTCGAGACATGGTGCCCAAGAAATCCTTCTAAGCTCTTGAAGTTAGGTTATAAAGGCAATTTAATACCTATTCAAAAATGTAAACAGGGAAAATGGGTCGATTCAAAAACAAAGAAAACGAAAGAGTAGATTTTTAAAATGTTTTTGTTTTCATTTGAAGAATATCTACATCTACCATCCACTAACCTGAAATTAGATGTGATTGTTTTCTGTCCACAACGCTGAAACTCTAAAAGCATGGGTAAAACCAAACGGTCTGACGAATTCGCTATTTTGACTTTGTAAGGACTGCATTGTTGGGTATGAAAGCTAATTTACGTGATGGTGTTGAAAATAATGCGCCAAGACAAAAATTCAATTTTCGACACCTCGGCGGCGTGAAACCAGATTTTTGTTATAACAAACATTATAAATAAAATTGAATTTGTTATAGAATTTTTTCAGAGGTTCAATTGCCTTCGGAGGTTTACTTTGTGCGTAATAAAATCAAAACCATCAGGTTATTATTCTCTATTTGTGCTCTTCATCCCAAAACACTCTTCCAACTGGCCGATGTTTTCCCCAATTACTACTCTTAGGTGCCAAATAAACGGGGGGTTCGAATAAACGGGGGGTTGGAAAAATGGACTTTTAAAAACCCTAAAAAGGGTCAAAATAGACTAAATTTAGGCTTTTTAGAGTAAAACAAGAAACTTTCCTTTTGGGATCTGGGAACTTTTTCAAAAATTAATAAACGGGGGGGTCCTAATAACGTCCGGGGGGTTGGAAAAAATTGGAAAAATTAACAAGCGGGGGGCCGTTTATTTGGCACCTAAGAGTACATAACAACAGAATGCAGAATTATAATAAGTTTAATGCCTGTCAAAAGATCTTCACTTGTAAATTTTAATGATAGTCACTTGTAAATTTTAATGACAAATTTCCATTTCGTAGGTTTTTTGAAACCTTCATTTTCTAAAGGTTGTTGCCCTATAATATTGATGAACTCATTCAACCATTTTAAGGATTTCCAACCCTTAAGAATTTTCAACCCTTTCCAACCCCAAATTTTCTTCTTTCATTACACCTACTCCTGCGATAAAAAAAAGACACAAAGATTACTTTGATATGTTTTTGTATTTTATGGAAAATAAGGCGTATTCTTTGTCTTTTCAAAGAAAACGAAGCGTATTCTTTGGATTGTTAAAAAAAATGAAAATATAGTATATTCTTTGTATTTTCAAAGATAATTGAAGGATAGTCTTTGTTTTTCAAGGGAAAACTGAATATATATTTTGCATTTTCAAAGATAAATTCAGGGTAATCTTTGTATTTTAAAAGGAAAATCAAGCGTACTTTTGTATTTTTCAAGGAAAAGAAGTATATTGTTTGTCTTTTCAAAGATAATTAAAAGATAGTCTTTGTGTATTTTCAAGGGAAAATTTTGTATTTTTCAAGGAAAAGAAGTATATTTTTTGTATTTTCAAAGATAATTGAAGGATAGTCTTTGTATTTTGCAAGGAAAACAAATTATATTCTTTGTACTTTCAAAGGGAATTGAAGGACAGTCTTTGTGTTTTTCAAGAAAAACGAAGTATATTCTTTGTATTTTCAAGATATATTAAGGATACTCTTTGTATTTTGCAAGGTAAATCAAGCGTACTTTTGTGTTTTTCAAGGAAAACTAAATTATATTCTTTGTATTTTCAAAGGGAATTGAAGGACAGTCTTTGTGTTTTTTCAAGAAAAACGAAGTATATTCTTTGTATTTTCAAGATATATTAAGGATACTCTTTGTATTTTGCAAGGTAAAAATCAGCGTACTTTTGTGTTTTTCAAGGAAAACGAATTGTATTCTTTGTATTTTCAAAGGGAATTGAAGGACAGTCTTTGTGTTTTTCAAGAAAAACGAAGTATATTCTTTGTATTTTCAAGATATATTAAGGATACTCTTTGTATTTTGCAAGGTAAATCAAGGTAAATCAAGCGTACTTTTGTGTTTTTCAAGGAAAACTAAATTATATTCTTTGTATTTTCAAAGGGAATTGAAGGACAGTCTTTGTGTTTTTCAAGAAAAACGAAGTATATTCTTTGTATTTTCAAGATATATTAAGGATACTCTTTGTATTTTGCAAGGTAAATCAAGCGTACTTTTGTGTTTTTCAAGGAAAACGAATTGTATTCTTTGTATTTTCAAAGGGAATTGAAGGACAGTCTTTGTGTTTTTCAAGAAAAACGAAGTATATTCTTTGTATTTTCAAGATATATTAAGGATACTCTTTGTATTTTGCAAGGTAAATCAAGCGTACTTTTGTGTTTTTCAAGGAAAACGAATTGTATTCTTTGTATTTTCAAAGGGAATTGAAGGACAGTCTTTGTGTTTTTCAAGAAAAACGAAGTATATTCTTTGTATTTTCAAGATATATTAAGGATACTCTTTGTATTTTGCAAGGTAAATCAAGGTAAATCAAGCGTACTTTTGTGTTTTTCAAGGAAAACTAAATTATATTCTTTGTATTTTCAAAGGGAATTGAAGGACAGTCTTTGTGTTTTTCAAGAAAAACGAAGTATATTCTTTGTATTTTCAAGATATATTAAGGATACTCTTTGTATTTTGCAAGGTAAATCAAGGTAAATCAAGCGTACTTTTGTGTTTTTCAAGGAAAACTAAATTATATTCTTTGTATTTTCAAAGGGAATTGAAGGACAGTCTTTGTGTTTTCAAAGGTAATTGAAGGATAGTCTTTGTATTTTTCAAGGAAAATGGCGTACTATTTCCAGGCTGACTCGAAACTCAATGGGTTTGACTGATACAGGCTTTTTAATTGTGTGATACAGGCTAGTCAGTTGTGTGTAGATAATTATGAGAAAACAATTAAAAAGCGGAAATTAGTCTAAAAACGTGAAACAAAAAAAAAAGCGAAACTTTTTTTTTCATTTCATTACATTTTGTATGATAGTATTTAATGGATTTGAGATATGTAATTGATCCAAAGAAACAGAGCTATTATCTGATGGTTTTTTTGAAAAAAATTGTTTTCGTTTTTGTTTGGTTGGTTAGTCTGGTGTAGTCGTATATTGGAAATCATTTGCCTTGATTTGGTAAAGAAGTGGTTTAAGATTTTAGTGTGAATTGGTATGGATTTACATTTTAAAATTACAATGTGATATTTCGTTGTGGAATGTCTGTGTTCTTCTTGTATTTTTTCAAAATAATTTTTGAAGCCTTTGGATGTTCTTAACTTTTTAGGTTTTAAGCCTAGAAATGTTCTTAAAATGTTCTTGTTTTCTCCATTTTGTGACTTCTTTTCTAAAAAATCGAGTGTTTAACATGCCTTAACATCTTATCTTGTTCTTAGCATTAACCTTATGTTCTTATATAGTTTGTTCTTATGAAAAAAAACGTTTAGTTCCAAATTAGCACCCTCAAATTGACTAAAATCAATTTCATAAGCTTGGCTACAGACCATTTTAGAAAAGGGAAACGTTATGAGGGGCTGATCATGGTCTAACAGTAAAGGCTGTATACATGGTGGGAGATGAACCTGGATTTCTAGGCAAGGAAAACCACACCTGCTCAAATTTTCTAGCGCTTAGAGTTGTTATCATAAATTTTATCGTTTTCTAACCCTCTTACTCGTTTAAATTAAATATAACCATGATAGACCAAAAGCGAAGAATTCAAATTCAATTGTTTTTTCTACAGGTTCTACACGTTTTTTTATAAGAACATCCCAAATTTCTGAAGCCTTTGGATGTTCTTAACTTTTTTCGTCTTGAGCCTAAAAATGTTCTCAACATGTTCTTATTTTCCCCATTTTATGAGCATTTTTGTCAATTTTCCTATGAAATAGGGTGTTTTAGAGTCCTCAAAACCTTGAATGTTTTTAACTTGTTCTTAACATTTTGGCCATCGAAGCCTTATGTTCTTATAAAAAACGTGTTTCGGAACACGTGACCATAAAAAACTGTAATCAACTAAGTTATGCCATGTTGTTCAGTAAATAAAAAAGCAATAATGCTGTCTTCTTCCTCTTCCTTGTGAAAATTGTACTAACTGTTATTCTGGTTCGCTGACGAGATTCAGTGAGATAGTTCTCCGATGAATGGAACATACCTTATCCAGGACAACATTAACTATCCTAGGATAGGGTAATCACTGCGCTTACCTGACCCTGCCAACTCGTGCTCGCGACACACAGAGCTGATGGTTGTAGTAGATATATCCCAAACAAAATTTCAGAAAAATTGCCAAAATCCGTAAAATCCAAGCAAGAAACAGCCCAAATCAGGAAATACATCGAGCTGCTGGCGTATAGTAACTATACTCGAACGACTCGAGAGGACAGTGTATCCTTGCATGGTCAAACCTGAAAAGTATTTAGCAACCACACCATAAAGCCAGGCATATCTTCCCACACTCATGTATCAGAGCATGGTAAATGAATCACAGCATCGAGTGGGAATCGAACCCTGACCTCCTGCACGGAAGTCAAGACGGTTGAGGTAATTGACCAAACAATCGGCCCGCAAACAAAGTCGTTCTACTACAGAACCATCCCTACGTGGAATAAATTGCCGTCTGAGGTGGTAGCTGCTGTTTCCATAAAAGGCTTCAAAGAAAAATTGAAAGAAGCATGGAAAAGCCATCCAAAGAAATTCGTTACACGAAATTTGTAAATTGAGATCGGTTTAGAGGCCCACTGAGTGCATACAACCTGTATTATTCATTTTAATAATAATAATGATAATAAACTTGTCAGTACTTAGAAAAGTAATTTGAAAAAAGAACGTAACGCGATACTTTTTCGCTCCTCGATGGCGCCCGGTAATTGGTTATTGGGCCACTCAGCCGTCTTGATTGACATTTGCTATTATGGCATGGGCGATTAATGCCGATAGGTTGACGCTTGTGTAGCAAGTGACATATAATACATAAAGCCATGAAGTTTTGAATATTTCCTTCTTTTTTCGATTACAAAATCATTTGATGAAAATAATCTTGACGGAATACAATGATGTCAACCGAATAAGGGCATAAAAGACTCGGTTATCGAGCTCATCGAATCAATACTATACTACGAATAGACCTGTGTTAAAACAGCATCATCCATCCGATAGATGTAACTTCTCCAAAAAAACCCACCATTTGACGTCAAAAAGGTTACATTATTCCTTCCTCTGTCTGTTTCTTCGTTTAAATCATAATTATACGTTTTCCGATCGTTCTGATTTGTCACTCTGTAAACTCTTATTTAGAAATGGAAATTTATGCATACAAAATTTTAATTCTTATTTAATGAGTTTTTCTAATGACCCACTTCCTAAATTCCCATGGTTTTGTTTGTTCCACGCTTCAGGCCGTATGTTTTGATTGATAGATTCCCCCTGGTCGGTTTCTGTTTGATCTCCCAGCATATTCTGATTACTATGCGCTGGTACGTCTTCATTCTAAAGGCCATTCTCCGTAAGAGAATCTGTCCAGGTTGGCGAACCGCTTTTATCTTTTTCATCCAGATTTGGGATAAACATTCAATGAGGTTTTGGTCACGATGATTGACCAAAGCAAAAAAATGGCAATAAAATCAACTGTCAATCATATATCACATTCGCTTTTGCTTTCGTTTTCAAGCAAAAGACAATACTGTTTTGATTGTTTTTGCTGAACAGCGAAGGTCAGATCGTCACATTCACAGTTGTCGGTAGTTGTTGATGTTGTAGATGTTCATTAACAGTTCTTGGGAATCTGTTTGTGGATCTGATGATTCTGGTGAATCTGATATTGGTGATGGTGATTCTGTGAATTTGATGGCAAACTTAGCTATTTTAGTGTAAAGCCCAAAATTAGGTTTTTAAAATCGGACCCTTACAGTGCAGAGAAAATTTAACAAAATTTGAATAAATTTGAACGAAAAATCGAACTTTACAGTGATTGGTCAGATTTTCGAAATTTTACACCCTTAGAGTGCACTTTTTCTCATCTTTGCTGATTTCGACCCTTACAGTACACTTTGGAAAGCTTGAAAATATAACCGCACGTATGGTAGGTCATTCACCTTGAGTACCCCCCGGGTGTAAAAGGCAAGGTAATCGTTGATGTATCTGACAATGGATTCATTAGGTCTGGTGAATTTGCTGGTGAATAACAGTACTGGTGTTTCTGATGATTCCTTATGGTTCTGGTGAATAAGGTACTGCTTCATCTACGATAAAGTATTTTATATACTATTAATGAAAAACAATGAATTCAATATGCTCTGGGAAACGGTCGTAGATTCGTTACTACCCAAATGGTATATCTGTCGTCGTATTTCGACATGGAAGAGATGCTTAACCTGGTGCTCTTTACTGCAATGACCCCGAATTGATCCCAATCGTTTAATCTTGTGCTCAATTACACTTTCTGCTATCGAATTAATAAAAGACTGTTTTTTCAGAAATAGTTTGATCCAGCCAGGCGCCATTGAGGCATTACCGTGATTTCCCATTGTGAGCGGAGAGAATTGTTTTTGATCACTGGTCGAAATCACATTGTAAAAAAGGAACAGAAAAAATAGGAACAAAAATGCAAACAGAAACTTGAGACGAAATGTAAAAATCAACAGAAAATTCTTGAACTTAAAAAGAAACTAAAATGCAAATTCGTATCGTAAATCAAAAGTTTGCTCACTCTCACAACACACAGACTTCTCACAGACTCTCAGTGCTGAACTAGTTTACAATTCAAAAACACAACTTGATAAAGCTTTCGCTAATTTCCCTAGAGGAATTACAAAGTGACGTAAAGTAATATAAAACACGACCCGGGAATACACTAAAGACACTGAACAAAGGAACTGAAAACAAAGAAAGCCTCGCGAAACACTCAAACAAAAGGACACTGAAAGGAAAGGACGCTATGCACAAGGGACTTCTAATTAAAAATATATACATAATTATTGACGTCATCAAATAATGGAAGCTCTCCATTAACATATGGCTCCCCTGAAGATTTCACATCTTCATGGTTCCTCGGTGGGGAATCTCATTTTTCGTATTCTTCCAACAATATAATGTTTGTTATGGGTCTTTCGACCTCACCATTGATTAACTTAACTGTTACTTTTCGACAATGTCCACGTTCGTCGACATTTGCTTTGGTGACACGCCCAATTGGCCATTGATTACGTTTGGCATCACTTTTGACCATTACAATGTCACCAATCCGAAAATTTCGTCGTTTGGATAGCCATCTTGTTCGTTCTTGGAGGTTGGTCAAGTACTCCTTTTTCCATCTTGACCAAAATTCATTGACCACATGTTGCACTCGTTTCCACTGACGTCTTGAATAAGCTGCTGCATCACCAAATGCACCAGGAGGAGGCAGGACGATTCTTGACTTACCAGTCAAAAGCATCATTGGTGTGATGGGTTTCAAACTTAAGGGATCTCCAATGTTCTCCACGCTCAATGGACGAGAATTGATGATGCACTCAGCTTCACAAAGCAATGTTCTCAATGACTCATCGTTGAATGAACTGCTATGAGTTTGCAAAATTCCATCCAACACAGCTCTAATACTTCTAATCTGGCGTTCCCAAACGCCCCCAAAATGACTAGAATAAGGAGGATTTCTTTCCCAAACAACATAGTCAGCATCAAATTCGTCTCTTAAAAAAGCTTTAATTTTGTCATGATCAAGACTTTTAAACAACTCCTTCAGCTCACTCTGAGCACCAACAAAATTTGATCCATTATCACTCCTAAGCATTCGAATAGATCCACGACGACATATAAACCTTCTTAGACACAAGATAAAAGAATCAGTATTCATAGAAACCACAGATTCAATATGTGCACTTCGACTTGACAAACAAGTATAAATAACTCCCCAACGCTTAACCAATGAGCGACGTTCCTTAACTAAAAACGGGCCAAACAAATCTACACCACAAAAACTAAATGGTGGGGCCTCTAAAGTTCTTTCAAAAGGCAGATCAGACATAATTTGAGCACCAAACTTTCCTCTTAACTTTCGACAAAGAAAACAATTCCAAATCACTGACTTAACAAGAGAACAAAGACTAGTTATCCAAATACCATTTTCACGAATCTCATTCATCGTTACATTTCTCCCTGCATGGTGAACCTTATCATGATAGAACCTAACAATGGCCTTTGCTATATCAGACTCTCTAGGAATAATAATAGGATACTTAACACATGGGTCAAGCAGAGATCTACCAAGACGTCCTCCAACACGTAATAAACCATTATCATCTGTAAAAGGATTCAAACTAGAGATCTTAGAATTTGAAGCAGAAGAAAAAAAGTACTTAGATTGAAGAAGCTTAAAGATTTTAACTGAAGCTTTAGTCATAATATCAACAGACAGAAGGTTACTCATTTTAAACTCAGGTTGTGATCTTGTCTTTCTAAAATAAATACGATTTTTCTTACGTAATTTCTCCATATAAAGAAGAACAAAGGAAATGATTTTCTTCATTTTCAAAAAGCTTGAAACACGACTCTCAAGATGAGAAATGATATCTACATAATTAGGCTTTATGACCATCACAGAAGTGGTCTTATCAACCACTACCTCAGGATCACTTTCAGAGACGTTAATGACTTGAGATTTATCATATTTTAGAGGATGTTCCCAAAGAAAGCTGGGACCATTGAACCATTCTGAAACCTTTTTCTCATTCCCTTCAATTTTCAAACCTCTTGATCCATGATCAGCAGGATTATTCTCAGATTCAACATAATTCCATTGAGAAGATTTCGTTGTTTTCGTAATAAGACACACCCTGTTAGCAACAAATTTTCTAAATTTCTTCGTAGTGTTACTAATATAGCCTAAAGCACACGTATTGTCACACCAGAAAAGTTCATAAGCTATTTCATAATCAAATTCCTTTGAGATAAACTTAGCTATTTGAGAAGAAAGAGTAGCAGCAATCAACTCCAAACGAGGCATAGTGTGATTACTTTTAGCTGGGACAACGCGAGATTTACCCATCACCAAAGAACAATGAACATAATTATCAGACGTTACGAATCTTAAGTAATGACAACCACTATAACCATAATCACAAGCATCAGAAAAGTGGTGTAAACTGATTTCAACAATTCGAGTAAAACTTCTTGGCTTAAAGCAACGACTGACACTGAGCACTTGTAAATTTACTAAAGATTCAACCCATTTATCCCATTGAATGAGATACTCGTTAGGAACTGGATCATCCCAACCGATTGAAAGCTGACACACTGTCTGAAAGATAAGTCTTCCCTTAAGAATGAAAGGAGAAATCAAACCCAAAGGATCATAGATTGAATTCAATGCTGATAACATCCCTCTACGAGATCTTGAGAAAACTTTAGAAGGAGCTTTGAACTGGAAAACATCATCTTCTAGGGACCACAAAACACCTAGCACACGTTCAGTGGATTTGCACTCTTTAATTTCTTTTGGAGGAACAGACTCTAACGCCTCTGAAAAATTCGAAGTAAATTTTGTTAAATGAAAACCTCCATAATCACACATACTAGAAACGTCTGAAATAAGAAACTTTGCAGACTCAACACTCTCAGTAGATTTCAGCAAATCATCAACGTAAAAATTTTTTCTTAGTGTGTTGGCAGCCTGAACTCCAAACTCATTTTCACCTGCAGAAGCTGTTTGTTTCAGAGCAAAATTGCTACAACTAGGCGAAGAGGTACTACCTTGGAGATGAGTGTTCATTTCATAGCAAACAGGATCTTTGGAGAAATCACCATCCCTCCACCACAAAAATTGATGAAACCGACGTTGAGACTCAGGGATGTAAATTTGAAAAAACATTGCTTCAATATCTGCAGTAAATGCAACAAACTCTTGACGAAATCTTATAAGCACACCAATCAGATGATTAGTCAGATCAGGACCCTGCATCAATTCTTTATTTCATGCAAACACCTTTATATGAAGAGCTACAATCAAACACTACTCTTATCTTATGTTTTTGTGGGGTGGTAAACTCCATGATGGGGGATGTACCAATTTTGACCATCAGGATAAGGTGATGAAACTTCCTGACACCAACCCTTGTCGATAATGTTGTTCATAAAGGCAACATAGTCAGAGTAAAATTTTGAAGAAGATTCAAACTTTTTCTTCAGCAAACTCAACCTTTTCAGAGCTAGAGGACGATTATCTGGAAAGCTAATATTTTCGTTACGAAAGGGCAGAGGTACATGGTAGTGTCCATCAATGAATTCAGAACGATTTTCAACAATCTCTAGAAAGTGTAAATCATCTTGAGAAAAAGATTCGTACTCAGTAGATAACTTAGTTTCAGGAACACTTTCAATATCAAAAAGATTTTTTAGCATAGATTCAATTCCAGAGTCTTTAACCTGTGTTTCCTCAACAACAAGATGGTTCGATCTACCATGATCATTAACCATGACTCTGCAACAAGAAATAGCATCTGATGACCTTGACGAACTGATAGGTCCGACAACACACCAACCAAGCTTAGTTTTAAAGGCAAAGGGACCATCATCCTGACTTGGTATAACTTTCAAAGGTTCGATAGCTTTCAAACAATTAGCACCAATCAGAATCCCAACCTTTAAAGACGTTGTATTAGGAAGCTCATTTTCAATAGATTTAAGATAATGCCATTCTTTTATAGAGTCAGCTGTCGGAATCTCACTGGAATCAACGGGAATATTAGGTTTACTAAAACACTTTGGCAGAGATAACCAACTACCATCACCAGCATGAAGACCTTTCACTCTTAATCCAGAAGCCACTTGACACTTCTCAGACTTGACAGATGTTATCGTGTTAATGCTCAAATCAGTACTTATAGTTTTCAATGACATCAAAGAAACAATTTCGTCAGAAATAAAGCAAGCTTGAGAACAGGTATCAAGAAGAGCATATGTTACAATATCAGACTTTGAATGATCATGTCGAAGAAGAACTGGTACAACACACATACTGAGATTTTTATTAGCACTGTTATTCAGAACTCCACATTTAACACCTCCTTTAGTACCTTTTGTTTCAGGTTTTGATTTCGAATCATCAAACTTAGCTATATCAGGCCTTGGTCGTGGCACTGGAGGAGAAGGTCTAACATCACAATCTGTTTTCTTAGAATCATCAGCAGGTGGTCTACGCTCAATTCTCAAACCATGAAGAGTTGTAGGATGTCTTTTGTTACAAACAACACAAGTTCTTCGATTTCTACACTGAGCAGATATATGGCCTTTACCAAGACAACCATAACACAATCTCTCTTTCATCAAAAATTTGGACTTTTCTTCAAGAGTTTTGGATCTAAATGTTGGGCAAGCCTCAATATCATGGTTAACATTGCAAGTGACACATAGAAAACTTTTTGGTGATTTATTATCAAAATACTTTCTTGGCTTAAAACTAAAACTGCCAGAAAAACCAGAGCTTTTAGAATCACTTGGAAAACGCTCTTTAAGTGCTTCTTTAGAAAACAAAGGATCACTTGCAACTGTCATTTCCATTTCAACGAACAAAAATAAATCTTTAAAAAGTGGTTCTCTTTTAAAACGATTTCGAATATCAACAACTTTCCTATTCCACTTATCTTGACATACATTTGGAAGCTTGCTGGCAATGATGCAGAGATTGTCAGCAGTATCAAAACTATTCCACAAGTTACCCTCAATAACTGAGCCACACTTAAGCAGAAAGGAATGAAATTTTCCAAATGAAGAGGAATCACCAAGTTTGACATTCTCCCAATTATCCAACTGTTTTTTATAAGCAATCATGATTCGATGGGGGTCTCCATATTTTTTCTTCAAAAGAGCCTTAGCACGTTCATAGCCATTCGTCATATACAGACAGCACTGAATCAGATCATTGGCATCACCGGTAGTAAATTTCAAAAGACGAGCAAGACGACCTTCACTATCTGAAATTCTTTTTTCGACGAGCTCTTCAAAATTTGTCATAAAGAATTTGTAATCCAAAGGATCACCAGTGAAGACACTAAGTTCAACAGATGGAGCACCTTGAAGTTTCACCAAGTCAAAAATTGCATTCGAAAGTACAGAATCTATAGGACTGGAAGCAGCTACAGGAAGACCAAATCTTCTAGCAATACGAGGTCTTGGTCCAGAAGGAGGCACTGGTAAAAAGGTTGTCTTATGACCAGAGGATGCATCGACAGTTTGACTATTCTCAGTAGGAACAAATTCAGAGGTTTCAGCTCTAAGAGGCTCAGGATTTCCTCTAGGAGATTCAACTCTAGTAGATTCAACTTTAGGAGATTCAGAAGGTTCAATAATCGAACCTGAAGTTAAATTTCTCGATGCATTTTCATCAGGTGGCACTCTAGGTTGCCAATTTTCATAAACGTTCAAAAGAGCCTTTTTCTTTGCCAATTTTTCTTCAAGAAGAGTCTTATCCATTTCACTAATCCCTTTTTTATCTGCAAAAGCGAGCTCTACTTCAAGAGTAGCAACATCTGCTGCTGTTTTAAGCATTTTTTGACTTGCAGTCGACATAGAAGAAGAAGTCGATCGAATTGAAGACGAAGCTTTCGAATCACGATAAGAAGCTCCAGAGGGAGCTTGAGACTCACGAGGTTCATTATCTTTCAAATAACGAATAGCAGAATTTTTTATAAGAAAAATGTCCGTATCAATATTTCCTAACCAGTTATCAAATTCAGAGACTTCATACACTAATGGTTTTAATTTTTCACAGACAAAAAGAAGCTCAACAAAAGCTCTATTCAACCCTTCAAGGGCATTTCTTACAAGATCGGTAGAAGACCTATTTTTCAATAAAAGGTCAACATTTTCTAGTCTTTCTGTAATTTCGGTAGTAAGTCTTTCTCTTTGACGCTCAAAAAGCTCAAAATTAAATTCACCTTGGTCAGATTGATTTTTGACCGGACGACGCTTAGTGACATTTCTATCCCAATCAGACATTTTCAAAGGCACAGATATAAATGCCTAGCCTAATTGGATTTTCAACACTTAAGTGATTAACATCCGATATTAATATAAATTATAGTATATATCGTGAATTTCTAACAAATAAGCGACAAGAGAACAATCAAACAAAAGGATTTTCAACACTTAAGTGATTAACATCCAATATTTATATAAATCATAGTATATATCGTGAATTTCTATCAAATTAGCGACAAGAGAGCAATCAAACAAATGGTGGAATACAATACTACGGAACAGAATGCTCAGAAGAGCAGTGCAATGGAATTGAACCAAACAGAAATTTCAATCAAATCTAACGATCAAAAGTCGAACGATTTCAGACAAACAAAAAATTCAAAATCAAAACACTTGGCAGACAGACTAAGCTAGCCAATAAAACTTCAAAATTCATTCACGAGGAATACAGCTCAAACCATGAGCAATTTCTCAAAGAGAAAACAAAATTCTTGTGACTAACAAGAAACTATGTAGCCGGCAAACTAGATAAAACTAGATCAACTTAAGAACGAGAGCTCCAAGCTCTAACGCTCACTCAAACACTCTCAAGCACACGCAAGAGGAGTTCAGCACTTTAGGCCACGAGAAAACAAAAAAGTTAGAACGAAAAGAATCAGAGCAAAAAAAAACCGAACAAAAAAAAGGACTTTTGATTTACTTTGTGAGCGGAGAGAATTGTTTTTGATCACTGGTCGAAATCACATTGTAAAAAAGGAACAGAAAAAATAGGAACAAAAATGCAAACAGAAACTTGAGACGAAATGTAAAAATCAACAGAAAATTCTTGAACTTAAAAAGAAACTAAAATGCAAATTCGTATCGTAAATCAAAAGTTTGCTCACTCTCACAACACACAGACTTCTCACAGACTCTCAGTGCTGAACTAGTTTACAATTCAAAAACACAACTTGATAAAGCTTTCGCTAATTTCCCTAGAGGAATTACAAAGTGACGTAAAGTAATATAAAACACGACCCGGGAATACACTAAAGACACTGAACAAAGGAACTGAAAACAAAGAAAGCCTCGCGAAACACTCAAACAAAAGGACACTGAAAGGAAAGGACGCTATGCACAAGGGACTTCTAATTAAAAATATATACATAATTATTGACGTCATCAAATAATGGAAGCTCTCCATTAACACCCATAAACTAATGATAATTTCCTATCCTTGCCATCCCCTATTAAATTGGTTTTTTACCATTGCCTCATTATTTAATATCTCTTATGGAAATTCTTAATGAATATCTATTATGGAAATTCAAATAAGAATTGCGGTCCTACTTAGGCGCCACTCAAATGGCATATTCTCGTATTTTCCCGAAAATAGTTGAGAAGGAATCCACGTGGTAAATGATCTCAAACCATCTGATTATCCCTTTCAACTAGAAATTACTCATCAATTTATATTGTCTATTTATTCGAAACGATTTCCAATTTGAAATATTCGTTTCGTAAAATGCTATTAGATTTTTTTCTACCCCTTTTTAATAACCAAGGTGTTCTTAACTTTATATTCTACTCGGACCTTCAATTCACGCAATCACGCAGTCTTTTTTATCAATTTCACGCATTCACGCAATTTCTGTTCACGCTAACTTTTTTATACTTTTCACACATTCACGCACGTGAAAAAGCTCATTCACGTAAACCATCGGGGGTCGGGCCCTTCGATCTCACTTGACTTAACAACACTCAATGCACATTATTATGTGTCTTCAATTAACAGTGGTAAGAAAAAAGTGTTGTGATGTCATCGCATCTTTTGGGCCAGTAGCCAAAACAAAGTTTACATTTTTAATAGGCTGATGATTACTGGTCATTCACTAATAAGTGACGTAGTGATCGACTAGCCCGAGGTTAGATGACAAATTACTAACCATAATAAGAGAGAATTCATTATGGTAGCATACTGTTCCATTTCATATAAGAATCATTAATATTGAATAGGGACTAATAATGACTAGACTATTTTCGGCAATCACCAAGAAATCATTGTTTGATTCAACTGACTTTTCTGTCTCTCCCCGTTCTTATATTTAGAACATTCCTTGTCTAGTTCTTTGACCAAACTTATTCTTTAACTTAGTCCTTATTCTCAACATGTTCTTACTACTCGCTTCCATCAAGCTGTTCTTACAAAATCCATAGAATGACGTAACCTTTGATTGAAGGGGAGAGCTAAGGATAAATTTTCTCTCCTTCTCTTAATAGCATGTAAAGGAGAATGCTCGCATAGCATCATAATTGCATCTAATAAAGCTCATAAAGTCATTAAGATGTTCGATTTTCTTTTCAGTTTTGTTTGTTAATTAAGTATGGTTAGACTTCTGATGATTAATGCAGCATTCTTTTGATGGAATGGATTGAGAACTGAGGAACGTTCTTTAATAGTCTCGTTATTAATGAAATGAATGTTTTGATTATTAAAACATTATTTTTTCAGTTTAAGTTTTTTCCTGTTGGTGGTACTACTGCCTTTGTGAAAATCAATGTCTTTGGTGATTTTTTAAATGGTATACTAGAAGTTCATTCACAAAAATTGATTTTTCAGTTTGGGTTTTTCATGTTATTACTACTGTGTTTGATTTCGAGAAAACCTATGTCTTCTTTGCTTTTGTGATTGTTAAAAAGGGTCAAAATTTGTTGACAAAGTTTTTGAATAAAATTATTGTAGTTTTTTATGCTGGTAATGGAGATGGTTGGTTGTTGAATGCAATTACCTTATTTAGTAGTCTAATAATGTCACCTCTATCTATACCAGGATTTAAATTTGCTCCTCATTTGTTTCATCAGACTACTTACCATATATTAATCCGAACTGGCACACCTTGTTGTTGCAACGTCACGTGAATATGTCATGGCCGTTGAATAGACGTTGAAACAACGTTTTATGCCAGCTGGGATAACATTAGGGAACAACCATAATCTTTGACCTTTGTATGAATATTTTTCGATGAAAAAACATTTTTCAAGTTTGTTTTCATTTGAGTATTTAACTCCAAGGTATGCCCGTTGACCTTCCTGTTTTTATTGTTTATAGTTACGTGACTTTGACGTCCTTATGCAAAAATCATTTTTTGACAGCGTCTGACTGAATTTGTTCTTTTCAAAATTTTCAACCTTTTTTTCGATCATTCTGTGAGCAAACCCGGTGTTTTACGCTGTAGGGTCATTCCAAGAAATTGTCAACCACGATTGGAGATTTATTCCCAATTTAACCGTCTCTATGGGTGCTATCAAATGGTGCATAGGTCTCGGCTCGTAGGTCCCTACTGGTGGTCTTGACGTAACGTACCCATACACGTTTAGGGAAATCATTTAAAAGAGCTTTATTCGCTTTTCTCAAATAAGCACATGGTTGATTACCATAGGGAAATATCTACAAGTTTTCTAAGAAATGGGGAATGAATAAAAGGATTTTTTTATATTTTAACTTTTTTGTTCTGCAATTTTTCCGGTTACATCCTTGATATTCTGGGGGCACTTAGGTAAAATTGGATGCTGGGACGTGCCGCTGGTCAAGGTCCTTTTTTGGACTCTAAAGATATCTGACAAGGTCAGTGCCCCCTCCCTTTACTCCCGTAACTTTTATTTTCGAATCGCTAGTGTTTGGGTGTGTGGGTAAACCCATTCTATCTAAGGATTTGAATCTTTTCAAAAGGATATGTATAGTTATACTTAGTTGAAAAATATAAAATAGTATTTAATTCAAATTGAAGAGTTAATATATTGGACTCATCACCGCTTTTTGTTGATTATTATCACGTACAGTTAATTACTGAAGTAGGATAGACTTTAAGTCAAGGAATTAACGCATTTGAATTAGTTGTCACTACTAGCCTCTCTGAAATTGCCGTAGTAAGGAAATCAGATACTAAATCCTCTTTTCAATTTGATGGAAATCTGGTTTGACTTTAAAAGAGGATATTTTTAGGAAATAGCTTTATTTCTCGTGTCAATAGATTGGCTTTGTTTGTTTTTTGTTTGTTTTTGAAGATTTTTATTTGTGCTCTATCTATTGGTGATGGTTGGTGGTGTGTTATGATGCCTGGTAAAGTTCTGGTGATAACTTCCCAAAGTGCACTGCAAGGCTCCTTTTTCCAAACTTCCCAAAATGCACTGTTAAAATGAACAAAGATGAGGAAAACTGTACTCTAACAGTGTAAAATTTGGAAAATCTGACCGTATATTGCCTTAAAATGGTTAAAAATCTTCATCTCAAATCTGGTTTTTACCATTGTATATCGTCTTCTGGTATTTCTAAGCTTATATGTTTCATTTTCTTTCTTTCGTCTTTTTCATCCTTGTGTTGTGTTGACCAAAGACCAATGTATCAAGACATCCCTGTGTCACTTTTCCATTGGAAAATTTGGCAAAAATTTTGTCCCCGGTGAGAAAAATACCCTAGGATTTCAGCCCCACTGAGAAATTGACTTTGATTTCATCCCATTCGAAATTCATTGTTTAGAAATTGCACTCCAAAACCATCCCCACTGGATTTTTTAACCTTGGAACAATAGAATTTCTATCCCCATTGAGATTTCAATCGAAATTTTTATCCCCGCTGAAGGAAAAAGTTTCACCAGGGCTGTGAGACAGGGGTGTATCAAGATATTCAGTAGATACAAAATCATTCAAAGTTGTTTTTTCTCAGTTGCAAAGAGGTTGGAATATACCTACAAAATGGGAGTTGTTGATTAATTGCCAACTGGCTAATAATGATGAGAAAGTCATTTCTATTACAGATGTCTTGTTTTTTTCAATGAATCGAAATGTCTGAGAGTCTGGCTTAATTACACAAAGATGATGAAATGAGGTCATGAATTTTTCTCTTAATTACTTTACTCGATGATAACTCTCTTTTAAATTATTATGTAATGGTGTGTCACCTTAGGAGTGACTATGAATAATCTGATACACATTTTTTATAAAAACAAACTATATAGGAACATAAGGCTTCGATGGTCAAAATATTAAGAACAAGTTAAGAACGTTTTAAAGGACTTCATTGACTCTAAAGCACCCGATTTTTTAGGAAGTACACAAAAATACTCAAAACTTGAAAACGTGAAAATAAGAACATCTTTATGCCCTAAAACTCAGAAATTTACTGACATATGGCTTCAAAAACTTTAGATGCTCTTAAAAAAACGCGTAGTTAGCTAATTTTAGCTGCTAATTTAAAAACATTTTTCAAGGTTTCATTGGAGAACTTTGGAAGATTCTTCAAGAATAAACTAAGAAATATGATAGATGGTAATGTTAGAAAGATCGTAAATTTCTGAGTTTTAGAGCATATAAGAATGTTCTTAAAATGTTCTTATTTTTAGGTTAGAAATGCCCTTGTGTAATACTTTTGCACTCCCGTTAAAAATTCAATCACAGCTCCTAAGTCACGATTATTTAAGCCACATTAGATGAAAACGAAAATCTCATCAATTTGACCTATTCTAACATTGCAATGACGTCATCAGTAAGAATAAAAATATTTAGGGTATTTCCAATATAAACATACAAGCGGTTAAAGTTCGCATGCCTTTGTGTCTTTCTATAACCAACTACAAGGTTTTTTTATAAGAACATCCAAAATTCGGATGTTCTTAACTTTTTGAGTTTTAAGCCTAAAAATGTTCTTAAAATGTTCTTAATTTCTTAATTTCATGAGTATTTTTTTTGCAATTTCGTAAGAAATTGGGTGTTTTAGAGCACAAGAAGCCTTAGAATGTTCTTAACTTGTTTTTTTACATTTTGCCGTGTTTTTATATAATTTGCTCTTATAAAAAACCTGTACGCAATTATGGATAGCTTATAGACACTAGACTAGAGTCTACGCAAAACATATCATCATATACTACCGGGCCACTTAATTGAGCCATCCATTTTATTAAAAGAAGCTTTCAGTGGACCCCGGGCTGTATAGACACTGAATATATACTTTTTATTATTTTTGTTCCTCTTTGAGGATTGTCGAGGGACAATCATGGCTCGCACATACTCGTAGCCCGGGTCTCTTACAGGCATGGTTTTCTGAAACAATTCTAGAACGCCAGGCTCACTGCAAATTCCTATTTTCTTAGGGTATCTGCTATCGCTGCCTTCTCGTTTGTTTTGTAGCAGTGTGTCAAAAAATTTTGTTCTCTCCAATGTTTATCTAAGAGTATTATACAAACTTTATGTGAGTTAGAAGGTTTGTTTTTGAAAACAACAGAGAGATTTCAGTCTCCTTTTGTGCTTTGGGAAAGAGTACAAAATTTCGTCTTTACTGCGGTTGGTGATGATTTTTTTGAAGGTATGTAATGTTGTTAATTCCTTTCGGAAAAGTTTGGTTTGTTTGTTTTGATGGATTTTAGATGGTACTAAAAACAAATTACAATTTTATATGATCATTGAGGCTCAAAAATGCCCTAAAAATAAGATTAATGCTGAGTCTAGACTGGCTAGAATTTAAGCAATGGTCAAATATATATAAAGTTGTAAGAACAACGAGGCTTAAAATCTTCAAAAATGAGAATATTTAAAGAACAACGCTGAGCCTGGCATTGCCGTATTTTAAGCAATATAAAAATTTAGTAAAAATTGAGAAGTGGTTTCCTATAAAAACTATTGTGAGCCTAAGGCTAATTTTATTTGGAATTCTGTCAATTTTTTAATTACTACAGTATAATATAAACCAAAAGAATTTTCTTCTCTCAAAAGCAGCAGCTATTTTTGACGTTTGAAATTAAAGATTTTGACACAAATTAGACCAATTTTCAAAATGTCGATATTTATTGATTTTTTTTTTAAATATGGTAGCAAAAATAAGAAAGAAAATGTCAAGTTTCTTTCAGCTTACTTACAGCGTATGGCATCTCATTTCCGGAAATATCAAATTGGTATTATCTTTGAAGTAGGTATGTCTGATAGTTTCTTATATCCTTTTATAAGAAGATCAAAATATTCAGAAAAAGAACTGGATAAGTTTCCTTAAAAATATCTTCCTTGCCTCTGAGTTTTAAATCCCTCAAATCCAAAAACCTTTCACTATATGACCACTTTAAACTCAGAATTCGACATTACTGATATCTCGTTTGTTGCCCAATATTTTTAGAAAAGAAAACTTAAGATTTCTACTCTTATAGTTCATACATTTTGATGCCTTTGAAAACCTGTAGATTTTACGACGAGCTCTGCTTATAGTTAGTAAGGCTGGCAAGGTGTGCTTTTGGAGCAATTTGTATTTTCCGCTCAAACTGTTTTGCATGTGTTTGTATTTTAGAATGCGTGTTTTAGTCAATGTTTGTTATTGAACAGACGTATTTGACGGCCTTTTTGCATCGACACTCATTAGATCATTTGACCAAGTTCTTAAGTTAAGAAATGATTGTGTTTCATTGCAGTTTGGGGGGACTGGTTTCAATTCTCAATGGAATAAACTAGATCTGGAACTAGGGAGGAAACTTTTATTTGTTTGATAAATAACACTGACCATAATGGCAGCCTTTGGATGAATTACTCGAATGGGAAAGTGATGCACCAACCGTCCTAAAAAGATTTCTAAAAGTGGTTAAGCGTGCCCGAAATCCCGTTTTCCAATTTAGAAAAAAGTAGATATTAGGGAAAGTATTTTTAGAGTAATCAAGACAAAATAAGGTACAATATTAAGATTATGATTTCGTTTATGTTTCTCTTTAATTGGATTGGGTAACTCTAAAAATGTTATGGTTTAATCTTGTCAACCGATATCATCTCTTGAAAATCTGAATTCTAAAACACTTTCCTTTTTCTATTTAATTGGTATAATTCGGTTGTAATACCTTGTAATTCAGTTTTGTGATTTTCGCTTGAAATTCCTCATCTATGCTTCTTGTTAACAGTTACTGTTACTGTTAACAGTAATTTCATGTGTATATAGTGATTTGTAACTCTTCAGTGGTACACTGCTTTTTGTCATGTTTCTTGGACAAAAATCAAACTTCAAATTTTGGCTCAAGAATTCTTGATATGCACCACTGCAATGTCTTCTGACATTACATCACGGACCCAACCATTGATTGGTTGCAAGTGACGTATTGACTGATTTACGTCACTTACAACCAATCAGATGTTGGGTCCATGATGTAAAGTTAGAAGATATTGCAATGGTGTATATCATGAATAAGTTTAACATTTGAATTCATAATATGCACCACTGGAGAGTCTTCTGAATCTGAGAACTTTTAAAATCTTCCACCCGATACGTTACTTAAACAATAGAAAAAGTGACGTATTGGGTGGAACAAAAACAGAAAATTTGCATAATTTCGTGAAGTCGTTGCAATGGTGCATATCATGAATATCATTTTGACGTCAGTTTTTTTAAATAAGTTGAACGCTGCTCACCTGCTAAATTAGACTGTACCCTTGGTTTGTTTATTGAATTTTATGAAAGTTTATTTTAACTCTGTGGTGGTACAAATAAATAGACTGTGTGGTGGTGTTTCGGTCACGTGACTCATGTGTGATGAACGGAAATTTGTAAATAAGTTTTTGTTATCTGTTGTCCAAGACCTCCAAGATATTGACGTAAAGATTAGTGATTGTGTGTGAAATGTTGAAATGATACTATTTGCCGCTGTTTAGAAAAGTCAACAACAAATTATGTTTGTTTGTTTGTTTGTTTGTTGTCTTGATTGAAAAATGTTCAATTGAATGTTTTTGTCTTTTCACTAAAATTACTTTAAAGGGTTGGAAATTCGCTTGATCAGAATCAAAACAGTAACCATTTAATGGAAGGATTGGTTAGTCCATTTTTTTGGTTGCTATTAATTTTATTTTTGTAAATGGAAATGTTCAAGACAGGGCCTGGATGTCCAAGTTGCCTCTCTCTAATTCCATCTTCAAGAGACGAAGATTTTTCTTCGAATTATAGAAAGATTCGAATCACGAAGAGTGTTTTTATACTACTTTCCAGCTAAGGGGACCAGCGTTTTAGCTCGAATTACGGAAAGATTTGGATTATAGATGTCGAACTAGACCACTGCATTTATGATTTCTGGTTTAAACGCATGGGTATCCTGAATCAATTTGCATTCTAAAATCGCAATCCAATGATTGTGCGCTACTTAAACTTTTCAGACTTTTGGTCAAATCGAATTTCAATCGGTCGACATGGCATTTGATTTGGTTCGATTCAATCGATCGTTGTTTCCATTCTATTGACCTCTTCCTTGTGTCTATTTGACCCTTGATAAGCTATTCCATCCTAACCTGATAATAGATGGTCGTAATTTTCTTACGCGCACGGTAAGCCTGTGAAGACGTTTGGAAATGAAACATCTGAGGAAGATAGTCAAGAATCTTGTTCCGTGCCGCAATGTCAAAGATTAGACTTTTTTCTGGTGCGGCGCCCTATTTCTAAACACCATCACGCAACTTTGTTGTCAGTCCTATTAGACGAGCGCGGTCCTTACAAATCGAGATAGAATATTCCTCAGATCCTTTGTTTTCACATATCCCTTTAGAGCTTCAACGTAGTGTGCAGAAAACAATTAGGTCAGATTTCAGGTTACCCCATCCCGGCAAGTGATGATGATTTGATTTCGGATTCGTTGATTTCCTTTTTAAACCTCCGTGTAGTATAAAAGGACATAATTACTGACCTTTGCTCTCCAACTAGCTCTAAAATAGTTGTTTTTGAGTCTTTGAAAAATGACTTTCTTTCGTGGACCATTGTACGTAATAATCCACTTGTGATGTTTTCTTGTGATGAGTTTATAACGATTTTTTTAATAAGATGAAACAAGATGATATCAAATATCATAAACTTTGATGCCCCCTTTGATGCCTCTCTTTCTCTCATTTGATCCATTTTCAAAGTAACTGTTCAGTGGTACATTTTGCAAATGGTGTTTTGAAAGGAGTCTGATAGATCCTGGTAGTCTTATTGAGATTTTAGGCGACGGCTAGAGGGCTAGAGGCGAATTCCTAGATATTATTTGAAGCAGTTTTACCCTACACAATTTTTGTTTGGTTTTCACACTATGCAAACCAGCACAACGTTGTTTTAACGTTTATCTAATGCTCATAACGTGCATATAACGTTATATTAACGCTTAAACAACGATGTGTGCCACATGGGAACACTGGGAACACTTTATTGAAAGTAATAATCATCAAAAGATTTTGTTCAAACATATTCCGCGCAAAGAACAAACAAAGCACAAGGTTTTTTCGTCGCTTGAAATGCGGCGCTTATCTTAAGGCATCACTTTATCCTGTCTGGGAAAGTGAATATATTTCCTCTCTGGCCTTCAGCTAGAAGAAACGTGTATTTCTCATCAGGCTAACTCTTTGACTACTTATCATCAAAGAAGCAAATACGAAATAACTTGCTGTCGACAAAACTTGAATCTGGCTTCTTCTCCGTGAAGCCATAAATTCAAGGGGAAGTGAAGTCGTCTAACAACAGCTGCCTCTATCACAGTCAAGATATTGCTAATTCATCAACATTCGCGTGATATACAAAAAGACCGAATTTTCAAATTGTTTCAGAGGTATTTTTGCCGGAAATCAAAATTTGCATTTTTCTTATTTGTTTTATTGACTGGAGTAAGCATTTTTATTTTTCATGTGATGCCAGTTGAGATGGTATTTTATTTGACCGGAAATCAAATATTAATTCATTTTTGTACCCTTTTCACACTATGAAGTCTATGTTTTGGCTCTATTTACTTTGTAGCACTCCAGTATGCGTTTTTTATAAGAACATCCAAGATTTTTGAGCCTTCAAACTTTTTGAGTTTTAAGCCTAAAAATGTTTAACATATTCTTATTTTCGCCATTTTGTGCGTTCGCCATTTTGTGCGTTCACCATTTTCCTAAGAAATCGGGTGTTTTTAGAGTCCACAAAGCCCTAAAAATGTTCTTATCATGTTCTTATTTTCACCATTTTTTTAGCATTTTTGCCCATTTTTCTAAGAAAACGGCTATTTTAGAGTTTCCAAAAACGTTCTTAACTTGTTCTTAACATTTTGGCCACCGAAGCCTTATGTTCTTATATAGTTTATTTTTATTAAAAACCGTGTATGCAAGGAAATGTTGTTTGTAGCCTGTCAAACACCTCATTTTTCAAAGGTTTTCGATGTCTCGCATACGCTCTAATACTTAGTCTTGTACTCTATCACTGTGATACACGTTGTGAATTTTGATGTATTTTGGCACGAGTTACCTCCATTTTAAAAATGCTTTCTTGTAAACTTTGAGATTGAATTACATTTTGTATTATTGAGAACTATAGATGATTTTATCATTTGATAAGCAAGTTGATGTTTTTGGTAGAATCACCATTTCCGTTATTATAGGTCTTTTTATGTTCGCAATGCTTTATGGGGATTAAATCTTGCAGTCTAATTCTTGAATATCATTTTCATGCAAAACTCTTCAAAAATCTGGACCAAATGGAAGCAGTTATTTATTATAAAGCCCTTATTGACCATTAGATTTTTCCCTAACACACATATTACCACTAGAGTCGCAAGGATACTGAATTAGTGTATTAATATTTTATAACTGTGTATGCTTCCATGAAAGGCTTTTTTCAAAATAGTCTCTCTAAAAGCACTTTCTCACTAAAACTTTGGTCTCTAAAAGGTTCGGTTTTCGGAGGTTCTGTCTGCACATCCGTCATCCGCCAGCCATAGTACCATCCTCCCCTGGGGTTAGTTCATACCATCTTCCTAGAGTTTCAACAAGTTTTAGCTTTTAAATCATCTTCCTAAAGTTTATTTTCTTTACATTACAGAGGGAGGTCTTAACTTTCAAAAAATGGAAATCGCAGGACTGCCTCTAGAATTCCAGGATTTCCTAAGATCTAGAATTAGTGGATTTTTCCCTAACACACATATTACCACTAGAGTCGCAAGGATACTGAATTAGTGTATTAATATTTTATAACTGTGTATGCTTCCATGAAAGGCTTTTTTCAAAATAGTCTCTCTAAAAGCACTTTCTCACTAAAACTTTGGTCTCTAAAAGGTTCGGTTTTCGGAGGTTCTGTCTGCACATCCGTCATCCGCCAGCCATAGTACCATCCTCCCCTGGGGTTAGTTCATACCATCTTCCTAGAGTTTCAACAAGTTTTAGCTTTTAAATCATCTTCCTAAAGTTTATTTTCTTTACATTACAGAGGGAGGTCTTAACTTTCAAAAAATGGAAATCGCACGACTGCCTCTAGAATTCCAGGATTTCCTAAGATCTAGAATTAGTGGCAAACTTGACATTTTGACAGATTGAATAGTTTGAAACTTTCAAATCATGATTCTTTTCCTAAAATACACTTTTTTATATAAGAACCAGTGATTTTTGGAAAGGCTCGGCTGTTCTTATTTTTCTGATTTTGGACATTTAAGTTAATTGCTGGTTTTTATTAACTTGACCCTTAATCTGTTTAAGTTTCAGCCATTTTAGACTCAGCATTGTTCTTAAATTGTTCTTATTTTTATTTTTGTGCATTTTTGAGCCTAGCATTGTTCTTATAAAAAAAGGTGTATTTAGATAATAATAGTTTTAATGATAGACTCTGCTCATATACATACAATCAAACTTTGGTTGGCACACAACGTTTTTTCAACGTTCAGCAGCAAACGTTATATTGACGTTACGAGCGTCATTTGCCAGCTGGATGCGTTGGCTCTTTGGTGGTTCTTGGTGATTTATCTTCAATCAAAATACACGTTACTGTTTCTAATAGCTACATCAAACATTGAGCTTTCCAATAGCAATACAATAGAAAAAATTCATGAATATACTTTTCCTCAGCCAAAAATAACAACTTGTGCCAAGAAAAATATCGTTTTATTTTTGTACTTATGAAGTGTATGCTTTCGTCAGAACAATTGACTCGTCAGACGTTTCGTTCTTTTTTTTCAACAAGTTTGTTCAATGGTGGGTCTCTTGTTTTGAGTGAGAGGATTTTCTTCTCGTTTTAAAGAGGGTACAAAATCTATGGCGTTGTTGATACAACATATATACATAGATAGCCCAGTATTTAGGAAGTGGGAAATAGTACTTTTGTGGAAAAGGTCAGAAATTGACCAAATTTGTTTGTATATTCTTTATGGATAGTCCCTGTTAAAGATTATAAAATGTCTCATTGGCCAGGAAACTTACATACAAGGAATAAAATAGACAGTCTTTCGATTATTGTCATAAGGTCCACTGGAACTGTCCACGGTAGGAAGGCTACTTTCACATTAGGAGATTTGGATTTAGAGTAGTACAGTGTGATTTCGTCCTTCTTAGGACTCGTCCTTACTGTGTACCATACCCAGGTTGGCCAGATCTAGAATTTTGGGTCGACCTATTGTAATTTTTAGCAAACAAACAAACTTTCTTCAATAGCAGATATGAAATTTCTAATTAAGTACACGACTCAACAATAAGGAACTCCCTCTCCCCAAAACATAACATCGTTTTGTCACACTAAAGTTTTGAAGAGATAATCTAGACATTGCTTACACTGAGATCTTTGTACGGGTCTATCTATTTGTGAACGAAAGATTTCATTAAAAGAACAAATTCTTTTGTAAATGAGAGTTAGTCAGGTTGGCTAATATTGACTAACCGATAACTGATTACTTTTAAAAGGGGTTTTTATTTTACTAGAAGTAGTTTTAATTCACTAGCATAAGTTTAGTAGATGGTGAATCAAAGTAGATGTGGTGAACTTGGGAAGTCCTTGAGTCGTTTTTATATACCTAATTACATTTCGCTAATAACACCTATTACCGAGTTTATGTATCGTGTGTTTTCAGTGACGGAGACGGTAAGGTTCTAATTTGACTAGATCGTGACCAACTGAGGATGACTCGATTTTGCTGGTCAGAACTGCGGGTCATTCCAAATCGCTTCAGTCCCTTTACCGTCCTCAAAAGTGCAAATGCATGAAATCGCTATTCACTATCTGCGGCGCGGTCGGATTTTGAGGGGTCTGGTAAGGAACTTACAAGGAAATGACGTCAAAAGTCTTTGTCTTTGAGAATGTTAATGCAACGATTTCAGGCATTTTGACGTCATTCCTTCCTGGTTAACTCGAACCCAGTCTCCCCAAGGTTCACTCATGATTTTAGTGATTTTTCATAGACATTTTGTGACATTTCTCTAGTAACTGGAAATGTATGCTACATTAGTTTAGGTTGAAGCTATCAATGCTGTTAAGACTTTTCAATTTCGTATTGACTCATCTTTATTTCAGTTAACCCATAAAAATCACTGGCATCTTCTGAGTTGCCTTAATTTTCGTAGTCCAATACCGGTTGCAGATCTTGGAGCGCTGTAACCCATACTGCTGACCATGTTTCTTTTGTAAATTTTGCTTTCGAACTATTATGAAATATCACATCATCCAGTATCCAACCAGGATTACTCCCGGTAGGATAAAGTTGGTGTGATATTTCGGGACATTTGCGACCGTTATCCTAAAAAAGCTATGTAATTTGTAAAATATCAGTGGATGAAATTGATGGACCCCTCAAAGTGTTCGAAATTAAGTAAAGTTTTAAAATATTTAAGGTTTCGAAGTTTGTTGAATATAATATGTTTCAGAGTTACATCAATGATGTAAATGAAGTATTTTGTGGAGTGTGTAAAAACATTTTATCTTACTCGGCTTTTGGAAGAATCTCAAGGCCCGGAGAGTTAAAAGTGAAAATATGTTGAGTCTGTGTGAAAGGATCTGTGCTCTGTGCTCTTGGTAACTTCCATTGGCTCAATTCGGGTATATCAGTTGTTTCTTTAGGCTTGAGTATCTTACGGCACGGATTGTTTATATAAGACAATGACTGCGTGGGTTTTCTGGCATTTTTAAAGCTTAAATATAGATTGGGAAGCGATTGTTCTATAGCAGACTTTAAGCAATATTTCAAAATCCACGTGTATATCTTATTATTATGTCAATAAAATTCGAATGATGAAAACTCTTGGTCACTAATCCCCGGATTACATATGGTTGAGGTATTTCTTAAATAACTTTGCGATGCGAGATCAACTTTGCTTGGCTTAAATATTATTAAACGTTTGCATATAGAAGACTTCATTTCGTCATTGTGTGAATCAAATTCTTGAGGTCAAGGCACTGCCATTGACGCAAAAGGTCCAATCTCAAAAGTGAGTCTGAGAGGACAAAGACTTTTCTTACTTGAAATTTTACTGAAATTTTAGGACTTGCCCAAGAAAAGGGTAAATCTCAAATTTTAAGTTAGCAAAGTGAAAAAGTCTTTTTCCAGACACTGATTTTGAGATTGGACCTTTTGTCTCGATGGCAGCGAAGGTTATGTTGGGGATTTTCTTGATCATTTTTCAATAAGATATTGGTAAGTAAGGACTTTGACCGTTGACTAGATTTTGCGAATCAGACAGACTTTTGTGTGCTCTTATTCAACTGAAACCTCACTTTCTTTAATTCACTACATAATATAACTTACTTTTCATTTTCAGAGATACGGTAGATTAAATAATTTGAAAAATGAAAAAAAAAACAATGAAATTTATGGAAAAATTGCTACGTGGAATGCTGGAATTGGCTTGGAACACTTGCTTCTGGTAAGTGGCCGAGATTGCTGGTTGTAAAATCTGTTTCTAAGTGTGGTAATTATAGGTTTGATTCTTATCATCTAGATTACCACGGCTGGCATTAAGATTAAAAAGAAATAAAATCTGGGCGGTAATATCAATTTGTCCCTTCCATTATTTTTTGCATTTATCATTATGTCTGATTTAGTCATCTCTCGCATGCTGGGCTATGATGTTAGATAAAGTCTGGAGATTACAAAATCTTCAAGAATCTTTGAGGATTGACTTATTTCGCAATTTGAATTTTGACTTATCGTCAATAATCTGATAGAATGTCAAATATGAAAGGCTTGGACCTCTTTTAAATGCATTAAAATTTTTTGCGATCTAAAATAAAAACAAAGACCATATATCCGAGATCGTCAACTTTCATTTATAACAAAAAAGATAAGACCATCTTTGAGCTTTTAATCTTATCCAATCAAATTAAAATTCGATACAACAATTCAATGATTTAGTTGTTTGACTCGTGTATAACACGCGAATGTGTATTCTGTTGCAACATTTTTTGACCGACCTTCTTTATTTTATAACTCGTGAATTACGTACACAGTAGACTCTCCATAACTCGAACGCCAGTTTGTTCGAGTTATAGAAATTTCGAGTTATGGAGTAAAGCTTATAAGGGTCTTCTAACTGATGGGACCAGCAAACTTGTTCGAATTAAGGAGATAACTCTTGAATTACACGTATATGCATTAATCAAAGACTTCTTTTTGGAGCCTCTTGCCCTACGCCCCAGTCACTGTACTCTTTTTATGTAAGAACAAGTCGATAAGAACAATGAGGCCCAAAAATGCTAAAAATAAGAATACAGTGAGAGAAAAAATTATGGGGTAAATTAGTAAAATTAGATACTACATTTTTTTAACATTTAAATTCTATATTAGAGATTCAGCGCTTTTTCACTTACTTTATATTTTTGCAAAAGGCTAGCACGTAACATCGCAGTTTATTCACCCTAATTATTGACATTTTCTAACTATCAACACAAAAAAGCGATGAAAATGATTTTAGTGGAAAGCTAATATTTAAATTCTAGCATTACAATGTTAATCCAGCGTTCCCTTTGATTGCAGTACAACTTTGTATGCCTTCTCATATCAAATGTCACGGATAGTTTGCATAACCAAACATACAGTGCTTTAGGCTATGTGGACTTTTTCTTAAGAATGTGCGTAATGAAAACAATGTGCATGTTTTTCTGTGAGGTATTAGCATGCCAGACGACTGATTCATAATAGAAAATAGGCAAATATTTTTTCAGGACTTTCGTCTAATTTTCTTGAAAATTATATTTTTGAGTTCGAAAATGCTCTTAAAACATTGCTTTAAATATTTTTTTGTCTGAAAGCATTATTTTCTTATATAAAAAGGTGAATCACGAAATCTGTAAGAAATTTGTAAGAGCTAGCGGTCCAGTAGTGATGCATTATCTGTAGGATCAGTTTTGGCTATAACCTAAGAACAAATTAAGAAAAGCACAGCCTCAATTTAAAAGATAATCTTAAGCCTAATTAAATCAAATAAGTGAATTTATAAAGTAAGCATAAGAGATAATTATCTTTCCTTTTTCTGAAGCATTATCAGGTGATGCCGTTTTGCTCTGAGGTCAAAAAGCGTAGGTGTGCAGCTCATGTGCATGCTTATCGTTAGAATCCATAACATGTCGAGCACGCATTTTGTCAGGCCCGGATGAAGCGGGGAGGCTGGGGGGAAGTCTCCTCACTTTTGAGCAAAATAGACTTTTTTCTCCAATTCATAGCAAATTCTACCTCATTAGATCCCCTCCGCTTTTATGGTTGTTCCGCCGGGCCTGTTTGTAATTTGTATCAGCTCGGACTCAAACTACAAAGCCTGCATGTAATGACGTCCATGTAACGTCCATAAGCCATAAAAACTGTAATCTCCAAGCAGATTTAATTGCTCTACGCTAGAATGTATTCACTCTAAAGGCAATGACACTGTAAGAGAATCTGTCTAGATTCGCGGACCGCTTTGATCTTTTTCATCCATCATATGAGCTTTTGAGTGCGCAGTATTTGACTTTTTGTTGTTTTTGTAACCCTTTAGAGAGACTTGGGAAGGTAAGAAAACCCTAAAGGCACGCACATACCCAGTACCTGTTTTTGTCTAAGTATCCCCCCCCTGGTACTCAAGACAAGAAACCAGTCTATGAGGACTAGTATAAGTGAAACTCTTCTACACTTTTATAACCCAAAAGAGTTTTCTATAAACACATCGGTGTCATTCCATGGCTACTTTTACAGACATGTTTCTTTATAAACATTGCACTTATAAGCATATCTAGGCTCAGATATGGTAAAAATTTTAGCATATGCTAAGCATTACCTTAAGCCTACGAAAAATGCATTTTCCTGATTTTGGCTGGGATTTAACGGGTTTTTCGGAGTTTCTCTAAAATTTTGCTTGGGGTCCAAGCATCCTTTATAAGCATTTTTAGCCTTGTCTAGTCCTCGACTTAAGCATCTCCGAGTCTATTTTCAAATTTTTGTATGCTTATAAACAATGTAGTTATAGTTTGAAGTTCTTAAACAATCTGCATACGCAGTCAGCTCCTTAATGTTTGACAATAGAAATGACTTTTTAATATTGAGATTTTTAAAAAACTCTAACAAAACATAACTAATCCTTCTATTTTATAGATTCCTTTTTATGTTCATCTTTCGGTGTATAATCCTCTAACTGCCCTGCAGGAGGTATTAGATATCACTCAAAAACTTTTTTAACCGTCATTTGTTTTAGCTGTGTTTAAGTTAAAGTGATTTTTGATTTTTGTACATTTTTGTACATTTTTCCGTTCGACTTTTTATAATACCGAGTTTATGTATTTCCACTTTTGAGGACGGTAGAGTGGCTGAAGCGATTTGGAAAAACCCGCAATTCCGCCCCGCAAAATCGAGGACGGTAAAAGTGCTGATTTACCGTCATCCTCAGCTGGTCAGGATCTACTCAAATTAGAACCTTACCGTCTCCGTCGCTGAAAAACACACATACACATACACATACATAAACTCGCTAATACAGTGGAGCTATCACTCAAAAACTTTTATAACCGACATTTGTTTTAGCTGTGTTTAAGTTAAAGTGATTTTTGATTTTTGTACATTTTACCGTTCGACTTTTTATAATACCGAGTTTATGTATTTCCACTTTTGAGGACGGTAGAGTGGCTGAAGCGATTTGGAAAAACCCGCAATTCCGCCCCGCAAAATCGAGGACGGTAAAAGTGCTGATTTACCGTCATCCTCAGCTGGTCAGGATCTACTCAAATTAGAGCCTTACCGTCTCCGTCGCTGAAAAACACACATACACATACACATACATAAACTCGCTAATACAGTGGAGCTATCACTCAAAAACTTTTATAACCGTCATTTGTTTTAGCTGTGTTTAAGTTAAAGTGATTTTTGATTTTTGTACATTTTTGTACATTTTTCCGTTCGACTTTTTATAATACAGTGGAGTCTCCATAACTAGAACACGCACGGGGATCACAAATTTGTTTGAATTATGGAAATTTCGAGTTATGGAAGTTTATAAGACATTTTTAACTGAAGGAACGAGAAAACGTGTTCGAGTTAAGGAGACATTCGAGTTACAGAGGTTCGAGTTATGAAGACCCCGCTGTACATTGTTTCAGCTTATGGCTAATGTTATTTGTATTTTTCGTGTTTGAGGTTCATAATGAACTCTTCTTCTTTGAGAATCAATTGAAGAGTCTAGCAGCTGGCAATATTATAGTTTAAAGTTTTAACTGAAAGACATCTTTTTAAGGTCTATGAATTTGTGATCTGATGCAGGCTCTGATACTCTGCGCACGGCACAGCATGGTTTCATAAGATTCGCCGCATCCATGGCCACAGTCTTTTAGAGCAGAGCCTGATGTGAGCAGAGTGGATGATCTGTTCGCTGTATTCCAGACGGACGACTTTTTGCCCTGCCTGTTCTAATTGGTAGAGACGGCAAAGATTGAACCAAAGTTAGTAGTTAAATTCTTTGCTTAGGCAGGGTGCAAAGTGGGCTGTGTAAACCAGAACCTATGAGATTAATAAATTCATGTGGATGCCAAAAAGGCTTGGGTTTATGTCGATGCAAAACGTTTTTTCAACGTTCACCTGACATTATGAGAATGTTTGGTTGTCAATAGGCAATTTCACAGTCGAAATGAATCATGGGTAATAAGGGCTTATTGATGGCCATGATGGCTTCCCGTTGGTTAAATGGTTAAACATCCAAAATTTTAGACCAACAACGGCCCAACTCGTTATCAGAGTGCGACGGTTTTGTTTTGATAACCTATGATTTTTCTTTCTTTACAGTGAAATGGCCTCAGTTCGCCCCAGTCTTGTATTTTAGCTTAACAGCCCAAATCACTTTTGTCGATGTAAACGTTCAGGAAAACTTTCAAGCTCAAGAGTACATTTAGACTATAGGTTATTATAGTCTAAGACAAATCACTATCTAAGAAATAATCCTAAAGCCGCGCAAACAAGCTTTTTTGCCGAAAAGATTTTACAGCCGTTAGAGTTGCCAGTCTTGTTTCTTCGAAACTCTCCCGCCGATTTTTCCGTATACCGCCATAACGCCATACCGCCATATTTTCCCGCCTTTACTATCACTGTAACGGACGATAACATCGTCAAGAATACATTATGTTGGAGATATTTTTAAATCCACATAAAACTGATATTTTTTTATACATAAATAGATTTCATACTCGCGTAGTCAAAATGTAACATCCGTAAAAAGCCGGAATACCATAGGTAGTTATTGATGTGTTTTACTAAAGAAGTATCCAACCTTCGTCTGTGATGCGTTATAATATTGTTGTTACATTTTACTACGAAATCAGACTTCGTAGATTTAAGATATGTTCAATGATATTCATTGAGTTTTATGTATTTACAGTTTAATCTCTCTAATTCGATCTGTAAGGGACCAAAAACTTTCTTCGAATTAGAGAAAGATTTGAATTATAGAGAGTAATTTATACCACTCCCTAACTGAGGGGACCAATTTTTTAATCTGGATTACAGAGAGATTTGAATAATAAAGGTTCGAATTAGAGAGAGTTGACTGTAGAGATATTTTGCCTGAAATCTTAGACCAAATAAGATTTTCTTTACAGGCGTTGAAAATTCCTTTTCATATTGTCTGAAATCAGGAAAAAATTGGGTTATCTGACCCTCTCTCTCGCTTCTACCTGGAATGTTAAAATGTATGAAATAGTTTTGGCCGATTATCAGCTTTTATCGAAGATATTTCATAAAAGATTAAGTTTCAACGGGAGATTTTCCTCAAATAGGGGAGGATCTTTCACGAGACAAATCTAGTGCCAAAACAGTTATTTTTTATATCGTGTGAATTTTATACAGTTTTTGGTCGTTTATGGTCTGTTAACTTAGAAAATATACACGATAGCTTGATATTTTGATATTTTTTATTGCACTGCCTATGAGTGATATAGTTGGGGAAGAGAGAGTTTTGGAGAAAAATTTTGTCTCTTTGCTGGTATTATTTGGGTCATATTGTTATTGAATATTTCAGTTGGTAAAACATAAAGAGCATTGTCCCCCAACGGGGATGATTTTTGGTCAAATTTTCCAGTGGAGTGGGTCCTTCAGCAGTTTTGACACGGCAGTGTTAAAATACTATGTCGAATGAATAAAATATAACAAAGATCATATCAGACCCTTTTAAGGATTTTAAGGATTTCTGCTCAAAGTCTAAGACTGACATAAGCAATTTAAATTTAGATTTTTGTCTGAGAAAGTCATCGGCGTGAGTCACTTCAGTATTTCATGTTATTTTCATAAGGTCTGATCTCTCACTGATCGCACTCCCTGTATACGTCATCATCTCTTAACAGTCGTTTAGAATTCTTCAAAAGATTAAAATAAGCCTAACCTAAAGTTAGTCAGTTTTTAATGAATATGTTAGACAGCTGGAGGTCTGTTATTGTATATAGCTTCGCTGTTTCAGAAAAAAATAGAAGAAAGATATTCATTTAAAGGTCAAATTAGAACATGATTAAGGTGAGCTATATGTCTGGTCTTCTTATTCACTCATCTAACTCTTACTTTAAGTTGGTCTAATGTCGATATCCTCATGTGATTCCGACACCTTTCTTAGGGATAGCGTTAGACCGTTTATTGGCGATTAGCGATTCCGACTTTTTATTATTAAAGAAGGATGTCAGAATTAGATGGGGGTGTCGACATTAGACCAACTTACAGTATATAAGGTTATTGTAGTGATATGCTTTAAACAAGTATTAGATTGTTTTCGTGGAATTTCGGCAGCCACTTTCATGAGGAGAGGGATTTGAAACGAAAAATCCAGTCCCGTCGTTTTGTGTAAGATTCCCATTTCCGCACTAAGCTTCTTGCCACTTGGTGGATGCTTGATTTCAAGGTCACAATGTTATGATTTGAAAAATAATGAATGAAGGGGTCAACGCTTGAGGAAACTTTTGAGAGAACGTATTCAATCAAATGTTTCAAATTTCGTGACAATAACGTGAAATTTCGTATCTGCTTTGAATTTCTTGTTAGGATGATTTTATTAACTTGATTATCGAGTTGTTAAGGTTGATTATTTGATCATTTGCAACTTTAGTTTTAGAGGCTTGATGATTCTGTCATGTTTGATTATTTTCATAAGAACTACTCATTTTTTTTAGGCTCATCTGTTTCCTTGTTTTTTCTTATTAACCTTGCTTATTTTATTGACTTATTGGCTTCCAATCAGCTTATTCGTTGCCATTTCTAAAATCTGAAGCTGGGTTGTTCCCACCCTCATCTGTAACCTGATTCAATGACCTCGTGATTTTCTTAACATGCAGTGATTGTATAACGTCAATGTCTTCTTTTTGACTGTGCTATTACATTGACTTCCAAGCCTTAAGGGCTAGACTCGAGACTCCTGGATGGGAATTGAAACCACTTATTTCCCATCCAGAACGTCTGCGCGTGGTTTTTACACAAATGCCGAATTGAAACTAAAATCTATCGCTAGATTTCAAAAATGCAGTCCTCAAAAACAAAGGAACCGCTAGATGCAATCCGTCGTCCTGATTACGGCGCGTTTTAGGCGCGTTCTGGATGGAAAATAAGTGGCTTCACTTTTTTCTTACCTGGGAAAGGTTAGAGATTCTTCTCAAGCACTTCGGGCTTTAAACTCAATGGGCTATTATCTTATCATACAGCAGGCTAAAATAAAAAAAGTGGTCAATTTTACAGACTTTTAATGACGACTTTGGATTTTAAGTTTATATAGTTCTTGTGATATTTGAACAAGAGTTGGTTGTTTGGCCCAGAAAAGCTATTTGTTTGTATTGAGTCAAGTGATTTAATTTTTTCGAATCCTGCTTGGGGCCAAAGTTGGATATGTGTTTCTTTTCATTGAGGTGTGACTTTTGACAAGGTTTTGTAATAGTGTCATTTCACCTTAACTCTTCGAGAAGGGACCTTTGTTTTTATTTTTGTTTATGAAATTTTTTGTTGTTGAAATTATTGTACTTTTTTTTGTCAAGTTGATTAGAAAGTTATTTTTGAAGGATGTTTGAAACGTGCTGGAATGCGGTGATATTTTGTTTTTAGGATTTCGTGATCGCTGGTAGATAGATAGAGTAGATATTTTACGTGGGTAGGCCAGTAACCTAGGACTTTTAGGCAGTCTTTCGATTTTTTTCACGGGATCCGCTGCCAGCCGGCTCGGCTCTCTTTGAGCTGAACGGAACATTAGAAGGAGCGGGGATTCGAACTGGGAATTCCTGGTTTGAGACAATGACGCTTTTGATCACTTGGCCATCGCTCTTTAAACTTGGTGGCTCTCTGGCTTGAATTAAGCTGAACCTTTAAAGTAATTATCAGATGATTTTCGATATTTGGCTTTAGAGATACCTTTCGTGGTCCTAAGAAACACCTCAAAAGTTCTTGACCCAATTATTTTCCAAAGCTGAGATATTAGAATTGGAATAATAGAACTTCAACGTAAAGACTCATTTTTAGAGATTTCGAAGTCAAATATCTCAGCTTTGGAAAAAAATTGGGTCAGAAGATTTAGAGGTGTCTCCTTGGGCCATGAAAGGTATCTCTAAGCCAAATACCAAAAATCATCTGATAATCCCTTTGAAGTAAAATTTACCAAACTGATTGTTCCACCGTTGAATTTTGAAAACTGAAGGGGCATACTAGGAAAAGCAGGCAATGTCGGCACGATCTAGGTAATTTGTTAGAGTATTTCTCAATAAAGAATATTCGAAGGTTATTACAAGGAATCTTTTTCCAGGAAGAAGAAATTCTAGCCCTTTCTAACTTTATAACCAACAAATTTTAGTATGGATATTTCTCGGAATGTTGGCATGCGTTTTTGTACCACAAAGTTTATCTCACTACACGTTGTTTTTTTATAAGAACATCCAAAATTTTTGAAGCTTTCGGATGTTTTTAACTTTTTGAGTTTTAAGCCTAAAAATGTTCTTAACTTGTTCTAACATTTTGGCCATCGAAGCCTTATATTTTTTCATATATAGTTTGTTCTTATAAAAAGACGTGCAAGACTTCAGAAAACTCTCTGAGATGTGGAACGAAAAAAACCGAAATTGTTGTCAATCGGGAAATAAGTGTGCATCATTAACAAATTGGATTGCTTTCTTTCACACATAGACCGCTAATCAATCAGGTTTGAAACATTTTTTTCATAAGATCTTACAGTAATATCTTTGTTGTTCTTACAAAAGAAATACAACCTAGGAAGAATATTGTTATACAAGTGAGATTATGGTATAAAGCTCTGATGATCGAGGTCACGGTTGTTTTTTGAAATCAAAATCTAGAATTTCTACTGGCTACCGTATTTTGAGCTTTCTACCAATAAGATTGCTTCATTTAATTTTGGAAAGATCCGAACCTGGGAATTGAGATAGCGTCTCCCCGGAAAAAGAGCTTGTGTTACTAAAAACAAGATATAGCAAATTTTTTCTCCAGCACCTTGTCCGACGATGAGAGAAAAATCTCTCGAAATGAAATCTTGTGATCCAAGCCATGATAAACTTCCAATATGAATATTAATTTACGATCCCTAAGTTTTACTATAACTGGTTCTCTCCCTGGTTAGAGTAGCGAAAATGGATCAGTTCAGTTTCTCTCGGTGTTTAAATATTATAAATCCATTCGGAGCTCCCAAACTTTTCATAAGAGCTCAGATTTTGCAGACTGCATTCTGTTCTAACAAAAGAAATTCAGATTTTGTAACAGCAATGGTGTCCTCAGCTCAGATTCTCTTGTATTGGGAATCCATTTGGAGCTCCTCATCTTAGGGTTATGTTTTCATGAGGAGCTCAGATTCTGCAGATTCTACAATTCTGTTCTTACAAAAGAAATGCTGATTTAACTGTATTTGGTGTGAGATGATTATCTTATTAGCAGACCGCAAAAATAATGATGTTTACTCATCTAATACTTAAAATGCTATGTTAATTTAACCTCATTTTCAAAATTGTATGTGCTTGAGCAAAAAAAATAGACTTTTAATCAGGTTTCTGTGGATTCTTGTGTCTTTCTATCGATCAAGGAAATTTTTGCTTTTTGGTGTTGTTCTTTTTATGAAAATTTCTATTGAGTTTGATTTGTTTTGCTTTCTGGTATGTGTGTCGATTTTTGTAAAACGACCAGTACTAGCAGATGTTTCACATACTGTTAAAATACTAACTCGATACCAACTTCAAGAAAAACTGAATTTTAATAAGCATAGTGCCTACAAGGAGAGCGTAATTTTATCTAAAAGGAGAGTACTTTTTTCCCTTTAGGGGGTACGAATTTCTTAGGAAAAATGTACTCCCGGGAATACTTATATTTCCTGGGAAATGTGTACTGGGGAGTACTTATTTCCGAGAAACATGTTCTTTGGAGTACTTTTTTCGGAGAGAACCTTTTTCCTGTGAAATCACCACTGGTACCAAATATTTCACATTTCGTAAAAGTGTATATTTTTCGTCCTAAACTGTCCTCTCTGAGCATTTCCCTATTTTTTTTTCTTTGGCTGATCGATATTTGGGTAAGCGGAATTTCTTCCCAGTTTGATGGATGTTTGTGTTTTGATCTTAAATAGTTGTAGAAAACCGTTTGAAATCTTCATCGTCGCTTTTTTTGGTCATCGATTTTTATCAAAAATAATTTTTCAAAGTCAATCAAACTCCAAAGACCAGACTTAATCAATACGGATATCACTTCTTGATCTCAAGTACTTCAAAGGTTAAGAGCTCAATGAATTGCAACTTAAGCCCTTGTAAAATAAAAAGTCGTAGGATTAAGTGAGAAATCTGCACTCATAAATGAAGGTTATGTTTTTCATGTGCTTGCTCAAAGTTCGCTGTTTTTATAAGCAAGAGTCTACCCCTTGGTCAGGCTTGTGTATGCTTAAGTTTTCAAAGAATCCAGACATATAATCCACCCCGAGCCATTTTTTTGTAAAATTTTGTAAACATTTAATGCAAACAGCGTTCAGATTTTGAGAGCTAGCCGTGTAATGTCTTTTTTTACTTGACCACTTCCAAACCTTTTTGAACAGAAAAGAATTGATGAATTGAAAAATATTTCAGGTTGGCGTATATGTTATGTTATGCTTAGGAAATCTACAGATCTAAGCCTTCATATGGTCATAAGCGTTATAAAATGTATATAATCTGACTCAATCAAGCACGTATCGACTTAATACCTACGTTATCCAAATATGAAGTATCATAATAGTTTTTCATGATGTAGATCATTATATCAAATTCAGAGTTCTCCTTTATTCTCGGTGTCCTTTCATGTTCAAGAGTCTATCGCAAACAAAGGTCTTATCTCCACTTATCCTTGACTTGTATTTGGTTTCTATGAGCCCTAATTGATTAGGTAATGTTACAAAACCACACATACTTTTTAAAGGACGAAACTTTCGCGAGTTCGCGATTTTTCGGCCAAATCGCGAATATTTAGTTTCGCGAAAGTAAATTCCCAAAGTTTCACGATTTTTTCGCCTCGCAGAAGTTTCTTCAGCAAAAGTTTCCACCGCTAAAGTACAGTCAGATAAATCGACAGTTAGACATCCAATGTCGAATCACTCTCGCCAAACATTCAATTTTAGGGAAATACCAGAATTTTGGAGAATCTTCTTCAAAGCTCAAATTACAAAAAGATTTGAAATGATAAGGATTCAACCATAAGAAAGAGAATTGATTACCATGTAACTCATTTGTACACATTTTTTATAAGAACATGCAGATTTTTTAAAGCCTCCAGGTGTTCTTGACTTTTTGAGCGTCAAAATGTTCTTACAAGTTCTTATTTTCACCATTTTTTGTGTATTTTTGTTCATTTTTCTAGGAAATCGGTTGTTTTAGAGTCGCCACAAAGCCCTAAAATAACTTGTTCTTTATTTTTTGGTCATCGAAGCCTTATGTTCTTATATAGTTTGTTCTTATAAAAAACGTGTATTCTTTTACTTTTCACTGTTTCTTATCTCTCATATATCTTTCTCATGTATCCATTTAAATCCTTGTTCAGCGATAAGTGAAAACGAAACTCGATTTGAAAATACCTGCAATTTGAAAATACCTGCAATTAGAAGCTAGTTCCTTCTCCTATAAGATTATCGACATTCTTGCATTTCTGATACGCTCATTACATTTTTAACGAGCTCATGACGTCACAAATATGGTTGACCTGGTGAATTTGTTATTCAAGGAAATGCCCTTTTCCCTAGATTTTGTAACCATGCAAAAAAATTGTGTTCTTATTCCACTCCAATTTTCTTTCCAACGACATTGAAATGAAATTTTGAAGAACTTTTCACCTCTGTTCATTGAACTGTGAATTTAGAAAACACCCAAGCAGGTACATAACGTTCAAACAACTTGCCAGTGACTGGATATTCCTTAAACTTATTTTAAAACGAATTTTAAGCTTAAAAATTGTTCTTAATTTTTGCTGGAAATAGCATACTTTGGAGTCTGCCAAGCCTAATAAATGTTCTTAGCATACTCTTAAGTTTTTTTCCCGTTGGAGATTAATGATCTTTGTTCATTTGTTTCAAAATGGAGATTTTATTTACACATTTACACAGAACACGTGTGATAATCACCCTAATCACGTGTTCTTTTGTTCCACTTTTTCACGCCTCTTTTCATTGTAGTAATTAATTCCCAACCCCTTTAATAACTTCTTTTGTTCTTCTTTCTTTCAGATGTAAATATAGAATAAAGAAAAAATTAAATTATTATATTTATTGAAAAAAAGAAGAAGATTTTTAAACCGAGAAAATATTATTGAATACTGACAAGACGAACAGGAGAGATTTATTCTATTTTGTTTTTGATTATTTTGGAAAACTTGAAAATTCACAGCGGAAAGGTAAGAAAATGTATTTTGTATTCTTTTTACTTCTCTTAAACTTTTTAAGCCTCCCCGCAATGTTCCTAGCCTAGAAATCTAAGCTAGTTTGATTCAGTCACTTGGATAAATCTGATGGTTAAGTTGTGACTGAATAACAGTATTCCAAGGCAAACTTAAAATCCGTAAATATAAAAACTATTTAAAGCGTCGAAAACGCTATCGTGCCATTAGCCTAGCCTTGTGAATACCGGCTTAGTTAACTAGGCTACAATGTTCCCACCCATCCCACCCATGTTCTCATCATAAAATTGTGAATATGAACAACATCCATCTAGCCTAAAGGAAGAAATTTTGACGGAAATATAATTTTATAAATTTTAGCTTTTATCGACCTCAAAACAGGTTTTTAGTTAAAATATCCTGCAACCACTTTCCCTCCTTTTGCTGACACTTTCTTATTGTAGAAGCTAACTGAGAAAGTAATGGTTTATTTATTTCCAACTCATCAAGGTGGCATGAAATCAAAAAATAATAAACGTTGGCCTTTGAGTTTAATTAGAATTTTTTTCAACCCACTCAAATATTTCCACATGAATAAATTACCATTAAAACTGGAAAGTATGCCATATCGCGAGCGAGAAATCATTACACATTTTATTTATATCCAACGCCGGATTGTCTTTCACAGGAAATTCTGTTTAAATGTAAATATTGTGTCATTTGCTTCCATTAGAATATTTCATTTATCACTCTATATCCAGGAAATATCATAATTTCTATAACCTTTATGGGCTATATCAAGATTATTGACGCTTGTGTGTTTCAAAACTTTACTTTTTAAAAAATACGCCAATATTTCTCGAGCTGGATGCCCTTTAAAATTCATGATTTTTGGTTTCAAAAGGTCCAAGGCTAATGATGTGTATCGGACTTTTAAGGAATGCTTTTATCACATCTAAGATCATTGCTTTAAATCCTTTTTCACGAGTCATCTTAGAGTTGTTCTTAATTTGCTATCATGTTTTGACATCTTTTAGTCTAGTTGTTCTTATACAAGGTCGGTAATACATTTATTTTACTACACTGGAAGTGTAAAACTTAATGGAATGACTTTTTTCGAGCCAACACTAAGAATTTATTTAGTACAAATTAGTCTAAAACACTAATAGAAAAAGCACGGAGTATGAAACTGGGACACATATATATATATACTGAGGAACAGATAATGTGTTTTTTTGAAATATTTTTTGACTCATATTGAGTTACTTCTTTCCATCTTAACTCATATTGAGTTACTTTCTTCCTTAAAGTCATTTTAGATCACTAGTTTTACATTGACGGGTTTCTATGTCATCATATTTTCCTTTTCTACTCCAATCTGATTGATTTTCTGTGAATGTTCATTCTAGATTTTTGTTGTATTTTTATTGTCTTTTTGTTTTGTGGGTTTTTGTCTTTATTGTTTCCATTTTGAGTAGTTGAAGGTTTTATACTTCTAGACTATATATATATGTGTATATATGTATATATATGTAATAGTTGCTAATCAAATTCATTAGTAACATATTTTTAGGATTGAATAAAAAACTCTTCCGAAAACATTTTGTCAAAATTATCATGTCATTATTTTTCGATTGATGACAATATTCTCGTCAACAACACCTTTGTGTTATATCCTGTGCTAAATAGTATTGGCTAAAATCAAATGCTAAACGACGAAGGAGAAGGATTCACTATGCTCCCTATATGGAAATCGGCGCTCTCCAACACATGAAAAAAGCAATACAGATCTGCCGATGAAGACTCAAAACCCACTTAACAATCCATAACAGCCAATCTCCTTTTTTCCAGCATTTGTCAACTACATTACACTATTGAACTTACGAGAAAAATTTCCGTTTCTTTCTTTCATTAATTTGATAGTTTTCTCATCAAAGTTCTTTAAAAAGCGTGAATCTAGTTATCATGAAGGAGCGAAACGTTAACATTCCAACGACCTCTAGTCAGGACCGAAAATTCAATAACCTATTTTAAACAAAATAATTTGACCATGTTTTTTAACTGAGATTCGCTAATAAAATTGAGGTTGACGCAGTGCATTTTTTAAAAATTGTCTATCTTTCCAAAACTTTGCCCACAGAAGTTATTCGCATGCTACACTTCGATTTTCCACCATTATCTTAATTGTCTTTTCAAAACATTTCAGTATTTCGGCATTTTCAAAAGCCTTGACCCTAATTACTCCTCCTTCCAGAATATTCAATATATTGTATTCAGAGTCGTATGTTTGTAATGCAGTAAAATATATTGCAACTCCTACCTTGTCCCATCTTACCGATGCTTGACGTTACAAGCAAAATAAAGAATTCTAAAAAGAAATCATTTCCGTAACCATATTTATAAATTCTTTAACTTCCTTGCTATTAAATATCAAAGTGAATTATAATGGTTTGCTTACTCTGACTTTATTTCATTTCATTTCAAGATATTTCTAAATATGAACAATCGGTGCAAAAAACTCTAAAGTCGTAGGCCTACATACCGTAACTTGGTCTAATGTCTACATCCCTCGTCTAAATTCGACATCCTTTTCTAGAGCTGAAAAATAAAAAAAAGGTCGAAATTATTTTTCTTTGCTTAGTGATAAGGGAGGATAAATCTTTTTTCAATCATTGATTTCAACTTTCATATTATTCCTATCTCTAAAGAAGGGTGTCGAAATTAGAAGACGGATGTCGAGATTAGACCAACTTACGGTATGGCGGACACCTTTGGAACAGCCCTTTTTAAATTATTCCAAAAGGCACTTCTAATTGTCTTAATACCCCTCTCGCCTTCCGATGCTGGTTATATCAGATATTTGGAGAGTTGACGACTAACAACAACTGCACTGAATATTTCAACGTTGTTTTAACGTCCAAATAACGTTATTTGGACGTTATGAATGTCACATGGACGTTGTTTTGACGTTGTGTGCTGGCTGGGACTGCACTGAATATTTCAAACTTCAATTGTGGGTTTTAGTAGGAAGTTTTTGAGCATGTGTCTAACAAGGAGCCTGTTTTCATGACTTTCAAACCTATGGAACCCTTGAAAGTTTTACCAAACGGCCCCTTGAAACCCTTGAAAATTGATGAAAATTGATCCTTGAAACCCTTGAAATGGATCCTAAAATCCAACCATGAAACTGCACTGAATATTTCATCCTTCAGTTGGGGTTTTTGGAGGAAGTTTACGACCTTGTATCAAATAAGATCCTGTGTGGAGACAGATGTTTAACAATACTTGCTAGTTAGAAAGTTGCCTGACGATTGTCACCAAAGTGGCATGAAACTGCCAGTAGCAGAATAAAAAAGTGTTTTTTCTTCCTGATTGGCTTGTTAGAAAGAACGAACGAAGATTTCCCAGTTCTTGATAGCAGAAACTTAAACAATTAAGATTATCCGTACATAGACACCGTTTTATCATGTTTTTTAATGTGTTATATCCCCTTGTCTAACAAATGTCTAAAACAAGCTTCCTGGTTATGCAATGCATGTTATAGTTATGTTACCCTTGCTTAAATTATATAAGTCTTGGCCTGTACCAAGCTCTTTATAATGTACTTTAAGCTTTTCGGCAAGTTATTGGCAGTGAGGGTTATTAAGAATGGTATGATACAGGATCAATAAAGCTTGGACGAATCGGTAAATTCATCGGTCTTTCAAGACGAAGATTAGCCTGTACCTGGACGATGTTATCGTCCGTTACAGTGATAATAAAGGCGGGAAAATATGGTGGTATACGGAAAAAATCGGCGGGAAAGTTTCGAAGAGCTGACAAACTCTACTGACTGTAAACTCTTTTCGGCAAAAAAACCGTTTGCGAATTTTCTTCGGCTTTGGGCTTATTTCTTAGATAGTGATTTGTCTTAGACTGCAGCATAGTCTAGCCTGTAACATGTTCTTTAATTCTATATAAGCTTTTAAGGAAGTTATAAATAGTGAAGGTTAGATGCGGTATGATTTTCTTCTTTATTGATTTGTGATGTCGGTTTGTGATGAAATCAGAATTAACACGCCTGTGTTAAGCGTTGTGTTTTCATGCTGTGTGTGGCAGTGGCGTACCGCATTGCGTCGCCGCTTGCACTCTTTTACCAGAAGCAATATATTTCAATTGTCTTGAATATTTCATTATATGTTTTATTCGTCGGTGAGACTTCTGTCGTGGCTCCGTGCCGACATTATTGATGATCTAACAGAACGTTTTACGGCTAATTCGATGCTTTACTTCTGTATGGTCCTGGTGTAGACTAAACGTAGTCGGATAAGAATTACCATTTCTTGAATAAAAGAAACCACTTTTAAGTGACGTGGACCGCTATTAAAGGCAGATCCAAGCATGCTATTTTCATTAAAATGAACTATATTGGTATTTTTATCTCGATGCTAATTTCAAAAATTTTATTGCTCCATAATTTTAATATGGATGTGAAAACATTTCAAATCTATTTTGAGAAAATTGGAAAGAGTAATCATCAAGTTTAAATGCCTCTTTAAAACAGTCATTATAAATCCTTGGGAGCAAGCCAAAAACTATTTTAAAAATAATTCATAATTATCTGCAAAAACGGTTTTTCTTTAAATCATTAAACTTTTTATAAGCCCACAATCTTCATTCTATAATACAGTCATGATTGAACTTTTTAAACCACTATTTCATAATTTCAGAAGATATTAGGGTATTATCACCTTATAACATTCAAATTGATTATAACATTCAAATTGATATTATGGTATTAGTACATCATAAACTTTCCATAACAATGTTAACACATTCCCTTGCCTCGACGAGCCATTGACAGTAAATTATTTAACCGAAAAATGTGAAGTACAGGGTTTTTTTCCATAAGAACAAAGTATATAAGAACATAAAGCTTCGATAGCCAAATTGTTAAGAAGAAGTTAAGAACATTTTAAGGCTTTGCGGACTCTAAACCACCCGATTTCTCAGGAAAATAGACAAAAATATTCACGAAATAGTTAGATTACATGTTAAAAACATTTTTAGACTTCAAAGTCAAAAAGTTAGGCTTCAAAAAAATTGGATGTTCTTATAGAAAAACGTGTAGAGTCTCTATAGCTGGAAAAGGAATGGGAACTAGAATTTGCTCGTGCAATGATATGTGAGTAAAGTAGGCATTCGATTTACAGAGTTGCGAATTATGGAAAACATACGAATTCATATAAACACCTTCTACCATGTTTGATAAAAACTGGATAATTAATTTTCCATTCCAAACGAACAATCGAGACTTGACTTGCTTTCAGACAATATGATGTGTTATAATGTCTTTTAGGTTTTCACTTCATTTTCTTCGTTAATTTAACGTGTTGAAAGATCTGTTGATTAAAATTTATTCACGCGACCGCGACATCAGATTATAAAAAGACAAGACAGGGTCTCCTGTCTACTTTTCACCATGTGTCCAGATTTGTGCCCTCGGTAAACACAATTTTAATTGAATAAAGAGCCAGATCTAAAAAAACGGGTAAAAAAAATGTTGTTGTTTTTGTTTTGTTTTGTTTTGTTCATCTGGTCCAAACTCGTGGATACTTTCTAGCTTGATTTAGTCAGTTGTCATCACATAGTCGCTACATTGCAGCAGTGACATTTTCAAAAAATATTATAAACGAAAATTTGTAGTCTGAATCGCAGACCTCTATAAAACCGCAGGTAGTATATAAGAATCCGTTAGTGGATGCCAGCAACCTAAATTTTTTTGATAACTTTCCTTTTTTCATTTTCCTCGCCTTCTATATTAGGAAAAATAACTTAATGGTCAATAGTTCCATTGATAAATTTCTCTCGCTGCTTGCACGTACCATTTTGTTTTCTCTTAATCATAAAAGGAAATCAAAATGACGTCATCGAGTCATCATTTTCGTATTTTCATCAAATTTTTCTAACCACAACACATCCTGGTTGGCAACTCAAAAATGCTTAAACTTCAATCTTACTTTCCGTATAATGAGGTCAAGGAAAATTCTTCTTTGAAATTTGCAGTACAAAATTAGATTTTGAAAAAATATTTGTATTGTAATGAGAAATAAGGGTTTAAGCCCAAATTTTGACACTCGCAACTATTATTCAGCCCCTTACCCATTGATAAATAAAAGCGTTTTTATACCAACGTCCATTTGACATCTATATAACGTCTTTGAAAGCCCAAACGAACATTGAAGCTACGTTTGTGTTCCATCTACGAAACCAGGAAACTTTTAATGATATTTTCTGAGAAATAGAAAATTTTGAACCTAAAGAAAACGAGGAACTAGAAACTGCACTACGTTTTGAGTGTCATGACAGTTGAGTGATTCTGTAATATTGTAGTGTCATAAAAGTAGCAATTGTTTTCCATGGCGCTACCTCTTTTGCTATATTTAGGTTTTACCTTGAAACCCGCAAAAGCAAAAATCACAAGGATAGAGTTATCTTGATTTTTCGCAAATTTATGAAAGGGTTTAATGAGAATGAAGATAATTTCACTTAGCATCAATGTTGCTATGACAACACTTTAAGCTTTACATCCTTTAACTTCGATGACCTTTTTGTTTGACCAAATAAAGATATTCTCACAAAATTATGTATGTCATATCGATGATGTTGCCAAAAGTTATAATTTGAGCAATTTCCTTTTGTGCTGATTGTATCAATTGAATTTGAGTAAGTTTAAAAATAAGTTAGTCGCCTACAGTCAGAAGGTGTCCCGAAGGCTTTTTTAGTTTAACAGTCTACCCGATGGATGGAAAGAGCACCTTTTCCCAGGATTGCCCCCATTCATTCCTGATTCTTGTTGTTAAAATTACTGATTCCCGGGGGGGGGGGGTACCACCCTTGCCGACCGACGAGGTTATGCCGCTGCGGCTCGAAAAATGTACCCTACGTGGGACTTGTTTTTTGCGAAAAAGTGACCCTGAATGGGACCGAAATTCCAAACTTTTCTCAACTTTTCCACTTTTTTCCCAAATTCGCCCAAAAAGGTACCCTACGAGGAACTGATTTTTTTTTATTTTGGTGATTTTCTAAGTGTAAAGTGCGCCCAACGCTAAAGACTCAATCGATAAATTGAGAGCCTCCTTGGAGCTAGCTAAAAAGGAAACTAATTAAGACGATTGAAATTATTCGGTCTCACTATATTAGTCATTTTTCAAACACTAAAAATGTTAAATTGGTTCTCTTAAGGGATTTATCTCCAAGGCTAAATATAGTCCCTAAATTTCATAGTCTCAAATCGTTATAATTTGAATTTGAAAGAAAGTCGTTTGAATTGTTTTCTTTGGTTTAATCAAAGTCAATATACCCCTTTTGTACCTCGTAAACTAAGTTCTTTATATCTAAAGCCTATAATTTTGTTTTGACAGCATTGGATTAACATGACTTTGTTAAATCTTGGGAAAAAAGCGTTGTTTTCGGATTGTGTTGACTTTAAGTCTGGCTGCCATATTAGAGATTGTTAAACTTCTGGCCATTTTCCTTTATCACATGAAACAAAAATCGTGAATATAAAAGTAATACAGTTTAGAAATGTAGATTTTTTATTGTTGTGGACGATTATTTTAGGATATTAAGAGGATATTAAAGGATATTGGAGCTTAGTCCCTTCGTAATCCCTGGTTAAGCGATTTGTTGTGTGTGCTTTTTTTAAGTATTTTTTTGTGAAAATAATTTTTCAAAGGACATCTGGTATCTGTGGCTGATTTCTAATAATTTTCTCCTCCCAAATTGAAATCCTTAGATTTTCCGGGATAGGAATTGGAAGTTGGAATTTCCTTTACGACTACATAGAATTGTAGCGACGACAAAATCAGCTTTTCAGAATTCGCTACTTTATCCCAAGCTGACAAACAACCCCAGCTGGCAAACAACGTTGTTTTAACGTTCATCTAACGTTATATGGACGTTGTGAACGTTAGATAAACGTTAAAACAACGTTGTGTGCCAGCTGGGACTCCTTTCCTTGGTGAAACTTTCATCAACTTGGGCATTCTTCTCGCCGGGTCCATTCCCTAAACATTTAAAATCACCCCCTTCTCACAAACCCACCGGGACCCCTTCCAACTAGAAAAATTGGCTGAAATATCGTCCTCAGTGCAAAATTATGCTCTTATTTTTGTCCCCGCTGAAAATAATCTGATAAGCAAATCCCCACTACAAAATATGTTGCTATTTTTCCATCCACAGTGAATTTTCTGACTTGAAAACAAAAGAATTTACATCCCCAGTCATATAAAATATGGGAATATCAATCCCCATTGAGTTATGGTCCGATATTTTTATCCCCACTGGCTGAAAAAATCCTGCCGGGTCTGTGAGAAGAGGGATGTCTTTAACACGTTGCACTTGAGAATCTCTAGCTGAAGACTAGATAAAGAAAATAGCAGGATTCCATTATCTAAAGTGTTTCTAAATGCTTCATGTATAAATTTTAGTACTCAACTTTTAAGCTATGTGACGTGGGTATGCAGTCTACAAGATGTTTTTTTAACGCGAACCCAACCGTGAGCCGCTCTAGTCTATATGTGGGCCCTGTTATGTTTTCATTTCGAAGTCAATTTTTCAAAAAACATTATCGGTTTTTTCGAGGTCAGACAAGTGTTTCCAACACACAGAATGAAACTTGAGACGGAGAATTTTCTCCTTCACAAATGAAGTGACAAACGTTCTGCTAAGCGTGATAGAAGTTTTAATCTGAAATTTTTTTGTGTCAGGAAAATGGGGGAAGGTTTTCTTTGATATCAAGTATCTAAAAACCCTATCTACATCAGGACAGGAGTAAAATTAAATTCCTAAATGAATTTTACAGAGGTTTATAAGCTCTTTGTCAGTGGAGCCCCTTTGATTGAAAGCTTGATAGTTGGAGCCATAAGGGAATCTACCTACGATTTAGAGTGTTTCTTAAAATCTTTTTCAATCGACTCTACAAGAGCCATCAAAAATCATACACGCGCCTACACACTATAAGGGATCTTCCTTTGACTTTAGAGTGTTTCTTAACAAAATCTTTTTCAATCGACTCTAAAAAAGCCATCAAAAATCATACACGCGCCTACACGCATATAGACTTCTTGTTTCTTTGAACCACAAAATCCGCCTGTCAAACTATCCATCACAATGTTTTACATTCGAATTTCCGTTGAAAACGAATAAATTAATGTCAGGATGAGTAACTTGCTCGAAAATAAAATCAATAACGACGATGCTTTAAATTTACAATTTATCGTCCTGTCTTCTTCTTGTCTCCTGAGTTGTTGTTTTTTTGAGCAAAGTTTTTATATTAGATTCTATCGTAGTTAAAGTAATGAAAATTATTTTTTCAACAGTATATTAGATTCTATATATTTCAATATATTATATTCCTGTATTTGGCAATATTGTCAACATTGTACTGTCAATCTTCCAAAGGTTAATACCAAACAGTCGACTCTCGCTAATTCGAGCTTGAATTTAATTCGTTCGAATGATAGAAGTTTCGAATTAGCAGAAGTTCAATGAATAGCATATATCCCTATATTTTGAATCAATTCCCCAGAAACATAGCCCAGACGGCACACAACGTCAAAACAACGTCCATGTGACATTCATAACGTTCATGTGACATTCATAACGTTCAAAAAACGTTATTTGAACGTTAAAACGACGTTGTGTGCCGGCTGGGAGGTTAGCGTAAAACAATGTCTTCTTTTGTATTTGTGATTTTCTTATACATAAAAGAAGGAAGATTTATTTTTGAATTGTGAAACAATCCAGAAATCCGTCGCCAACGAAATAGAAACGATTTCTTTTTGACGTTGACGTCATTTGCAGATTCTTGATTGTGGGTTTCGTAACCGTAATCCTTTATCGCTTCCCTGCGTGTTGCACGTTTACGCAGGCAGCCAACTCGATTTAAAGTGGTTTTAATCGAGTTCAGTAGCCATACAAATCGAAAACAATATAGAAATATGAATTTTTTGGACCATTTTACCAGACTTTAAAACCTGATCCATAGATTTCAAGAATTGATACCTAGACGATTCAAATTCAAATTTTCAGCCCTTTGAACTTCTATTTTGACGTGGAAATTTTTGAATAGAGCGAAAGAATTTGTTGCTGGCAGTAAATAAACTTGGTTTGAAATTTTGAAAGAAGATATTAACACTGCATGTTTTGACAATTTAGCTAAGCAAAGAAAAACATTTTTTATTTCTGCGTGGAATAGATGTCCAAAATTGGTAATCAAAGCTTCATTAAGATGCAACTATCGTAAAATGGTCAAATATAGAAAATATAGTACCCCTAAATTACAAAACTAATTGCCCATTTCAAACGTTCAACGGCCTGTAAAGATTTTTGCAACGATCTAATTAAAATACAGTTAGCAGCTGCTTTCATAAATCGATTTTCCCTTTGTAAAGACCTATTTTCCACTCCCCATTTTGGATGGAAGGACCTTCATTAACGTCATTGCGGCTATTAAGTACGTTCGATATTCAATCAAGAACCTGTATTATTGATCATTTTCCAATGTGACGGGGCCATTCAAAAAGAAGTTACTTTGCTATATTTCGGCTTTTTCAAGCGTCATTCTTATAATGTCCTTACCGAAGCATTAGTTAAAATTGGATTTTTCCCATTTCAAAACTTGTTACAATATTAATGGGCCTCGTTAAAGGGCCAATAATCAGCTTTTTAAATTTTCGAATGCGTGTTTTCAAAAACCTGAAACTTCACGATTTACCGTAAAAACTGGCATCAAAAATTCTGCCCTTACAAATACATTAGTTAAAATTGGATTTTTCCTATTAAATAAAAAGAGAACAACATTTGTTAAAAATTGAAGTGTGATGGATTTTTCCTATTTCAAAACTGTTACAATAATGGGCCTCATTAAAGGGTCAATAATCAGCTTCTTAAGCTTGTGAAAGCATGTTTTTAAGAACCTGAAACTTCACTACCGTAAAAACTACCATAAAACACCTATTCTCATGGAGGCTCATTAAAATCTCTTCAGGGCTTTGTCAACGTCAATGAGATTAATTTTTAATTTGACAGATTCATTGAATACTGACTATACTTAATTATGTATTAAAAATCCCTTTAAACTTTTGAACTCGCTGTAATTAATCCAATGATTGAATTTAATATGAGGTAATTTTAAAGGCTTTTTTTCAACTTTTTTGAAAACTTAAACTGTTTTTACTTTTCTTTCTTCCTGCTTCGTCGCCTAGGTAATGCCACCCTTAAAATTTAAGATTTACTTATCTGTTCAATCAACGGACACTCCAAAATAGCAGACAGTCATTAAATAGAACACCCCATAAATCCCTCACGAATATCCTATAAAACACAAAATGCTATTTAGCGGACAACTTTGTCCGGTAACTGTCCGCTAATTGGTAGATTGACTGTATCTTAAATCCCTTCTAGAGCAACTTTCAAGATTCTAGTAAGATGTTTTAAATTTTTGAGATCAGATGCCAAAGGGGTATTCCTTACAAACAACATCCCTGTATCATTGATTTAAAATGATTCTTAGAAGGGAGGGGAAATTGTATCAAAAGTCGGGCTTTTCTTCCTCGGAATGAGAATTATTTCAAAGGGATGTTTTTAGGAGCTATAAAGTTTTTCTCAAGGAAGAATAGTCTTTAAAAAGAGTCTTGAAAAAAAATGATTTATGCATAGAGTTTTCATCATGTTTTGAGGTTTCACTTGACAAGGAGGAGATTTCTTCTCGAAATTCTCGAAAGATTTTGTAGAATCTATTTCATTTCAAGATATTTGCTTGTCTTAGGATGAAATTAATTAACCTATTTTTTTCATTCCTGATTCTATCGTTTTTAGAAAACTCGACGCATACATATACACGGAACCGAGAAAGCATTAGACAGCAGACGAAACCGTGACCGAAAACTTTCCATCGAATGCAGAAGGAGACACAGAATTCATACCAAAACTGAATTGCGAAAAAAAGAAGAAAAAGTTTTTTTCATATACGGATGTTAAAAAATTCCGGTATCAGGATTTGGAACATAATACCATACGTCCGCTACATATTGTCCGCTACTCATTAAAACACTAAATGACCCACCTATTATCGATCAAAAGTTAATTACCTCAAATGATTCCATCATATACACATAATTAGCTACATGGTAGTGTATGTAACCTTAATGTCAACAAAGAAACAAAGAGAAGAGAAATAGAAACAATAGAAAGTGATTAACTTTGATTTCAAACAATGGCGACTGCATTGAAATCAGGAAGAGGTGAACAATTTACTTCGCGTAATAATATACCTGACGAACTAATCAAGCGTTTTTCTTCAAACGGGATCAACAAGGACACGAGTAAGACGTCCCAGGTTAAAGGACCTACATCCAGTAGAAAACTACGTTCAGCATCAGCCGCTCAACTCAATAGTGGTGCATCAAATAAAGCGAACTTAGAGCGGATTTTATTAAGTGTGCCGTTAGACAATGATGTAGCAAATTTCAGTGATACCGAGGGACCGACTAAACACAGACTACCGTTATATTCCGAAAATTACGAATCGGAATCATTTTGTTTACCATCATCGGGTTATAAATCCGATTCGGACGGTCGTGGAAGAAGTAAATATAAAATCCGGACAAGCCATTCAGCCAATCCTACACCGGATCAATCACCTGAAAGACCTGCGAACAGAGCTTCCATTCGACGTACGCGTTCGCTGAACGTGCCATCAGAAACAGACCGCGTTCAAGATATCAGACAACGATTACAAGATTGCAAACGACAAGAGACTGTTCGAAATTCAACCAAATCGAATATACACGAACGTTTAAAACAGTTGGGTGTTAGGGGTCTGAACACGAGTAACAACCCTACAGTATCCAATCAAAAGACAGTATACGATACACGAAATACACTTCGATCACGCTCGCTCAATCAAATCGCATCGACCGAAAAACAAGAGGAAGCATCAACCAATCGGAAAGCTCATCCTCCGAAAGGAACCAATCAGAAAGCACCTCTTACAAAAGGAACTAATCAGAATAAAGAGACTGTTAACGAGAAACCTAAAACAGGTGTCTCAAGATCGAAATCGTTCACTGCTCCACGAAAGACAGAGGAACCCCGAAAACAACCAAATAAGGAAAAAGTCGAAAATCCAACGAACAATAAATCGGTAAATACTATTTTAAAACCGAGTCCGAATAGTGCTTTTGATAAAGTACGACAAACTTTCGGTACCGCCAAACGAGTACAACCAGTAGCCGGTAAAAACGACAATTTACGTTCAAGTTCGTTTAGTACTTTACAAGACGCTTGGGAATCTCGTCGTGCTTTTGATAAAAAGTCGTCGGCAACGAACACTCGGAATACGACAACGTCAAATAAATCACAACACGAACATTCAACACAAAACACTTACGCAAATTCACTACACCAACCAGCCATTTATACAAACTTTATTTCCGACGTTGAAGGAAACGACATTGTATCTCGACGCCGAGAAAGACGTCGTTTAAAAAAAGAAATTTATAATCAACGACATATTTCCGACAAATCAGACTCGGAAACTGAAACTGAAGACTCGCATTTCGCTCGTCACGCGTTAGAAAGACTTGAGAGGAGACGATCGAATTCGAATCCCCGACGGACACCATCGCGTTCCCGACAACTTAGCGACGATTTTGACGGTAGCGATAGTAACGACGAAAACAATAACGAATGTCCGTCGGATAAAACACTCGACTCTGGTGTTTTTGATTTAGCATTGAGCAACTTATCGGCGAATATTTGTAAACTTTCAAACCGGTATAACAGTGATGAATTCTTAGCAGATTGTTTGAGTCCGAAATCAGGTTACAGCTCGGCCACCGAGAGTTTAGCCGAAAGTTTAGCCGAGAGTACAACGACTTTTTACGACAGCCCTGACGAAAACGATATGGATAAACGTAAACGAGGAGTCGTCGGAAAACCGAAAGGCTTTAAACCGAAAATTGATAAAACAAGCGCCAAAACAGCCGTATTAAATTCAACACGCGCCAAAACGTTACTAAATGGGACATCGCAACCGCAGAATGTTAATTCCTCAAACAAAGGGAAACCATCAACCACAACAACTAAGACAAATGACAATATTGAACAAAACGGCGCGTCATCAAAAGACAATATTAAACATAATGGCGCATCATCCAAACAACAAGAGTCATCCGTTTCTGACTTAACAAAACCTCAAAAGAAATCATTAGAGGATCAACACAGACTACAGAAAAAAGATTCCGTAAAGCGAAACGCATCCCTCAAATCAAATAAAACATCAACAAGCAAAGACGCGTCTACAACAGAAACGAAACAAACTTCTACAAATTTACCAAAAGAGGGTTTGAGCAAGGACAACCCAAAACCGAACAAGGTCATCAAAGAAGCAATCGTTAAGAAAGATTCGATTAAAAGAACATCGTCTACGTCATCAAAGAGTAAACTCGAGAAGACTTCAAGTAATAATACAACACAAAAGAAAACTGACACTGTTCCAACAGCGAGTAAAACACGCACTGAGAAAAAGCAAGATAATTCAGAACAACAAAACACACCAAAGAGTAAAGACGAAAAGATTGAAGTGAGTACCTCCGAAGACAAGAAATCAAAAGATAGCCCACAGACTGTTAAAAAGGTACCACCACCCGTACAACCGAAGAAGAAGATTGCAGAGAGTAAATCCGTCGATGCTAGCCTACCAAAGAAGTCTACCGCGAAGGACCAAGAAGTTGATTCGAGATCGAGTGATGAAACAACCGGACCACCAACTCCGCCAAAGACATTAAAAATAGGAGGATTAACGCCTCGTAAAATTTCACACCACCGTTGCAGTAATTGTACACCCACAGACGAGTTGTTCCGAAGTGAATCGCCCTCTCAACTCACCAAGAAAACTCGACGTATCTCACACCACAATTGTGTCAGCCCTTCGAACGACAGTCGGAGCAGTACGCCAACTAAAACACGTCGCACGTCACATCTAGGTTGTTTTTCACCGACAGAAATACAACGTCACCAAACGTCAGATGGAGATTTAACGCCGACGCAAAAACGACGTCTATCAACAACTTTTAAACCAGTCACTAACAACTCTGACAGCTCAGCATCAGATAACAGTCGAAGTAATACACCGATATTGAATCACTCAGCTGACTCAACATCACCCGTAGCAACGCCGACCAAAACAAAAGAACGTCGAATATCACATCATAATTGTCTTGAAAGTCCAACATCAGAATCAAAACCATCTTCACGCAGACACTCATTACAGCACAACAGTCCGACACCTCAAGATTCCAACAACAAAATGAACGGAAACTACCGAATACAAGTCGGTGAAAAAACGAACATTGTCGTCGGTCCTGTCCGACGAATTGACGAAATTCAACCGAAATTAGCACGCGAATGTATATCAAATACCTTATCAACATCAAATAAAAACGGATTTAAAGATATAGAACACGATTTACAAAGCACACAGCTTTCATCTATAAAAGAGAACGGTGTACTTCTTAATGGAGTTGATGAACAGAGAGATGTAATTATTTCTATTGACAATCATGATGATAAAAATGGAATTAAACAGACAAATGTTCTCTCAGATGAGAGAAAGAAAAATGAGTATGTTGGAGAGAGGAATACTAATAAGGAGCAAGGGGATATGTCTTTTCATAATCACAACAAAAACAATCGTAGCATGACTAGATATTCATCAACGGCCGATCAACAAACACAAGAAAACAACAAGCGTCGCTTCATACGCCAAGGTGAATCCATCGAAGTCCATTTATCCTTGGATCCAGCAAACAAGACAACAGGAGGTCCCAGCCAATCGCCAAAAGTTGCTCCAAAACCGAACATTAAGAACGCTTCAACGAACACAGAGAAACAACACTATCACGCGAATTGTCAAAGTTTACATAAAGCTGTCCAGTGTTTACTCATCGAGAACAATTCTACTGAAACCAATCGACAACCATCGACGAAAGTTTTAGATGTTAGCGAATTCAACGAACAGTTGACTATAAATGAACAAGTTGTTAATGAGTTTGGTACAGGATTCTTAGATCACATCCATTTAACGTACCCTAAGTATCTAGTACCAGAATCTAAAAAGCAGACACAGGCTGAGGTGGAGGATAGTGACGAAGACGGGCTAGACGAGACAGACTCTGCTCAACCATTACAACGCTTACAAAAAGCGAAAGATAAATCGTCACATTTAAAGATGGAGAATACACGACTTCAAGAACTTTTATACGAAGTTGAAAAAGCACGTGCTGGGACTATGAAAGCATTGATGCATGTCAATACAGTCTTGACCAAAGTGCAAGGACAAAATACAGAGCTTGAAAGTGAAATCAAAGTTTTTGATCACGAGAACCAACAGCTGAAGGACAATGTTCAATCCTACCTCGATAAAGAACAACAAAACATTGATAACTTCAACGCCAAAAAGACTGATCGCTCTTTATCTATATTCGTTGACCAATGGAAGAAGGAGAAAAAAGAGCTTTTTGCCCAGCTACGTGCTTTGAAAACTCAAAAGGAAGATAGCGAGAAAGCCAATACTAAACTACAAGCTCAATACAAGAAAGTGAAGGAACAGTTAGAACATTCGAATGAAGCTTTCGCTAAAACGTTGGAGAATAATTTCGAAGCCACCAAGCGGATGGAGGATGAGATGAAGCGTTTATTGGATGACCGGCAGACTATGTTGCAAAAGATGAATGAAGGGAATAAGTACAAACGAGAGATGGAAGTTCTGAAAACAGAAATTGAAGAACTCCAATCACAAAATGAAGAGGTATGAACGATTTTGTTGTTTTCTTTTTTCATTTCAGGGGTTTTGGTTTTGTCTCTCTGAAATAGTTCACAGATTGAATTTTATTGAAAATATTCTGCAGAGGGTCAATTGTCTAGTTATAGCTTTGGAAAAATGCTTCAATAAATTGACATAAAGATATAAAGTTCTTTGAAAATCATGCATCTCATTTTGAACAAGTTTAATTGCCTAAATTATGGTTAATACTTCTTTAAAAGGATTTAAAATTGTCACTAATTAAGTTAATTTTCTCCAAGGGATTCCAAAAATAATTTATTAGGATTCTTTTTCTGTCAATAAGATTTTTTTTTCGTGGATGAACTAATTTTGTCAAAACTTGTTTGAATCAAAATCATGCAAGAAAAAAAATTTAAATCTGTTAAAATCACATTACATTTCTTTCAAAAAACTATCGATCCTAGGTATATTATATGTTATGGTAAAAATTCCCGGGGGGGGGTACTACCCTTGTCGACCGACGGGGGTGCTCCGCTGAGGGTTCGAAAAATGGACCCTACGTGGGACTCGAAATTTGCGAAAAAAGTGACCCTGAATGGGACTGAAATTCCAAAATTTTCTCAAATTTTCTACTTTTTCCCCAAATTTTCCAAAAAAAGGCACCCTACGAGGGACTGATTTTTCTATTTTGGTGTTTTTGCGACCCTACCTGGGACTCGTGGAGGTTAGAAAAGGTACCCTGACCAGCGGAGCATCCCCGTAACCCATCTTGCCCTAGTACCCCCCCCGGGTAAAAATTACTAAGAGCAACAAAGCATTTCGTTTAGCATTGATACGTCAAGAAAATATGAAATCATTTAAGAAAGTACAGTACAGTCAATTTCTTATATTACAAAAATGATGTATTAGCTAGTACCTAACTATCCTATCATCTTTAAGAACATTTTATGTAAAGTTTCAGTAATCGCGTACTGGCTATGAATGACATATACTTGAAAAATAAATCGTGATGAAATAACATTTAAAACCCTCTTTTTGTGTGGTGATTATCAACCTTTATTGAAAAAAAAGTTCGTTGACAATTTCGTCATGACGACAGGAGATTATAATATTTAAAATCAATTATAGTGACACCATTACTTTTACATTTTAAAACTCAATTTGTGTTTTGTTATGAATTTAAGAAAACAAAAAGGCTTTAGAAACAGGGGTTATAGATTGCGTAGATCATGCTTAGTTTAAGACTTAAGGTCTCAAGGTCCTAGATTGGTACAACGAAACATTCATATGGGATTTTCAGTCAATTTTAGAGATAGAACTTTTTACTATGTCACTATAAGAACAGGACACTGCAAGATTTTCTAATAAGAAATTATCAAAACAAAATATTTCTGAGTGATGATTGATACACACACATGATGACATAGAATTGGAGAGATTTTATTTCCAGTTTAATGTGATGTGTTGATGTTGTTATCTCAAACGTGATGTATTAAATACACAAAGAAAAAATCCGTTATTGAACTTTCTGTGGGTTGTATAAATGATGCAACTAGGCCCACCCCTTTTGTTTCCTTCTTAAACTTATGTCAATGTTTTTTGAAGCGCATTTTAATCAGCTTTTCGCCAGTTGGAAATCCATAATTTAATCTAGACGTCGATCTTAATTTTCATCAAACTTTAATTCAAATTTCTTTATTAAAAATTAAAACTTTTATGATTATTCTTCCTAAAAATATAAATAGGTAACTTCTAATGAGTTTTAATTAATCCCGTTAATTACTTTTGATATCTGTTTGGTTAATTATGGAGATAATTACACAGATGTAGAAGTTGGTACTGCCTTATTCTCTTGTATTTTATGATCATTTCGACTTTTTAATTTTTTTTGCAACAAACGATGGCTGAAAAGCCCTCTAAGTTGGAAATAATTTACGGGCTTTAACACTTTATTGAGAATGGAAAAATGGAAAAAAACTGTTTTGATTTTGACTCTTCCCTCGAGAAATTTTAAATTTTCGATCCATGTTAAATTTAATTTCATCTCAAACCTCAAAAATGCGTGATCACATTTAGGCACTTTAGCGTACCAGCGATAAGACCTTAACTTAAAAACACAGATCTCCTTTCCTGATAACATTTGCATGAAATTATCAAAATGGATGGAATTCTTTTAGAAACAAAACCACAAATTAAGTTGCCGAAATTTGATTCTGGAAGTAAAAGACCGCAATTGAATCAATCATTTGTCATTCAAATTCTGTCAACAAAAATGAACGAAACAGACAAACAGAGCATTTTTTGTGTTTATGTGGTTAAAGTGTAAAAAGTCTGAGAGTGTTTTAACTTTTTTTGATGGTTTGCCCATGATACACGGTTTTTTTTATAAGGAACCTTAACTTTGCTCTGAGCCTGGAGTTCCTTATTTTTACAGAGAATTTCAGCCTCAAAGTTCCTTATCGAGTTCTCTTACTGTTCCTTGAAACTTGTTTTTTTATTCTCAGCCTGAGCAGCTATTAAACAACTTAATTATTGGACCAGCCTCGAGTTCCTTATAAACGTGTTCCTTATATAAAAAAAAACGTGTTAGTCACTCCTGTGTCACAGACCCGGCGGGAAAAAGTTCCACCAGGGCTGTGAGACAGGGGTGTTAAAACCTATCAATTTCATCCCTAAAAATCTTTAAAACTTTTCAAAACACACAATTTTAGTTTTAGGCTGTTAAAAGCTACCTCAATTCGTGACTTTAATAGTGCTTTAAAATGCTTTATCATAGTCATTAAAAACATGTTGCTTTAATAAATATTTCTCATAATTTACAAAAATACCTTGTGAACAAGTCACTTATCTTTCACAGCAAGATCCATAACTTGAAAGCTAAAAATCTTATAAGTTTGTTATTAAGTTCAAAACTTCATTACTACCAACTGTGAATCAAAATGTCATTTTTGATCAATATTTGAGTATCTTTTTGATAAAATGTATCCAACGGATTTTAACCTTCAGAATTTTAACCCAAAAGTCGTATATGATTTTTAAAAGTTTTAAAATTTCCATCAAAAGCATAAACCTTAGGGATGAGACAAAAGTAACTAGCCCCATGAAACCACATCTTGCAGTCGGAGCGACGTCACAGCGCCGTTCCAACACTTCAACTCAGTCGGAATTAATGACGTTACTATTTATATATCATGCTCAGCATGAAAATAATCTAATATACTTTTTCAATGTTCAAAACGTAATTTCTTAGGGCTGGACCATAATGCCAAAGATGATTAACTATATTCATAATATTATGGGCCTATTGTTGATAATCTTAGGGTCAGCATTTCAGCTACTTTAGTTGCCTGCCTTATAATTCTCGTAAAAGATTTTACCAAAATCGTTTTATCTGGTGTTGCAACCAAGGCAGACCCTTGCAAACCTTTGAAATAAGGAGATTTTCATATCATCTAGCTTTTCATAAGAACATATACAAGAACATATTAACTCGAGAACATCTAAGAAAGGCTAAGAACATTCATTCCAAAGCACACAATTTTTTAAGAAACTAGAAAAGAATATTTTAAAGTGCTAAGAAATTGATAACACTTTTTAGGAAAATCTTTAGGCTTAAGATCCCAAAACATTTTAAACATCGGAAAGGCTTCAAAAAGTTTTTAACGTGCTTATATAAGAAAGGTATATGACCAATTCTTTTATTCTTTCTTACAGCTTCAAGATGAAAACGAAGATCTGGAAAAGAAATGCAAAGTGTTGGAGAAGCAGAAAAAACAATTTCAATTCGATGCGGACGAACTTCACGAGCAGATTGCGCAATCGCAAGAAATTATTGAAAACTTGTCCGAAGTTGAGGATGAACTCAAAGAAAGGTTTGTTACATCGAAGTCTCATCCCAGTCCCTCATCCCTGTCTCGCAGCTAAGGTTAAAAATTATATGGAAATCTCAATGTTCTCAGCTCGAAAAGTCCAGTGGGGATGGTTTTGAATCAAAGTAATGACATTCTGGCTAAATTTTCTAGTAGGGCGGGGTTCGCATAGGTTTTGTGACAGGGGTGTTGGATGGTAGGTTTGTTTATCTTTTTGTTAAGTGCGCATGCGCAAGAATGAAATATTTATTGGAAAGTAAATGTGAGCTGAATGAATCCGAAGAATTTTGAACAAACAGATTTTTGGATTATTAAAAACTCGACACTACTATTTTCAGCTAAATTTTTTTTCATTTTCATTTTCATTTGGGAAGGGATTGTAAGTGGGTTTACTAATAAAGAGCAGGGGTACAGGTTGCAAGCAAGCGACCGAGTCGAGTTTTCCATCAGACGTGCTCTCGAAAGAGATGCAGTATCGATTAGATATTGATTTTCTAGATCGAAACGATTTTTTGACTCGATTGATCTTTATTCGTTTATAGGTTACAACTGGAAATGAAGGACAGAGAATATTTGCAAGAATGTCTGGACGAGACGGGAAACATTTTGTTTCAATTGAGAAATAACGAGAAACGATTGAAAGATGATCGAGAAGTTTTGCTCGATGACCTTGAACAAGAGCAAGAGGTTTGGGAACTACTTTCGATTTCTTCATTTGTTCGGTTTTATTCTTTCTTCAATCCCACTTTCGAATGCTATCCTTGTGGAGTTTCTTTCTTAAGTATAAACCTTTTCATAAATTACGTCACGAACATCACTTGCCTCGTATTCAAACAATTACCATCGTGATTATGTCCCTTGAGAAAAAAATGATTTTTTTTAATGAATAGAAAGTAGTTTTAATAAAATCTGCTGGGAGTTAATCACCATGGCAATAATTTTAAAACGAGGCAAGTGATATGTTCGGGACTTAATTTTTGAAAAGATCTATTCCCAGAGGTATCAGTAATTTAAGCGAATTTCTTGGAGATATTTAGAGCTAGAAGAATGATTTCAATATCATAAAGAGAATTGTTGAAAAAAATAGTTTTTGATAACCAAGTAGTGAAAACTTCAGGTAGACAGAATTCACATTACAACTTTAAGATTGAGCATCGTCGTTTAATATCTCCAGTTATCTGGACACGCTGCGTGCTTGTTATTGAATAGACCTTATCGGAGTTTTTGATTTTTCTAAAAAAGCGATGCATTGTGGGATTGTTTCGAGTGTATTACAATAGAAATCTCTTAGGAATTCCTCGAGGAAATTCTATTGTAATACACTCGAAACAATCCCACAATGCATCGCTGTTTTGGAAAAATCAAAAACTCCGATAAGGTCTATTTCTCTACAGAATCTCGATTTTATCAAGATTTTAATTTTAATACAGTCTTAAGTAAGATGTTGAAATTTTTAACAAACTGGTTTTAACATGAAGACAAGAAGCCCAGAGGGCATGAAGGCCCAGCGAATAAAGATATGAACTGAACAAGACTTAAGTAACAGAGAGGATTTGAACCTAAAGTCGCTAGTACAAGCCAAAGGCGCCTTAAACCACTCGCCTATCTCTTATTAGCAACAATGAGAAATAAATCAAAATATTTAATCTTATATACCGAAGTGTTTTGTTCCTAGCACGTGAACAACTGAACTGTTCACTGAACTGTTCACATGATAGAGAAATGTAAAAACTACTTTTTTAAAAGAACATATTCCTAAAGAGAAGAAGGTTTGTTACTCTGTGTAAATCACATTGTTTTTCTTAAAACGTACTACATCTGTTATATTCTTATGGTTTTAGTAGTTAATTGTATTTTCTCCTTTTATGTTTTAAACCAATAAAGACGATTGCAATTGTTTTTATTCTGTCAATCATGTTCTAAAAGAGACATGTTTCAGCCAATCAAATTTTTCACAATATGTACTAGCCTGTGCTTGAAATAAAACGCGTATCGCCTAGTAAATTGTTACACACTGACACCGGGCAGAATGCTAATGAAAGGCCCACTACGCTAAAGCTAGCTGGGCCAATAAAATTCAAATAATCTAAGCTTACAGCCTTCTTTCTTAATTTAGTCAGAAACATATTCCGTTTTTGTCTGTCAATCAAAATTGTCGAAACATGGATAAAATCTTTGACATTTTTTCTTACTTTTAAAAGTACAAAGGCACAAATAATTCAAATCCCTAAATTTAATTCGATGTTTTTTACAATCTTTTAATGTGCCCACTTAATTAAATTTCCTTCTGAAACTTCATCAGAAAATGTATATAAAAATAGCAATATTCTGATGTTTTTTTCTTCCATGTAAATGAAATTATAGGACTATTTTGTGACAAACTCTCACGAAAAAAAACCCAAAACGTGGAAAGCGAAATTGAAAATAAAATTATTCCAAATCGTAAAATTAAGATAGGAACTTAGGTAATAATCTTATCCAACTTTATGGTTCCAGTAAAATCATCACTTGGAAAAGCTGGCCTTCGATCATCAGTTTCTTATTCCTTCCCCTGAAACCTTAGCTTCTGCTAAACACTGTTTGTTCATAGTTCATCTAATGTTTCCAGCTCACCCAAATAGAGACTTATATGTATGCGTAATTTATTGTTCTTTAAACCGCTTGTCGTTCTTTTTGTCGCTTTTTTGCCACCGCAGGAAGCCTAAAGCTTCCGAGGATGGCATTCATAGCTTCACGCATAAGGAAGTTGGGCAAACATCTCATAATTTTGCGCGCGTTTTTCAGTATTTTAGTTCCGGTTAAATGGTGTACCGGTAACATTTTTAGCTTGACTGTATTTCTATTGTTTTATCATCATTAAAAACACTTTTCCGGATTTTTTTTGATCTGATTACCCATTTTCAAAGCTCTATATGTCTTTTTTTATTACCTCAGGGAGTCAAATTAAGGGAAATTCCTTTTTTTGTTGGGAAATTCCCTATTTAAACCACAAGTAGTTATTAGCCGCCTCTGACCAGGTCAAATTAGAAATTTTTATCCCTTCATAAACATGTCGTTTGACTATTACAGTAAAATGGCAGTTTAATACAGTAGCGTTTAGTATGCTATGAACAAACCATAATATACTATTATTTTGGTAATAAAAGAGATGATAAAAATAAACAGATAAATAACTTTACCTTATCTCTATAAGAAGATATCTCTGAGATAGACACAAATTGCTAATATTTGTAGACTAAATTTTGCTTCAGATGAGATGCCATTCTAACAGAAGTAACGGCTATAAGTAACATTTCTTTCCAAATTCAACAATTTATTTGATCGTTCTTCTGCGGTGGCACTTTAATGAAAATTATGGCTAGTAATAGTTATTTGTCGTTTTTTTGAATAATCTGGAAACGTTACATGAAGAGTCTCTTTGAGAGAAAGTTAGAGTAAAGAAAAGAGACAGTTTAGAGAAAGTTTACAGTCTAAATGAAATAAACTGTGAAAGAATGTTTTTCTTCCTTGACTTAACAGAAAACAAAACGGTCATCTCTCTCATGAACCCCATCTAGCCATTATGGTTTGTTTTCTTCTCATATATGTTTTTAACAGAATTTGTGTGAATCTTTACTGTCTGGCTTAGATTAAGAGTTAATTTTGAATTGATTGGGACTCTAATTTTTGAATGGGAGATATGTTACATCCTCAAGTAAACTATGATATCATTCGTCGAGGAGGGAAAAGATATTGAGCTAAGGTTATTTTTGGGATTTCTTTCGTTAGGTCATTGATAGTAAACGGAATTAAAAAGGATATAAAATTTAACTGGTTCTCAAATTTTTGCTTCATTTCATTTGGTCGGTTGCCTTGATGTTCTAGATTTTTCAGTGATGAATTTTCATTCCAAAAAAGATTACTTAATTTCACGAGCCTACAGTAATGAATAGCATATAGCTTACGTTAAAAAATACGTTTAAATTTAAAATAAAGATATTTTATGAATTTACAGTACTATCGTAAAAAATAAGTAAAAAATTATTGGTACACACCATCACCATGGCGACACAGGGGCGTTACGGCCATTATGATAAATATTACGAGGTATCTGATGATGACGAAATGGTCAATCTTGATTTTATTGACATTGCTGAAGTCTTATTGACTGATTTTGTTGACATGGTAATATTGGAATATCTATCTAAATTTTATTCAGACAGACAGACAGACAGAATACTCACTTATAGACAAGCAAACAGGCAAATTTCTCCGCTTAACTCAGCTTGCCAAAGTATTTTAACTTTCATTTCTTAGAGTTATTATTCCAAGTTTAGAACAACTTCGGGAGTACAAAAACTTTTTGTTTGTGTAGATCTGTAAGGTACACATTAAGAATAACTCGTAAACCATTTTGTCATTCTGTCCTTTTTCAGGAAAAGCAATCGCTTCAAACCACCTTGAACATGACTATGGACGAACATAAAGAGATTGTAACGAGGCTTACAGACATGACCAATATCCATATCAACGTCAAAGAAAGCTTACAGGTTTGTTGTCTTCAAATTTTTCATTTTTTAAACTTTGAATAAAGAAACGTCACTGGAGTCGTTCATAATTCGTGTAATATAGTAGTATAGGCGTTATATGATGATACGATTATTGTTACGGGATTTAGTTTGTAAAAACTAAAATTTGTTCCCTTCATTACTTTTTGCTTTATTTCTACAATGTCCGAATGTCTTAACTTAAGTCTTCTAGCCTAGATTTTTTTAAACATGTTTTTATCTTCACCATTTTGTGAGCATTTTAAGAAAATAGGCGTCCGTGAAGCCTTAAAATGTTCTTAACTTGTTCTTAACATTTTGGCCATCGAAGCCTTATGTTCTTATATACTTTGTTCTTATAAAAAACGTAAGGTACTTTCTAAATTTTTATCATTCTTTTAATTCTTATATTATTTACAGCAAGCTAACAAGAAAGAACGGAACTACCAGGAACAGATCGAAGCTTTGACCAAAACAAACCATATTTTACATTACACCCTGGAGAAGGAGAAAGAAGAACGAATGGACCTCCAAGAGATGTTTGACATCATCGAATCAGATCATAAGAAATTCAAACATGATAACATCGGTAGAAGTAAAGACCTCGAAAATAAAATTGATGAGCTAGCGTTCGAAAATTGTTCCTTGAAAGAGAAGACGAGCGAACTTGAAAAACAATGTGCTGATCTTCAGGTAATGAAATTTTCATTTTTCATTTGAAAGCTTTTTCAGGTCCTATTGCAATCTCACAATTTCATTTCCTCCAATCTTTGTTTGGAAAGATTGATTGTCTTTATTGTTATATTCAGTTTTTTGAGAGTAAGATTTTGGACCTTACCTCGGAGGTCCTTTAAATTAACCGATGTTTGTCCGTTCGTCCGTTTGTCTGTTACCAGCTTTTCTCGGGATTGGCTCTGATTTTTCCTAAAAAAATCTTCGATTTGAATAATTCCTGTTGATATATATTCAGAAGATTTGCTAAATTTTCTCGGTTCACAAGATTCACATTTCTAATTTGCTATCATTTTCTCGATTCACAGGATTCGCTTGAACACGAAGAAGGCGAAAATACACAACTCAATCAAAAGCTGAGTCGGTTAGAAAAACTGAAGGAGGCTGTTGACGAGGAGATTGGATTATTACAGAACGATAGTGAAGTTATGGAGAAATCAAAATCAGGTCTACAAAAGAGATGTCAAGAATTGGAAGTCGATCTCAAAATTGCTCGTCAGAAAGTCGAAAAGTTATCGGGTTCTCTCGAGGCTGCTGAAGATTCTAACGATCGTTCGAGTAAAGATTTAAGCGAAACCAAACGAAGACTCGAAGAATATCGAAACGATTACGATGATTTACAATCGAAGAATCGAGAACGAATGAAAAAGATTCGAGAATTGGAAAGTTCGAATGAGGAGTTGACGGAACAGAAAGAACGATACCACAACCGGATGAATTACTACGAGACCGAAACGAAAGATCTTCGAAAGAAAGTCAACGAACAAACGGAGGAAATCGGAACATTGCAAATCGAATCGCAACGATTCCAACGAGAGAGAGATACGCATAAAAGGAATTGTGATATGGCTGTCAATGATTTTGAAACCCACAAAGCGAAGTGTACCGAAACATTGAAACGACTGAAAGATGAAATCATCGAATTGAGCGGTAAGATTGTCGAGAAGGATCGTTTCGCAATGAAACAGAAGGAACAATATCAAGATAAGATCGACAATATGCAAAATGATGTCAACTTTTTAAGATCCATGCTCGATAGTGAGATCAAACGTAGCGTTCAAGGTTCACCAGGACGTAAATTATCAGGGGCTAGTGATTCAAGTTCTGAGAAACTAGACTTGAGTATTTTGAAAACATCGCGTGAAAAATTCCGTGATGAGTTCCAGAGTCATTGTAATAAACTTGAAGACTTATTGAAAAATTCGAATGAGGTTGTAGACACTGTGACTGTGGTTCAAAGCCCAATGTCCAAAATTAAACTGGAAGAATTGAAACAAATCCGAAATGAAATGTTTGAGTTACAGACTGACCTTGCGAATATCAAATCAAAACATTCGAATATTTCTGCTGAGTTAACGAGTGTTAAACTCGGTGCACCGTCAACAAATCGTCGCTTCCGAGATATGTCTCCCGACAAACGACTCGAGGATCTTGAAAACGATTTACAAAAATTAAACGAATTGATAAGTCGTATTGAAAGCCGACATAAAGGCGTGATGACGAGGAATTCAGTTCTCTTGCAACGCACTTTGAACGAAGATGAGAGAAACACGAAAGATTTAGTCAAGAAATTTCAAGTCATTGCTTTAGAATCTGAAAATAAACAATTGAAGACTTTGCTAGGTATTTTAAAGAAGAAATACGATTTTAACGAAAATGAACTAGCCGACGAACTGAAAAAAGCGAACCTGTTAGACGACTCAAATTCCACAAACGGGTCATCCTTAAACAATAAAGACTATTATTCAGATGAAGACCGTAAACCAACACGCTCCCTTTCCACCCGCGCCTCAATGCGCACGCCCACGCGTTCAATGTCCACCCGCCGCCCACAACGGAATTACAGTTTCTTTAATGAAGCGGTTGGTGCTTCCGATGTTCCGACTACCCGGTCCACATACACAAGAGACACTTATACCAAAAGTTCCGGAGTATCTTCTTACAGTAGCGAGGAGGAAGACGATTATACTCCGTCGCCTAGGTTACCAAAACGATACAATACGTTACCTAACAGACAAAGAAGACCTAAAGTTTGAAGCATTGATATTGCATGAAAATCAAAGACTTTGAAGTATTAGATTTTTATTAACAATTAGATAAAAAAGTTAGATCATAAACGCACTAGAATACCCCTAAATGGATCCAGAATTTTTTTTAGCTTCATGTTCTCCAAATTTTATCTTTTAATTGAGATTTTGAGTAAAATTATTTTGATCGAGATTTCTACTGTGAAAGATTTGTTCTTGCTTTATTTTTGATGAAGTATATAGTAAAACTAAAAGAGACTCCAAATAATGATTTGAAAATTTTATTTTTTCATCTTTTATGTAGTAATTATAAGATTTTATAAACTTTGTAAATTTTCTTTTTCGTGTTTTTTTTTAATTTTATACCCAGTAATGTCATCTTTTATAAATTTCTTTTATTCTTACGATTTGTTTGAGATTTGATACCAATATTTTTTTTGCATCCTGTAAATATTCATATACCCTTAATTATATTATTTTTCGCAAAATAAGCCGAAAAGAAATTTTGAAAGTACTATAATTAATTATGTCTGATACTTGATAGTTTGAGCAAAGATTTTAAAGTGAAAGTTTCGTTAAAAGTCGCACTTAAGGGATTGTTGGGAAGTGAAATAATTCTCGTTGGAAAGATACTATTAAGTGGATTAATGTATGTCCTTATGACTTTTATAGAATGAAGAAAAAAATGACCGGAGACGTAGATTGACGATGCTGAAATATTTCATCAAAAGTACGCAAAATTACCTGGTAATACGTACGTCAGCACATATTTTTTTTATCAACAACAAATAATCAATGGCCAATAACGTCTCCAGTCAAAAATAAGAGTTGAATGATTGCATTAATAGGTCTGAAGATATAATTGTGCTTCAATAATGACGTCATTTGGATCTTCTTTTCGACATTTTTCATAACGCTAAAACCAATTTTTGAGATTGCCTCAGAAAAGTACTTTCATCAGTAAATTTGAAATGACAAGAATAATAGAATTTTTGTGTATTAGCGTATTACCCCCTGAAATCAGAAATCAGTTAGGTATTGTCCAGTTTAAATTAATATTATTTCTTGTACAAAAATAAATAAATTCCTTTTTTTATTTTTAAAATAAACAGCAATTAAATACACATGAACATAATCTACAAACAAGACTACCTTAAAGTATAACATTGACGCATTCAACATATTTTTATCTTAAAAAGTTTATCAGATGATTTTTTATATTTAGCTTAGAAATACCTTTTATGGCCCTAAGAATCACCTCAAAAGTTTTTGACCAAATTATTTTCCAAAGCTGAGATATTCGACTTTGAACTTTCAAATTTTTACTTGAAAACAATAGAAATTCAACGTAAAGACTGTGTAAAGACTCATTTTTAGAAATTTCAAAGTCAAATATCTCAGCTTTGCAAAAAAATTGGGTCAAAAGATTTAGGTGTCTCTCTGGACCATAAAAGGTAAAAAAAGCACCGTATGTGATGTGGTTGGGGGGACTTGTAGCTCTTTGAGCTACCTTTGCCCAGTGTGGTTTGTGAGTGTGAGATTTTTGTTTATTTTTTTGTTTCTGTATCCAGCCCACTTGACCGATCTAACATAAGAGCCTTTTTTTATTTTTTTGTTGATGGAGAGGATCTAGGAGAGGAGAGGGATTAGTAGGTGTGGTTAACGTTAACGTTGAACGGTGATGAACCGTGTAGGATAGTAATAATAATAATGAATAAAAGGTAAAAAAAGCACGTTGTACCTCAAACCCTTTAACAATGATTTTTGTGCGGACCTTACGGAAACCTGTCAGTCAGTGTACGACTTGGATTATTTTGTTACCTCATCATAGAAGACTTTCATATTTTACATCATCTTTATGCAAAAAGTCGGTTGTAAAAATTGAACTGTTTAAAGATTTTTAATAGCGCTCCGCAACCCATACGTCATAATTATTACTATTTTGAGATTCCTTTTATCTGAACGTTGTGAGCTTGGATATAATAACAATTTGGCTGTAGAAATTTAACTGGAAGATTTTAAAGGTGTCCTTTTATATCAATAAATAAAGAAAACTATCAAAAAAAGTTCCGAAAAAATAAAAATATAGACAAACTAAACTCTAAAAATCCCCTGACATTCATAATATATACAAAAAACATTACATTTATAAAAAACAACACGAGAAAAGGAAAAAAAACAATGCCTTGAAAAGTACTATCGGAGAATTGGCCCTACTGTCACGGCTGCTCATAAACGCCCAAGTCATTGAAAAACTCTCAAAATGCATAAAATTGAAGGAAAAATAATATCCCATTAAAGTAGTGAAGTTAAGTAAATCGGAAAAATCACGACGACGAACGAAAATTTAACAGGTTAGTGAGCGTCAACCAATCAAATTTCGTATTTTTACTAACCTATTACATTTTTCGTCCGTCGTCGTGATTATCCTGATATGCTTAACCTCAGTAGTATCAAATCATATTCAAATTCTACTAACCGATAAAATTTTAATGAACTTCCAGATACCCAAGACATCATAATTCTTCTCTTGATAAAATAAAATATACTGAAAGAAAAATGAAGCGGTTAAATTATCATATCTTGTACAGCCCTATATCATTTTTTGTTCCCCATAATTACGCATGTCTATAAATAAGAGTATTAAAACCATCGAGCCCCGGGTTTCCATCATATATACCATTTGAGCCCCGGGTTTTCATCATATATACCATTTGAGCACCGGGTTTCCAAAATATATACCATTCGGGCCCCGGGTTTCCAACATATATACCATTCGAGCCACGGGTTTCCATCATATATACCATTCGAGCCCCGGGTTTCCAATATATACCATTCGATCCAAGACTTCGTTTGCGGTAAATTTTAAAAGTCAGAATACAAACTTCATGGCCTCTTGGGTGTGAGATTTAAAAAAGCGGGGCGACGTTATAATATACCTTCTTGGATCCACTAGATCGGGTTGAAATCACAAAGTCACTTCCCAAAGGACAATTTATATATTAAAAGGTCTCACTTCTTCTCTTCTTCATTTTCTCAATATTCATTAGGCCCTCTCGAAGCGAAGGGGGTTCTTGTATTGTTTTTAGTAGCCCTTCTCACATCTTAATGATACCGGTTAAAGCTAACGCCAGGTTATCATAACTCCTCCTCGTTTCTATCAATCTTATCATTGGTTCGCCGCTCCTTGTCTTTGCTGACTCAGCATTCCACCATTCCTTCTCATTATGCTGACTCAGGATCACGTCATCATCAGCATACGTCATTCTTCGATTTCCATAGATTCGATGTTTGGTATTTGTTCGATGAGCGGTTCGCTAGGATGAATGATATCTTGGAGTTTGGTGACAATGTTTCGGGCTAACTTCAAAGTGGCTTTCACGTCGTGCTGCTCTGCCATTTCTATGAAAAAGATCGGAAATTTTGTGGACATTTTCGACAGACAAGATAGATATATACCCTCTGAATTATCCGGGATGGGTCCTACTCACGTCCTACTACTCTACATAATGTCGGGGAAATTCCCAAAAGACAGCCTTACAAACGATTTTCCGTAAGGTCTGAAGTAAAACTTTACGTGCATGTGAAAAAAGCTTAAAAAGGAAGAAAAATCGACGAAAGAAATTGGTCGGGAGAAACCGTCATCGGGGAAAAAATAATTGTGTCTTTGCCAGGGTATTTAACCGGGAAAAGTTTCATAGCGATGGTCCTGATGGGCAGTTAAGCATTATTAAGGATTTGAGTACTTTAGGCGTACAAACTTTCGCAAGCAGAAACTTTCACGAGGTCGAAAAATTGGGAAATTTGCGATATTTACCTTCGCGAATTCGCGAAAATCGCGAAAGTTTCTGCTAGCGAAAGTTTGTACGCTTAAAGTATATTGGTTGTGTATTTGTGATATATTTGAGAATGTATTTGAAATCACAGAATCAGTTTATTCAATATAGGATTCACTCACCGTTGAAGAATTTAATAATATCTGTCATGTCCATTCGATTGTCGATGATAATTTCTCTATAACACGAAACGAAAAGTTCTTTATAGACCAAAAATGTTGTAAGTTATTTCAATCGTAGTCGATACTGTCCTAAATTCTCTATTTTCTTTAGCTATCTAACCGAAGGTAGAGTACGGCGGCGTTAGATTTGTCTGCTTACCATTGACCCATCTCTTTAGTTCCTGAGCAAAAACCATAGAGGCAACAAGTACCATCTTACATAATCTTTGACGTGACCAGGCAAGGGGTTAAACTTGAAACCTTCCGTACTTATAGCCAAATGCTCTAAATTTTTGCTTTTGTCTCTACCAATTAATTTCAACGGTTAACAACCCCACATAAAAGACTTTTTTTTATACAAAATTTAAATAAAAATCGTGGAACTAACTTTTACAGGAGAAACTTAAAAGCGCACAAATTTGTTCCTGCAAAAATTTTTAAATAACAAGGCATTGTGTTTATAATTGAATAAAACCAAGAAGCCCAAGCGACATAGCAATTGATTATTGATTATCCGTACTGATTGTTACAAGGCGCCATTTCTTTCAAAATGAACTTGAATTTACAAAGCGCTGTTTCTTCGAAAACGGATATACAGCACGAAGAACAAATGAAAGGGCCGATGCTGGTCCAATAATAGAAAAATACTGTTAGAAATCAGAAGAGGTATCAATTACCTGTACAATTCGATCATAGCCAGTGCCACGAACAGGTTGAATTGTTCAGTAGCGACAGAAGATGCAGCCCAGATTGTCTCCCAAACCAAGTAGATATCTTCGTATTGCAGTTCTAAGGGTGGGTGATAAATAAGTTAAATAAAACTCATGATTTTCATTTTTTTCCTTATGAAAAAGAATGCTAGTTGGTCAGACCAAAAAATTAGTTATGCTCAGAAAAAAGTTCAAGTTCAGTTATTGACCTAACTTGCACACGATGTTGTTTCAATGTTTTTTCAACGTGCATCTAATACGTTATATGGACGTTATGAGCCTCTGATAACGTTATGTGTCATCTATAAAATGCCAAATCAGCGCTCGAAATAAAAGTAGGAGAGGCTAAAGGCTACAATAAGTTGGAACTCACAAAAAAATAAATTCTGCATTGCTCTAGGCTAAACCAATCAAACTTTAAAACTCTAGACGATTGGGTTCGAGTTTACCATTACATTACATTACATTCTCAAAAACAAAGCGTTTTGACGCCATTTCCTTGTAGGGTTGATAGGTAGGTATATCAAGCTTCTGCTTCCTTCCATGCTGTTCTTACCTCGTTTGAAGTCCAAGAGAAACCATCGATAACAGAAAAAGAAGATGGTATTATCATCTGGTGTGTCCAAGATCTCGTGAAGCTCTGGATCCAAAATCTAAGAATGAATGAGAAGGAAATTGAACACCAAGTCTCGTAATCATTTTTTTTTATTTCTGAAGATCAGAAGGATATGTTGAATCTCTTAAATCAAGTCTAAAGTAAGGGGTGACCGAAATACAAAGGGCGAAAAAAGACGTCTCTCATCACTAATTTCGGAGCCCCTTTGCTTTTTTGCACCTTAGAATTTTCAACCAAAAAAAGAGAGAAAGATATTTACTTTTGATGGTGCCAAAAATCAAAATTTTCGGAAATTGGTTCCCAGTTTGCCCGAATTTTAGTCGACCCACCACGCTACTGTCAATATCAATACCAAAGAAAAAAAATTTGAGAATAAGTCTGACCTGTATAAGTGAATTGATATTAGCTAGATGTTCGTTCATTTGGTTGCCATGGGGAAAATTCGCCTCCATTTTGTCCATCAGTTTCATGAAACATGAAAACACTTTGGCTTCTGAAATGAAATGAATGAATGAATGAATGAATGAATGAGTGGAAATATTTCGTGGACAAAAATTTTGAACTTTTTAAGAAAAGCACTGATTTGAAGACTGTGAAAAAGCCTATCAGAGCTGTTGTAGTCTACCGCGACAGAAGATTCGCAATGATTCAGCTTTGTAAACAAAGGTTGATTTTCACAAAGTTCCATGGGAATACATAACAACCCAATTTAAATTTGTTTCTGTGAAAAAAGTGGCTGATTATTTTTCATGTAGTGAGACAAAAGTACCCATTAAGAATATCAAGAATAAAATTAAAATTACAGAAGTCTTACCGTCATCCATGATGACCAATAGCGGTGCACAAAGATCACACATTCCTTGGATGTAACCGATATTCAGTTTTTCCCACACATAACTAAAATAAAGTGAAATCATAATAGGTATTAAAGCCAATCTATACCATATATGAGGCTGTTTGTCGATCCTATAAAAGCAATACAAATTATTATATGGATTTACCTTGAAATGATTTTATACTTTCTTAGCAATAGACGATATCGGATTAAGATAAATGCAATGCATTCTGGTTTCTAGGGACTCTCAAAGGAATTATAATAGATCAATTATAATAGAGTGGGGGGCATCCGAGGGTCGAAAATCCCGAAATCCCGTTAAATTTTCGGCAAAATCCCGAAATCCCGTTGACTTTTCCACTAAATCCCGGTCCCGTTACTATTTGTATTTCAAGGAACACAAACATTGATAATGGATCGTAATTATCTGAGGTCTGTTTATTTACTTCGCTTACAAAATGCAACTTAAAAATAAAGAGAGAAAAAGAGCGCCGTATTCGAGATTTTTTTGACTAGATCTGGTCGTGTACTTGAGAAAAGCTTAACTCTGTAATGATGTCAGTGTGCCGTTTAAATCACCTGTGTCTTGATTTCAACTTCGAAGAGTCGAAAACATCGTGACTAAGGAGGCGCAACCATGGTTTGCGCCGACGGGAGAAATTTTCAATTTTGATCCTCTGATTTGCTTAAAAACGACCACATTTCAAACTGACTTTGCCAAGAAATGCGGTTCTCGAAACGAAAGTCTGAATCATGGGAATTAAAAATTCCTTATCTTTACAAAAACGTGGAATGCCATCATAGCCCCTAGACTAGTAAACTAGTCGTTGAAAACAGACCCACATACAAAAAATTCAAGCTCCAAATAAAAAGAATCGAAGTGGTGAGGTTGCGTGTCTTTTCTGAATTGTTATTTTCCTTTTCTCTCACGCGCGCTGAATATTTAATTAGTGTTTACATTATTTGATTGACAGTTTTATTATAAGGTTATAAGTAATAACCGACTAGTTTACTAGTCTACATAGCCCCTAGCCCTAAGTGGCTCAGGCCCTGGACCACGCATCATTCATATCAGGAAAAACTACACTGAACTTTCATCCCCATATTGGAATGAACCACTGAAAGTTTACATATCTCCACTGGATTTCTGAGCTTTAAGCAATGGAATTTGAAATCCTCCACCCTTTACAATCAAGAGATTTTCCATCCCCAATACCATTTTGTTACAATTCATTTCAATTCAATAAAATTCACTGCGATTAAAAACTTTTTTCTTAATATACCACTTAACTGCACTCACATGCCACACACAGTAAAAAAAACTTTGCAGAAAATCTTTTAGGGGTGTAATTAAAAGGGTAGTATAAAATAATAGTGAAAGGCATCTAATGAAAATAATTTGGCTGAAGCTTCCAATTCTCACTTTTATGAATGAAAGCGGAAATCCATTCGCGCCACAGGCGAAGATTTTTAATGTGGATATACTTCTTCATTCTGAAAACTTCTATCACGCATTTGTAACCTTGAAATGACTAAATACCGGAATCCCGAGAAATATTTGATTGGTTACCGTTTTACCGTTAGATTTAAGAGTGGAATCCCTGTATCGGCAGATGGCTCCAGTCTCGTTTTCCCGTTATATTTTGATGCAAATCCCGAAATACCGTTTGAAAAAAGGCCCAATCCCGTGATCCCGTTATCTCGGATGCCCCCCACAATAGATTATAATTCCTTTGAGAGTCCCTAGAAACCAGAATGCATTGCATTTATCTAAATCCGATATCGTCTATTCGGCTATAATGATCCGGAATTTTTGTATGTAGAGACAAAGAAAAAACATGAATCGGTAGAGGTAGAGTAAAATAGAAATAGAACAGATCAATTTTGTTGGCAAAGTTGGTCAATAATTTGTGATTAAAATGTGACTATTCGAATCTCAATAAAGGCCGTTATCCACTTTCGCGCAAAATGGGCGACAGTTTTTTTCTTAACCTTTTTTTGCCTACAGAAAAGATTGCATCATAAAAAAGTTTCGCGCGAACAAAAAAAATTTTGAAGGAAGTTCTACTTTTTTCATCCGTTATGTCAATTTCGACCAATGGAATTGCTTCATTTTTCAACCGACCAATAACCTTACAAAAACGTCAAAAAGTTTCGCTCATGTCGCGCAAAAGTGGAGACCGGCCTTATAACATTTCATTCCGTTTCAAGATTCGGTTTCAAACAAAGGGCCTGGTGCCTACCACATGATGACGTTTCTCAACTTTCCCAAATTCTTCTCAGGCATGAAGTAAGGATGATTACGATCACAGCGTAACACGTCTTTGTCGATACGGTGAATATTCAGCGCGTAATCTTTTAACAAGTCTTCCTGTTGATGTGTGAATGAAGAAAAGAAGAAATTAATAAAATTGGGGGAAATATTTAAACTTGTAAAATTCCCGTCTTGAGAGCTGCCCCACCCAAATTTGGGGTAACCTGTTTTAATTTTCTTAAATAAAAAGGTTTAGAAATATCCAATATTGCTAGAGGTTAGTAGCCATTCATATTTTTAATTTAGATTTAATGAAATTTAATGATCTCTCATAGAAAACTCACTAATCAAGCTTCTAAAACTCAAAAACACAAAGACGGGGGTATCTCTCGGACAGGAATTTTGTACAGGTTGCGCATCCCCTATATCAAAACTTAACAGAGGGGATGCTTGCAGCCTACAGCAATGGCCGATGTTTATAAAACCAAGGATTCATGTAGTGAAATCCCTGCTCCTTTTAATATTCCGTTCAATTCTTAGATAGTCCAATCGACTGGCCGTGGACCCCATGAAAACAATCGAAAGACTGCCTAAAAGTCCTAGATTACTGAGCTTTTATTGCGCAAGAAAGTCAGTACATACTATGGTTCATATTTTGTTAAATGGCTAACCTTAATAGCATGACTACAGTCAACTCTCTCTAATTCGAACCTTTATTATTCAAATCTCTCTGTAATTCGAACTCAAGTATTGGTCCCCTCAGGCTGCGAAGTCGTATAAATTACTCTCTATAATTCGAATCTTTCTCTAATTCAAAGAAGTTTTCAGTCCTTTGAAGATCGAATAAGAGAAAGTCAACTGTAGTTATCTTTGTGTAATACGTGCTTCAATAAAGAAATGAGCCCAATAATTAATGAAGATCATTTTATCATGCAGACAGGCGCTTCAAATCATTCGTTCAAAAAGCCTAAAACTTAGATTTAAACGAGATAGACGTACCGAATATAGACTCCCCGCGGAGGAGATTGAAGTTCGTTTAATAGGAGTCCCTTCCCCGTTGATGTTAACAACGTAATCCGACATTCCATTCCTACTGTTCGAATCGATCACGACGGAGGAGGGACTACATCCAATCTTATAGGGCGACACCTCCGCTTCATAGCGCTCGTTGCACTTCCGCTCTTGCAAACAAGCGAAACACTCAACAGCCTCTATACTCTGATCGTTTAATTTTCCATTCAAAACACCTAGCCGGGATTCAATGATTTTTTTACCGCACGTCTGGCAGTCTAGTTCTAAATCAAAGCTTTTAGCCTGTGGTACGAATTTCGAATGTAAATCGTCAAACGTTTCTGTCTTTTTAGCATTTGCGAGGAATGCTTTCGTACGATGGTGGTCGGAAGAGCTTTTCTTTGTTGTCAAGCGTTTCCAGGCTGTGGAACCTCGTTCTGATGCGCTTTCTACCATCTCCCGTAAACTATCCTTAGTCTCCAATATACTTTTAATAAGCGAAAAATCTTTAGTCTCATTCAACGACGAATCTTGACCGTGTAAGCGATCCGCGTATTCAGGGATTGGGTCCGAGATATTTGAATTAATACTTATATCACGTGACAAATTATCGCCGTACGCTGACGACGTGGCAGTGCCGCAATTCCCGTTAGCGTAACTATGATTTTCGTTGGTATCGCACGTTTTCATTGATTCTGTATCGGAATGTTGGAAAACTTCTCCGTTCGCGAAACCGTTTAACGCTAATAAGTCTTTTTCTTTTTCTTGTAATATTCTTTCGATTCCTTTACACTCCTCCAGAATGTGATTATAATTGTCACGATTTGCTTTCTCAAGGTCTTTGATGTGATTGGTGTCTGAGGTGAATGGGTACGAATCTAACAGGTACGGCCACACCTGAAACAGTAAGCGACATGCAATACAGTCACTGACCTTTATGTATCCCTGGACCAAGCTACTCAATGCCGGCCAAGCAAAATATTATGATCGGAGTTTTTTGAAATTGGTACCCGCGGAGAGAGCACTAGATCTAGTTTTGCTTGTACACTCGTGATGTAACGCCGTTTGTCTGTTTTGGCAAAGTTTCAAACACTACAATGGCTTTACGGGTACCAACTTTCAAAAAACTTCGACCAAAGATGGCGGGCATAGCTTGGTCCAGGGATATATAAAGGTCAGTGAATAGAGTTGACGCTCTCTAATTCGACGTTTTGGTATTCAATACGTTCCATTATTCGATAATATAGTTGAATATCATCGTCAACAAGAAACTCTCTCATAAGCGACGCTCTACTATGGATAGACAGCTCCCTTATTCGATGAAAACAAAATTCCATTCAAAATCGAATTATAGAGAGTTAATACCAAACATCTAAAACAAAAACAACAAAATACAAAGTCTGGAGCTAAAAACTGAGAAGAGAAAGCAGCTTTGAACATGAAGCTGAAACTTGGCCAAACACGGCAAATCAAAGCCTACGAATTTTGGAAGTCATTCAGAAAATTCTAAACTGTTTAAGCGCTTTCCAAAATATTGGAAGAAGTATATCGGTCGAAAGATTATTGGTTGCTGTTTAAAGAAATTCGTGATATTCATGACGTAATGTTTTCTACGGGAATACCCCGGTTTCAGTCAGTAGTGGCAAATTTAAACTAGACAAAAGTTGTGTAAAATTTGCCACTACTGACAAAAACCGGGGTCTTTCCGTAGAAAACATTACGTCATGATTAGCATGATCTATACCTCTTTCCGTATTGAAGGTTCAATACCACCATAATACACGTATAGCTTGATCAGTTCTTTGTTTCGACTCTGAAAGGTAAAAATGAGGGTGAAATATTATTATCAATTTATTATCTATTTCAATTTCTTTTCACCTACATGATAAATTTTAAATTTTAAAAGTTATCTTTCATCATAAACAAAGTAAATAGTACACTACTCCGAGTTTCATGCTTACTGCACTTGTCAAATGTACAAATAAAATGAATCTGTTTTGAAATTCTCATTTAAAAAGCTAAAAAATGTTAAAAAGTTGAAATAATTGGTGCGATAAAAAATTGATGTTCGTATAAAAGGGTAATAAAAGGAAGATAAAAGGAATGCATAAAAATTCTATCATTAGTCCGGTGGGACTGCTTTAAAGTTTTTCAGTAGAAATTTATTTAAATGACGGCATTTTGATACTAATTCCGAACGTTTATTAATCAGGTCAAGTTCTGACGTCATAATGTGATATTTCTCTGTCAGGCACAAATTACATCGTTTTGAGCCATTTACATAAGGACGGGCGTGGTCAATTATTTCCCAGTTCAATTTAGGAGAGATATCCTTCAATTGGAGGTCCCACACGTAGTTCGAAAGTTCGGTTGATTTCTTCTTGTCTTCATTCCTGAACGTATGTTTGTGGCCATACCAACGTTGTTTGAAGGAATTGGCAGTTAAACCAATGTAGTGTTTGCCTTCCTCAGTATCGACTTTTTTGACGTTACACTTGTAGATAACTTCTTTTTCTAAACAATTTCCGTTCAATGGACACCCATTCTTCTTTCTGCAGTTGCACAATTTTTCGTTTTCATTATTTGTATCTACTTGATGATTTAAAACTTTCTTATTGTGTGCTGATATAATTCTCGAAACATTTGGAAGGCAGCTATAACTAACTTTCAGGTTGTTACGATTAAAGATCTTGTGGAGACGGTGGTTCTTCGGGAAGTTTTTGTCTACAATACTCAGAAACCTTTTTGCTACATTTGTTTTTACATTGGTGCTGAACGGTGGGTTGAACCATATAATTTTTCTGGGTCTGGTTTTCGTTCGTTTTGTGTTCGGTGTTTTGTAAGTTAATTTTTCTTTGTAGCCACTTGACTGAAGTGCATCGTTATACATTTGGGATGCTCGGTCGAAAATCTCCTTGTTTGACGAAATTTTGCTTATCCTTTCAGAGATCATTGTTGGTATGCGTTTGATGATGTTTGGTGGATGGTTCGATTTTGTATGTACGTAAACGGGATTACTGTTTGGTTTATTATACGGTTTGTATGTCCCGTCTAGCAGATTTAAAGTGATATCAAGAAAATTAACGGTTGTCAAGTTTGTGTCTATTGTAATTTTGAGATCAAATTCTTCTCTAAAGAGCTGAATAAAATCTTTCACCTACATGATATAATGGTTGGAGTTTATGACAACTTAAAAATTGGTCATTTTCCCAAAAATCTTCGAAATATCCTTAACCATTTCCGTGCCCACGGGGAAAAATGACATTAAAAAAAATTGACAAAAATTTTCGAGGCGATGCAGTTGTCTTCAGCGGGAGGAAATGAAAAAAGTATTTTGAGCAGCCGATGACATGTATATTTGTCCTCACCAGTTGTTAGCCGCCAGGCCCAAAGTCGAATATACTTGACATGGGCCTGTCGAAAAATTTCCGCAATGTCAAACATACTTGACATGGGCACGGAAAGGGTTAAAGGTACTCTTTGCTCAAATTTTCCACTTTAGTTAATTTTATTGACCCTTCCTAAAACTCGTGATGGTGAAAAATAAGTATTCTGTGTAGGGGCATCAAATTATCATTTTTTGGCTAAACAGTACTGCTCCCCCTGGAACAACTCTTACCAGTCCTTTAGCTCTCATGTTTTTCCATATGATATGCGTCAAGCCTTGATGAACGTCGTCCGGCAAATCGTCGTCATTTGTCGGTGTGTCGTGTAAAACCAATGACGCCAAGTGCGTGCGAACTGTTTTCAAGTGACGGTAACTTGCTACCCCTGGAGTAGAAAAGGTAGAACAAATTGTTTTAATCCCGTATTTGTAGAAAGATTTAAAGAACATCATTTTTAAACAAAAGTAAGAACACATTTCTCCCACGCAAGCACGCAAGCACGTAAATTTTGAGAAATTCCCTCTATATCATAAACAAATATAAGTACACCAGTCAAAAAGTAATAAAAGTAATATGTGGCAGAGGTGCACCAACTTGTTGGTCAAATCCTTCCCTTACCGAGCTTTACCAAAGACTAATTGAAAAAATTGAAAAGGTAATAGCTTTTTCATAACTTGAATACTATTCGTTGAAAGTAATAAAAAGTTCTTACATCCGTGAAAAGCTCTCGAAATGATTTGATATTTCATCTTTTCGCATGCCAAGTTCAACGCAATCCTGAAAAGTTGATTATTTGAAAGGACAAGCGTATACTTCTATACCTTTTGGACCATGCTACTTCACAAGTCGCACAAGACGTCGCTTTAAATTGTTTGGCCCAATCCAAGCGGTTCAGAATTTCCTTTGATTCTAAACTATTTCTATTTTATGGCCTTTGGAGATTACATATTTCACGTTATAAACCTTGTTACGTCGTGAATATCCCAATGATTCACCACGCTGAGGCAAATCAAACTTATTAGATTTCAATCTACGTGACAGGGGGGCCGGTTTTCAACCTACTTTTAGGTCCCAAAATAGTAGGGTTTGGTAGCAGATATTAGCAGTACTCCGAGTAGAAAAAATAAGACTTACTTAGAAGGCACGCTGAAAGAGCGCGACAGGCGTACGCGAGGCGTGTGCATCTTTGGGACAAGTGAGCTCTTGGCACCGATTTCTTTAGCCTTCCATGAGTTGACAGATGAATTGATTAGTTTTGTGGCGGCGGCAGCGTTATCGGTCGAGATGAGTTTCCGCAGTTCTGATTTATCTGTTGATCAAAGAGTGATTAGAAAATATGGTTTCTTTAACAAAATCTTGAATACACTCATACATAGTGATTTAAATACAAAATAAAGTACAGGCAACGAGAAAAGTAGGTATAGACCAGACATAGACATTGAAGGAAAGCTCTCAATAAATGCTTTTTAAAACCCTGCTCTTTCGTCAAAAATGTTTAACAAAGTTTCCCTGACTTTTTACACGTATAATTACATCCACACCAATATTTTTCCTCGTCTACACTTAAAGACTCAAACCAGGAAGAGGCCTTGTCCCGGGAGGGGGGAGGTCACTTAAGCAGATTGGATACCTGTCCATGTTTTAGGCCCTGAAAAATATCTGACAGGGTCTAAAATTCTTTTAATTTTCAAGGAGTGTATCTGACAGGGTCGACTTTTGACTTAAGATAATTTTCAGAGTTGAAAGTAGAACAACTTTTCAATTTTTCTTCTACTTTTAGTCATTTCTGCCACTTTTTAGGATTCTGACAAACTACAGTGGCACGTTTCCGCCGGCCGGCAACCAAGATCAGTGCCCTGGGGCCTTGCTATAGCAAAATTAATCATTAGTAAAACTTAAAGTTCATCGCTTTAATCTAGTACCAATTATACCAGTTGTCTTTAAATGAAAACTAAAAGTTCACCGAAGCTTTTCAGCGTCCTGGTGCAGAATGCAGACCTAGCTAGTCTCCAGACAACCTAATGAGCTCCTTTAGAAAAAAAAGATAGCTTAAAAATGATGAAAGAAGAACTTTTTTGAGGAAATCCTAATGACAGAATCCTCACATTTTCAACAAAATAATTATCTACACTCGTATAAAAGAAAATGAAAAAAACTGAAGAAAAAAAGAATGAAAATTGAGGATTTACAATAGATTTATCTTATCTGTTTTCTGCAAACATGTCTACTTTGCTTTTTTTTTTCGTTCGTTCGTTCATTTTTTTCTTTATCCCAATGAACAAGAGAGTATAAGACGCAATCAAACTCATGAAGGTTGTCAGCTTAAAAAAGAAGAAAAAACTGTTCCTTCGACACTCCATATTTCATTATCATTAAAGCTTCTTTAAGAAAATGAGAAGTGATCTGGACCCTAAATGAAATTAAATTCAACCAAGAGTTTCCAGATTTAAATAAGGGCTACTAAGCAAAAACCAATCTTCAGCCTCTTTTATGCAAACATTTTTAATGAAAATGAGGCTCCATTTCGACCAAAATCTGACATTAAATAAAACTTCCGAAGTATACGAAAGAGTGGTACCCTCCCCTTCCTACCTTATATAGATAGCTAAGGAAAAGAATAAAATCGCAAACTTAATAACATTACAAACCCGTTTTCTAATAGGACGAATAAAAAGTTCGAAACATTTTGAAACACTCAAACGCTTGAAAATGAAAATATTTTTTCTACCAGCGAAAAATGATCAGTATTAGATGGAAATATTTCACTTACAAAGACAAATATTCACTAAAGAGCTAATTAGTTTTCTAAACGAGCTGAAAGTAGATTTTGCAATTGAAAATATTTTGAAAAATGAACTTTTACAAGAAAATAATCGAGCTGTGAAAAACAAATTTGCTAAATATATTATTACTCGAAATAGATTTGTTTTCGAAATACTTCATCTAAGAGAGTTTTCAACCCCTGGTCAAAAAATAATCCAGCCATGGAGATATTGCAAAGATTGATTTAGATTTAGCGTAATTTAAATCAGGAAAAACACAAGCGGAAACACTCGGCTTAAAAGCGACTCAAAATTGGAGCCTTAGTACTAAAGTATGTACAGTGGAGTCTCCAAAACTAGAACCCCTAAACTCGAGTTCAACTCAACCACACTTACTGGTTGTCAATTTTGTCAGTTGTCAATGCCTTATAAACTAATCTCCAAAATTTCCTTAACTCGAACAAATTTGTGTTCCCCGTGCAGGTTCGAGTTATAGAGACTTCACCAAAAAAGAGTAAGGTAAGCAAAAATCCACTGGTCTAGTTAACTGGTCGGGGGGGGGGGGTACTACCCTTGCCGACCGGTTGTGCCGCTGAAAAATTGACCCGTGGGTCGACCAAAAAGCTAAAATCTTTCGTTGTTCTATTTTGTCCAAAGTATATTTCAAACTTTTTCAAATACTTATTGAACCTCGACATAACAAGCAAAGGTACCAGCGAAAGTGTCGCAAGATTTTTGTGAAAATTCACAAACCTCAGAAACAAATTCAAAAAAGTTTCATTGCTATATAAATGAAAAGTAGAGAAGAGCGCTCAAAAAGAGAACAAAAAAAACACAATATCTTAAATGTTGTTTCGAGTGAAAAATAAAGTAGCCGCTATAACAATTTAGTAGCAAAGAAGCAAAGAAGATTTTGATTATTACAAGAAGAACATATGTGAAAATAAGAGCTTTCAGAAACAAACCAAAACCAAAACATATACCAAAAAGAGAAACAAAAAGAATACAAACTCAAAACCAAGAAGCATATATCTAACTTTGCTATGACTAAAATTTAATATTCCTTTTTTTCTAAATATTAAAGCTTCGTGCTTCGTCAAAGCAAAGTAGATATAGTATAGAGGGCTTTTAAAAACATATAAGAAAAAAAACTTTAAGCCTGTTTCGATATTACGTTTTTTTTATAAGAATAAACTATATAAGAAAATAAGGCTTCGATAACCAAAATTTTAAGAACAAGTTAAGAACATTTTAAGGCTTTGAGGACTCTAATACTCGAATTTTTTGTGGGAATGGGCAAAAATACCGAAAAATGTCGAAAATAAGAACATGTTAAGAACATCCGAAGGATTCAGAAATTTTGGATGTTCTTATAAAAAAACGAGTAGGTGATAATCGAATCACCGTGGGACACTCAAGACAAGAAAAAGAAGAAAATCTCTAACTACACGTTTTTTTAATATAAGAACATCTATTTTTAAATCTTCAGATGTTTTTAAGTTTTTGAGTTTAAAGCCTACAAGTGTCTTAGCATGTTCTTATTTTCGACATTTTGTGAGTTCTTTTGTCCATTTTCCTAAGAAATTGGGTGCCTTGAAATATTCTTAACTTGTTCTTAACATCTTGGCCATCGAAACATAATGTTCTTATAAAAAGTGTGTATCAGGTACTACGAATGATTAATTTATGAGCATAATTAAATTGATTTTAGACCCTTTTATAGCATCTAGAGGAGATAACAGTCGACTGTGCACAAAATTGGAGACTTATTTTGCAATCGTAACCTAATCGACATCCATGGTGCATCTAATGAAAAATAGGAAAAAAGGGCAATCGATCAACTGTTTCCTACAAAGTATTTTACTGTTACAGACGGCAAAATAAAAAAAAAACGTCTCGCCAAGTACAGGTCGACTACCACCTACCATGCGTTTAGCCTAGGATTCTTTTCCATAGTGTGCATAGGGGTCTGAGCCCCCCTCCCTATATGTGTATCCCCCTATTAAAAAAAAAAAATTTCGAACCCGCGCTATTTACAGCAGCAGTCCACCAGCCATTCAAACGGTAAAATAAAAAAGCCTTCCTGACAAGTACACTCCTTTGTCAAGACCCGCTGGGACCCTAGCCCAACTGTGCCCAAAATTTCGTCCCCAGTGGAAAAAAAGCCCTACAATTTCAGCCCACTGGTAAATTGACTTTGATTTCATCCACATATAAAATTCAATTGAAAAAATTGCACTCCAAAACCCACTGGAATTTTTTGGGCTAGGAGCAAAATAATTTCTATCCCCATTGGGATTTCGGTAGAAATCTTTATCCCCACTGAGGGAAAAACTTCAACCGGGGCTGTGAGACAGGGTCTATGTCCAAGCCGACCATCGCGTACCACTATGGAAAAAAGTTGACGTAATCATCTTACCGATCCCACTTGTCGGTGACGTGAAAATAAGCCGGAAAACGAAGTCTTGTGAGGGTCCAGTACCACCGAGTGAATCTCCTTTCTTTGAGTCCTGACTTTGAAATGCATGTATCAACCGATCAGGTAGAATGTTTTTCTTTAGTCTGGGCCACGTGACACTACTGCTGCTCTTGTGGAATAAAGGTGGATCTAGTCTACCATCAGGACCAAGCCCCTGTTCGAGACAGGTCAGGAATGAGAGGAGGGAGTTACCAGAAGGGAAGGAGAGGGGTGGCAGCTGGACGCCGTCTTGCGTAATCAAAACCACGTTACCACCTTGTTCACCTAGAGAAAATAAAGAAACCGTTAATGTTTGACTGGAGCCGTTTATATTCCATTAAATACAGTAATAATACAGTAATATGGGTGTTATATGATAATACGATAACTGTTACAGGGTAATATTAGTTTATCCTTTCTATTATTTTTTGCTTACTACAGTGCAGTCAACTCACGCTTATTCGAACTCAAACGAGGAGTCGAGTTACAGAGAGATTCGAATTGTAGAGAATATCTTACAAGGGTTTCCTCCATGAGGAAACTGAGAATTACTAGTAGTTCGAATGATAGAAAGATTCGAATAATTTAAAGGCCGGTCTCCACTTTCAAATTAGCGAGATTACACTGTATATCTGAATTAGTCGTCTAGCGTAATATGCTAAACCCACGTTATGGTAAAATTGTTTAATAGACGTACTAATACAACATCTCAGATCTTTTAGGCTGGCGGTTCAACGCTGCTTTAGAAAACAAAGCTTTAAAAACAAATTCTCAGAATAAATCGCCATAATATGAGATAATAGCGAGTTTATGTATTTGCACTTTTGAGAACGGTAGAGTGACTTGGAATAACCCGCAGTTCTGACCCGCAAAATCGAGGACGGTAAAAGTGCTGATTTACCGTCGTCCTCAGCTAGTTAGGATCTAGTCAAATTAGAACCTTACCGTCTCCGTCGCTGAAAAACACACATACATAAACTCGCTAATCCTTAGCATGGCGATCTAGCTTGACAAATGTATATTACAGATTTTTTGATTATCAGATACAGGCTAATGACCAGAAATCAATGCTAATCGAATTGAATATCTCAAATCAATCGAATTTATCGGTTAGCCAAATCAACCATAGCCAATTTTTGACTTGGCAAATTATTTTGTAAACCTTAGAATCGATTATAATGGCTGCATAAAAAGGCCACGCGACCGTGGCTGGCTAAATCAACGACTCGATAACGAATCCAAACCACTCACCTTTATATACCCTGGACCAAGTTTCTCAATCCTGGCAAAGCAAAATGTTTGATCGGAGTTTTTTTGAAAAGTGGTACCCTAATGGTCACACTACTCAATAGCGGTGAAAATTGCACATACATTTCCTCGAATACTTTTGATGATGTAGCCCCGTTAGGACGTTAATTTTTAACATTGCAATGGCTTCTTCTATGGTACCTATTCCAAAAAAACTCCGATCACAGATGGCGGATATAGCTTGGTCCAGGGTATATAAAGGTCAGTTGATCTAAACAAACAATTTTACCTGAGCTATGGCAGTGTAGATACACAACATCGATGAGGTCTACTGTGATAGCCTGATTCCAGAAATGACTTTTCTCGCTTTGCACGGAGATCGTATCATCGTGTAACATAGGATTTGGTGTCCATTTGAGTAGAAGACTATCTATTGATTTGTGAAGTGACAGGTAACCTTGAACAGATGATGGACTTCCAGTCTAAAGAAACAAAAATGTAAGAAAATGTAACTTTCAATGTGGTTTTGGTTTATCTAGACTGAATGTCTGATAAGATACTTGAAAAAACCTTTTCATAAATTATGTTACGAACATCACTTGCCTCATTTTCAAACAATTACCATGGTGATTATGTCTTACAAGACATTAAATGATTCTTTTTATAAATAGGAAGTAGTTTTAATAAAATCCGCCGGGAGTTAATCACCATGACAATAATTTCAAAACGAGGCAAGTGATGTTTGTAACGTATTTTATAAAAAGGTCTATTCTATGAAATTTCTGCTTTCAAGGTTTTTTATCGGGACGAAAATCTCAGTAAAAAATCTCAACTGAACGGACACCCATCTACAAACGACAAAGTCGTAACACTGAGCTTTGAATAATGACGTCAGCCAGCTATGATCAAAAGTTTGAAGGCTAACAAAAGGAGCGCCGCAGGTTTACAGTGGGTTAAAACAGGCCGTTTTAGATAACGTCGAACTTATCAGAAGAAGAGATTTGTATTCTGTTTTAACGAGCGTTGCATGTTTTCGGCGTACTTGCTCTATTGTCTTAAATCCACCAGTGGTTAAGTCCTACAACCAAGGAACCCCTCAAAGGGTGGAGTATGCGGCACCATCATATCAAAATGGAGGTATACTCCAATTCTTTGACCCACATGGAAGAAGATTTTAGAGTTTTCTAATCCAAACTACAGGGGTTGTCAGGAGGATAGCTGCTATTGTTTTCGAAAACCTGCGAAGCGCTGAAATTATATTTTAATGTCACGTAACCTCGAAACACATTTCAGCCAACTAGGATCTCTATTTTTGAAAGTTTCTCTAATTCGAAGAAAATTCATGGTCCCTTGAGGATCGAATAAGAGAATGTGGTTATTAAGCATTTATGTTTAGATAACCATTTAATTTTGGAATTCTTACTTTTGCCGTAGTTAAATAATTGACTTGAAACATAATAATTGCGAAATAATGCTTGACCCTTGCTTTTCACAAAATGGATCTGTTCTTTCTTTGAAAGGTGAACAAACATGCCAGCACCATCAAAATATACTGCTTGTTAATATTCATGATATGTACCATTGCAATGTCTTCGGCGGAACCCAACAGCTGATTGGTTTCAAGTGACGTATTGACTAATTTTACGTCACTTACAACCAATCAGCTGTTGGGTCCGTGATATAATGTCAGAAGACATTGCAATGGCACATATCATGAATTCATAGTACTCGAGAGATATGGAGAAGTCTGTTCCAACAAAAAAATTGGCAGTCTACACATTTACGTATTTTGTTCTCAAGGGATAAAAAGTAAAACCCCGTTGGAAAGATAATTCTGAGTAGACTTTTAAAATCTTTAACTGGTTTCGAAAATTAAAACGAAAAAATTGATGAAAATTGTTTCAACTTTCTACTGAACAAACATATTATTAAATGATATTGATTATCAAAACGTTTTCATTTTCGTAATAAAGTAATAAATGTACCCTTCGAAATGAAAAAGAGAAAAGAAATTTCACACTGTTAAATAGAGTTGGAAGATGGGCTCGAAGAAAGACTCTAATAAATTCTCGCAATCACAATGGCAAAATTAGGTGCAAATGCCACTGTCACAAAAATATCATAAGTCAAATATAAAATCAACTCCCAAACTCAAAAGATGTTAGTGATATTTTAATTGAATGAGTTTCTGTTCTTCACAAAAAGTAACAAAATTCTTTTCTTTTTTTCTTCTCACGATTCAAAACAAATGCCATCAGATTTCATTCTTCAAAAAAAATTTTTTTTCATAAATATACACAATCTATCGTGTTTTCAGTTCTTTCATTTTTTCACTCATCCGAGAAAGAAAAAACACAAGAGCAAGTAAAGTATTGAGCGAGAAAGAGAGAGAGGAAATTAAAGCTAAGGAATTAGGACATAAGAGACAAAAAAGAGGGAAAATATGAAACAATGAAGAGAGGTAATAATAATGATAAACACCTGCCAAAAAAGGAAAGGAAAAACAATAGTATTGAAAAGTAACAAATTCCTCTCCCTCTCCCTCACTCAATCAAAAAACAAAGTTAAGTATATAAGAACAATTTTATAAGAACAATGAGGCTCAAAATCTTCAAAAAATAAGAATAATTTAAGAACAACACTGAGCCTGGCATTATTGAATTTCAAGAAATTTAAGGATCAAAGTCGTAAAAAAAATCGAGTATGAGGCCTAAAATACCTCAATTGCTCAAAGCCGAGTCTCAACAAACATTAATGGGTTCTTATAAAAAAAGAATGTGGCTCACTTTATCTTTAACCCTATCTACAAACAAGCTTTATCTTTATGAGAAACACACCCTAAAATTTCAACACTTAAGATTTTGTATTGAGTCCCTGTCTAACTGGGACTATTGTACGATGAGACGCCTTGGCTGATCAAGTCGATCTTGAAAGACAAGAGAGCATGAATTTTAAATTGAAATGGGTCCCTGTGTAACTAGGATTATTTCAAGATGGTTAATTGAGACGCCTTGGCTGATCAAGTCGATCTCGAAAGATAAGTGAGCATAAATTTTCGGTTAAAATGGGTCCCTGCCTAACTCCAAATTAATTATTGGTGTTACTCACGACCGTGTAATATCGAGGAGTTTCCCTATCAAACATCGCGGCATGAACATTACGAAAACAGTTGACGCTTTCTAAAGAGGACTTTCATCGAATACGGGATCGTATCGAATGATACGTTTCGTCGTTTATTAGAGTTTCTTCTTGACGGTGACTTTAAAGGCCGGTCTCCACTTTCGCGCGAAAACTTTTTGACATTTTTGTAAGGTCATTGGTCGGTTGAAAATGAAGCAATTCCATTGGTGGAAACTCTTTTATGACGTAATCTTTTCTTTAGGCAAAAAAGGTTGGGAAAAAAACTTTCACCCATTTTGCGAGAAAGTGAATACCGGCCTTAGTAGAGCGCATCAAATAGAAGAAGGTCAATTTAGAGGGTTTCAACTGTAAGTAAGCACTCAAAACAGCAACCGTTTTGGCTCAACTTACCACTGTCAATTTGACGTTATTCTTCCCAAACAAAAGCTGCGATTCTCCATTCTGATGTAACGATCCCACATGTTCACGAGCCTGCATCGGTACCCCTGGAATCGACGAATTCAGTTTAGCCGACGACGTCGTGAAAAGCCGACGTCGGTGTGGTGTGACGGACTTATGGGATAATGACGGTGAACTGTAGATACGATGACGTTGGACGAGTTCTTGGGCACTTGGATCCGACCATGAGTTGTCCGGTGTTTTCATCTTCGAATAATCAAGCGAATCCGGTCCGTCTGTAAATAGAAATGAAACAAAATCTCTATAAGGACAATTTTGATTGTCTCTAAAGTATGTGGCCACTCATCTTTACCTTTTCAACAATTTCTCAGCACGCATTTATTTTATTTAAAAAGTTATACACCGGGGAATAATCCAATAGATTGAAGATTTTTGAAAACTTGAAAAATGAAAAAAAAGTAAAATGAAGATGAAAAAACTGAAAGTATTTTTCTTGTGTTTCAAAAATGAAACGACTGCAAACTTTCAAACATTTTTAGAATATTGATGAACCTTGCTCTGATTTCAAATCTGTGTCCAAATTTCTCGCATATTTCTTAGATAAAAAGTTAGTCATTTTTTGCCGTTTGGTCCACTTCATATACTTTTATAGTTTATTTTTTAACACTATTAATTTTTCTCTAACGAACTATATCACTGTAACAGATGTGTTATAAACGGTAATTTCAACACGTAATATTTATTAGTAGAGATGCGAAAAGATCTGTTGAAATTAATGAACAAAATTACTCTCTTGGAGGCAAACCTCGAGCCCTTTCAAGACAACCTGTCTCCCCATCTGAATAATTTTATACACCTTTTCGACCGTAGTCGCGCGGTTAGGCGCTTGCCACTTTATTATTTAATTTACCACCTTAAACTCGATCCAATCCTTTTTTTTTACATTTTTTTCTATTGTCTTTAGGTGCGAAAAAAAGACTGGGACGGTTTTAGAGTGTTAAAACCGACAAAAAAATGGCCGCGCGGCAATTGGCGGCTACGGTCGAAAAGGTGTATTGGAAAGCAAATTTGGAAATTTCTTACTAAAACTGGAAATTTCTTACTAGATGATTATTAGCTTCAGCTTGAAAAAAAATTCGACAAAATTTGTTTTATAGCTAATCGGCCAGTCAAAACAAAAACAAACAGCCCAGATTGAAAAGCTTTGTGTTTGTTTTCATTATTATAAGCTCTTTTTATAAGAACATTCAAAATTTTAAAGACTTCAGACGCACTTCTTATTTTCACCATTTTGTGGGTATTTTTGTGCAATCTCCTAAAAAAATCTGGTGTTTTAGAGTCCGCAAAACCTTAAATGTTCTCGACTTGTTCTTAATATTTTGGCCATCAAAGCCTTATATTCTTAGATAGTTTGTTCTTATAAAAAAACAATAATACAGTACATTATTATTGGACGAAATTTAATAACATACTGAGTACGCTCTTCAACGCCAAGACTTTATAGTTAACCAACAACATAACTTTTTCGTCTTTCTAAAACCAAAACCAAAACCACAGCAATAAACTGCCATAAAAAATATCAAGGGCTCTTCTTTTCAAATAATCAAGGTATGTTTTTTAAGTGGTTCGTATCTAACAAAGTGGTGGAGTAGAAAAAAATTGTGTCACAAGATAAGCACAGCCGAAATCCTACAGGTTCTTATAACAAAGGGAGTGTTATTTTGATAAAATTAGGGAAAGCAAAACTCTACTAAAGTCCATTCCTCCTAAGTGTTCCATTAAAAGCCTTAAAATCTAACATATTATATACCGTTGAAGTGATGAAAATCAAGAAAAGATTGAAATTTTTAATCACTTTTTTTTCTGAATTATCTTTTCAACGGTGTATATTCTATCAGAACTGACTCATTCATTGAAAAATGGCAAGCAAAACAGGTGAAGACTTAAAGCGAATGGACTTTAGGTCATCATACAAGATGACCACTATCAGTAACAAACAAATTCCCGAGAGAGCTTCCCTAAGAACGGAGGAGGATATTCAATGTCCAATCTGATTTTTCACACTTCATTACAGTATTTCTTTGTTTTCTTGAATCGAAAGAGAAAGAAAAACTAACATAAATTCAAAGTACAAATAACATGCTCTTTGCTTTATTAACATATAAAATATCTATTGCGAAATTACATATTTTTAACTGTACACGTTTTTTTTATAAGAACAAACTATATAAGAACATAAGGCTTCGAGGCCCAAAAAATTAAGAACATTCTAAGGCTTTGGAGACTTAAAAACATGCATTTTCTTAAGAAATTACATCAAAATGCTCAAAAAATGCTGAAAATAAGAACATTTTAAGAACATTTTTAGGCTTCAAATTCAAAAAACTAAGAACATCCGAAGGCTCCGAAAATTTTTGACGTTCTTATAAAAAAAAAACGTGTACTGCAGTACTATTCTATATAACTAAGCTCGAAATCACACGGCCAAGATACAGCTTACGACATAATAGCGTCATCGGCGCATACTAATATTACATACTGCGGTTTTTTAAAGGGACATTAAAGTAGTAAAATGTAAACATTGCACGAACCACGTGTCATTAAAGAGAACAATTCAAATCACGTGTCCAAAACAAACTTCTAAAACAATTGAACAATCAAAATTAGCCATATTTGGTTTGATTTTTTATTTTGACATGTGACATTTGTTTTGATTTTGTATCCGCTGCATACAGTTTGTTTACAAATCTCGCAAGTACTGTTATGTCCCTTTAAAGTTCGCCTTAATATTCAAACTCAATCAACCACCAGTTTACTCCTCAGACTGAAGACGCTGCAACAGCGAGTACATCGCCCTGACGTCAAAGAAAAACGCAGCCTGCACGTCGATTAGCACTGTAAATTTAGATTCAATTTCCAATGTTGTTTTTTGAAAGTAAACACACCTTGTATATACAAACTATTAAACTATATTTCTAACTTAGATGTTTTACGTAAATTTATCTTTGCTTTCTGTGACGTCGCCAAAATGCAAATACTGTAGATGCCGCATACTGTATATTTTGACCACGAGGCCGTTATAAAAAATCTCAAGTTTTTCGGTTTCATCTTCCGGATCGAATTTTCTTCAGTGTTAAATTGTTATAATATCGACACCATCAACATCATCAACACTCTTCCTGACTATACCATGGACTATAAAAAATTTGAAAACAGTAGCTTACCTAACAGCCACACAAGAGAAGGTCCATGAACTTGATCAGCCAGAAGAGCATCGATCTCGTAAAATTCCCTATGAAAAGAACGAAATTGTAAAGAAATCTGTGAAGTAACTTGTAACAAGGTTAACAAGTTTCAAAAATTCCAGATTTCCAGGTTGAAAACGGTATTATTCCAGATTTTTTTCTGAAAAATGTCGAAAGAAATGTTGTGGGAATACCAAAAATTATCCAGACACTCAAAGGAAAAGAGACTTTTCAACGAACGAGACGAATCGATACAAAAAATTCGAAAAAAAACTTAAAACTTGTAACATAACATAATATACATGTAATAGAAGTCATAGAAAATTTGACTTCGAATAAAATTTCCAAAATAGCTTTTCTTCTATAAGTCCTTTTTCTCGCACATTATTCACGTAAACAATGAAAGTCTCCTACATATTTGGGACAAATATATTAATATGGGCCTCTTTTAATTCATTTCTTGAGCAATAAGCTTCAGGTTCGAATATAAAACATACTGGTCTACCTGAGAATAGTTTTTTATATCTGAGTGATATGAGGGATGATGGTTGCAGTGGTGGATATTTCTTTGCAAAGAGGATAACACAAGAATATGTGTTCAAGTTTTTGAGAGAAGTTTGTCAAATGAAATGGGTAAGAACTATAAACTCAATAAGACTAAGAGGGTTTTTTATGATTCCTACCTAATTTTGGCGTATAAATATTCAAAAACTCGTTTCAGGCCCTAAATCAATTATTTCGAGAAATGAAAAAAAGGACTTGTAGCAGGCGTATAGATTTTAGCGCAAACCAATCAAATCACATACCTCCAGGTTTGAAGACACCAGACACCAGGCTACCTAAATTATTGTTGTAATAGACACATCGGAAAATAACCCAATCAAACCAATCAAATCACATACCTCCAATTAGCGATGAGAGTTTTGACGATATTGGTTAAGACTTTTTCCAGCAGTGCAATTCTGATCCACAGATACTTCTTACTGAATCCAGTCGTCGTGTATCCATTCAATCGCTTCTTCTCTGGACTTTTCAACTCGATTCCTGATTGGTAAGAAAAAATGATAAAATGATGTCGAATCATCCTTTGTGTTTATATACCAATGAAATCTCAATATAATGCCTGTATGATGTAAAAGTTGCTTTTATGAAATATAGCTATTTTTAACATTTTATTCTCATTTCTGCTTGCTTGGAATTTTAAAGTACAGAATGAATATTTTCGGACTATCCTTTTTATCAGACTGCCAGCTGGTTATGATTCCATCCAGTTGACACTCTCTAATTCCACGCTTTACAATTTTAAATGCTCCATTATTTGATGGTATTGAAAGCCATCTTCAACAAGAAACTCTCAAGAAAATCGAATTAGAGAGCGTCAATTAGTAAAGGAAAGAAGGCGAAAACTCGTTCCAGTTAAACAGCCTAAGACTTTTTGACAAAGACGATATTAAGAACAAATGCCTAAGAATGAAAAAGGAGCTTATTCGAACTTTTGTTACTTGAACGTATCGGATGAAATTCGAGAACTTACTCGAACACTTTAATTTTAGACATGCAATTTGGAGTGCAAAACTGCTTAAAATAATTCTGGTGTAAAAAAAGTTGTACAAGTATTTGTTTATACGAACATCCTAAATTGAACTTTTTGAGCTTTAAGCCAAAAAAATGTACTTAATTTCACCATTTTACAAGTATTCTTGTGTGAAATTTCCTTAAAAATTGGATGTTTTAAGACTCCAAAAAAGCCTTAAAATGTACTTGCTACTTTTTTGCGATTTTAGCGCATTTCATGATTGTTAAGGGCGTTTGGATTGTTAAAGGTAAGTACGGTACCGAAGATTAGCTAAGCTTTCTCGTTCCCAAACATACCTGATCCATCTTCGGGATCTTTACGCTGTTTCTTCCAGGCATCCGGCAAAAATGCTGCGTGCTTTTGTAGCGTTTTTGGGGTTATTTTTGGTCTTTTTCCGTTGTAATAAAATTTTTTCGCTTGCGAACACGAGACTTTTGTTTCATGTGTAACCCCTTTAACAATTTCCTTTCCAATCTTTATGTTCTCATGTAGTTTGTTCTTATCTAAAAACATGTACCTGTCTTTTCATTGAGTGATGGGAAAGTGTTCTTCGTGTCTTGTACATGGTGGAGATAATTGGTTAAAATGTTGATACTTTGAGCATCAGGAGAGAGTCTGGTGATCTTGTGTAACAAGTCAGCACTGCAATCACTTGCAGGTAACAAACCACCGATTCGTTTCTTCAAACGATGTAAAAGACAAGCTTCTACGGCACCTGGTAGTGAGAACAATACAAAAAAGATATGAGGATGCATCCGGGGAAGGGGGTACAGGAGGGGCCTCATCTTTTTGCGGATCTAAGATTTCTTGGTCACCTAACCATAGTGTGCGACAATTTTCCTCCAGACTTTGGCCCCTAACTTCAAACAGCTCGCAGGGGCCTACGGGATGACTATGAAGAAAAAATTGTTAACGGAAAAAACAGAGAGGTTTATCGGCTGAATAAAGAAAGGTCTTGAAAATCTAACGCTACACAAAACGAAATTTAAGATAGGGCCAAAATCCGAAACTTCTTCAAAATTGTCAAAATTGAGGGAGGGGGGTGGAAGGTTAAATTGATTGAGTTTGTTTGGAGATGTTTAAAATATTAATATGCAGACAAAATTGACTCGTAATGGACTGGGTTTCAAAAGTAGGAATTCTGGGTAATTATCCCACCTAGGCTATTCCGTTAGAAGATATTATGCATTGGCTTAACCGACTGACTGGCTAAGATTTTTCGGTCCTCGACCAGTAGAGGTTGTTTATTCATTCCACAAAAATATTACAACTTACTGCACAAAGAAGTCACAGAGCTGCTGTCAACATGAATGAATTTTCTCGTTACTGCCTCCTCCATTAACTTCTTACACTATCCAATAAGAAAAAAACGTGAGAAAATATTAAAACGATTTTTTGGTTATAAGAAAGGCTTAAAGTCTTACGGGGTAAACCATCACAAATTATGCAGAATTATGCTTAACGACCCAAACGCAACATAGATTTAGTGTGAGATATATGCCTCAAGCAAAATTGCTCAAAAGTAAAGCTGCTTTAAATTTCAAATCCTTGGGATCAGAAAAATTCTACGATGGTAATCATTCTTAGCATATTCTTAATTTTTTAGCAATTTCATCATAAATATTCTTTTAGAGAATATTCTTATAAAAAAAGGCGTACATATAATACTTTCTTTTTAAGCAATCAAGTTTATAGACATAACAAAGCTTAAAATATGCTCTACTGACACTCTAATAACACAATAATGACCGGTTAGTCAGGGACGTACCGATAAATATTTCTCGGTACAGCCCGAAAAAACGGTCATTATTGTATTTGTTGACCGCTTTCCTCTATCTTCGATTGATTTTTAGCGCCTTATCCAGGAAAAATACCGAAAAACAAGCGAAAAGTGACAAAAAATTGTTTTAATTTCTGACGTCGAAAATGATAAATTAGACAAATGATGTGTTCATTTTCCTTTGAAAAAAACGACGTCACAATGAATCTTTTCTAACGACGGGCAACTCTGTGCAGTGTAGGCCCGTCGTCATGCGAAAAGAACCAATAGCATTGCGCAAAAAGTAACCAGTTAACAATAGCATATGGTGTTTATAAAAACATACCTCTTTTTTGACATTATCAAGTAGTTGTAGCTTTTCTTCGTCCATTTCATCTGGAAAAAAGAAAACAAATCAACTGCAACAAGGTTTTGTGAATTGGAGGAATATCCTGGAAGTTTATACGTGAGAAAATACTCCATGATAAAGTGATCCTTGCTTCATTTTAAAGTCTATTTCAAATAATTTTGGATGAATATTATTCAAAAATATTTTCACATTTTAGTTGAGCTAAGATTGAAGTTTCCCGTGTGTGAAACTCATGTCCATAGCATGAAAAGACAAGAAGTTAATATTTTCTTTTTCGTTTTTCTTCTTCATTTTCAATATATTTAATCGATTTTTTTATCAAAATCATATCCCATTCCCGATAATCTTTCCAACGATCACAAAATCGCTACTTAATTCAAATTCTAACAAAAGTTATTGAGGTTTGAAAAAAAACACTGCCAGCTAATTTGAAAAAGACTTTAGTTTCAAGGCATAAAGAGTGGAAAAATTCCCAAAAAAACTTCGTGCGCGCTTCGTTCGCGTGACTTTTACAAAGATATTTTGCTTTTAATAAGGGACTCCAAAGTCCCTGCTTTCGAAAATTGGAGAAGTCTCCAGTTTGGCCCAATTTCTGCCGACCCCACCACGCAACTTATCTCGGGCATATAAATCAACAACGGAATATAAAAACCAAAAGAAAAATTTCTTCAATAGAGGAACAGAGCAAAAGATTTCAAAATGTGAAATGGCTACTTTTCATAATCCGAAGTTTGGGTGTGGTCTCTTAAAGTTCTATATATAAACCTCCATTTTTCTCTCGTCTAAAAAACATATGGTGAATTTTTACTGATGACAACAACGGATAAAGATGCTCGACTTGAGGGAGCGAAGTTGAATAAATACTGGAGTAAATTGACATCAGCCAACATGATTGCGAAATTGCCACACTAAAGCTTTTATTTTTAAATAAGACTTTCAATTTATCAGTTAATTTACCAATTTTTCACATTAAATAGACACGGATGTGGAGCAAGATTGGCCAGAAAGAGAAAAAGAAAAACAATTTTTTGTTTATTCAGCACAATATAACAATAGGGAGACACCGTCCTGATATGAAACGGGAACACTTAAAAGCGGATAGACTTTTAGCTGGTCAAAATTTAACCTCACCATAAAATCTTAATGCTCAGGCTCTGATTAACCCACATATATCTTGTACAAAACACTCTTTATACACGTTTTTTAGAAGAACAAACTATATAAGAACATAAGGCTTCGAAGGCCAAAATGTTAAGAACAAGTTAAGAACATTTCAAGGCTTTTGAGACTCTTAAAACACCCGATTTCTTAGGAAAAAAGACAAAAATACTCACAAAAAGATCTTAAGAACATTTTTAGGCTTAAAACTCAAAAATCTAACAACATCCGAAGGCTTCAAAAAATTTTGGTTGTTCTTATAAGAAAACGTATATATTTCCCAAGCAATAACACAGGTGAAGCTAAATAATGCACCATCTTTACTAAAAATAGAGAAAAGTAGAAACCTTGGTTTTCAATGTGGAAGTATTTTGACACTGCAATGACTTTAAAATTTCGAGGCTTAATTTATGTTAAATTGTGATGTCACTTTATTAAAGATGGCGCATATTTTTGCTTCAGCTAGGAGCAAAGTAGCCCTATCAAGTGTTTTATAAGATGTCTGTGGATTAACCTAAAATAGGGTCTCCATAACCAAAGAGCTGCTTCTTTCCTTTTTTAGTCAGTTTTCACCTCTCCAACAATTACCCACAAAACATTTCAACTTTTTGCGAACAATTTATCAGATAAATCTTTTCATGATATGCACCACTGGAGAGTCTTCTGAAAACTTTTAAAATTTTCCATCCAATACGTCACTTAAACAATAGAAAAAGTGACGTATTGGGTGGAAATTTTTGAAAATTCTTGGAAGGCTCTTCAGTGGTGCATATCATGGATAAGTAAACAAAACTTTACCTTCGCTAGAGCTATCCATCTTCTAAACAAACAAAAACTATCCAAAAAATAAAAAATGGATAATATTTTCACTCTTTCCACCCAAGAAAACCTTTTTTTTCACTTTCAGAGCCTCTATAAGATTCAGTAGAGTGACTTTGCCTTTTTTTTAAAGCCCCTGCTTAATCAATCAAACACAGAAACAGTAGAGAAGGAATAAAAGAAAAAAAAAGTGAAAAAGATGAAATATTTTTCCTATCCTTCTTCCTTTCAAGAAAGCCGTACCATCAAATCTAACAAGGGAAAAACCTTACATAAAGGAACTTCGAGAAAAGGAAAAAATAATAAAAATATAAAAAAAGGGATGAAAACATTTTCCCTCTATTCTTTTACCTTTTTTACACATAGTTTCTTCCTCGGATTCACGGTATAGCTTTGCAATTATGTATCTTTTTTGTCTCTCAATGATACATCTAGCCCACTAGGCTATTATTAATAACCTTCCATTGTTTTTCATAGTTCCCCTGCGAGATTTTAATGACAACGACTGTTAAAAAATGGGATGAATTCTCAGAAACTACAAAAAGTAGTGCACGTTTTTTATAAGAACAAACTATATAAGAAGAAGATAAGGCTTCATTGGCCAGAATATTAGGAACAAGTTATGAACATTTTAAGACTTTGTGGAATCTTAAAACACCCAATTTCTTCGGGAAATACACAAAAATACCCATAAAATGGCGAAAATAAGAACATTATAAGAACATTTGGCTTTAGAAATTTTGGATGTTTTTATAAAAAAAAATCAGCAAAATTTTCATATGGTAGCAAAAAAATGAACATCAATTTATCAGAAAAATGATAACTTTTAATCCTTCAAAAATAATATTCAACAGTATAAAAAAAAAATAAAGAGAAAATCTCAAAAGGATTTCACTTTCATATGTACAATGTTTCATCTTTTTGCAGTTCAGAATCATCAAAAATTTCTCTCTCATCTCTCTACTCTATCTTTAATGTTTTCATATTTTCTTTCTTAAGTTTGAAGAAAATTTCTTAATGTTTTTCTTCTCTTTTATTTTTCTTCCGATTGAAATTGAAGAATCAACCCTCTTCTAACTCTTTTCCCCCCTCTCTTATGAATGTTATGAGATTCCTCAAAATCTAGAAACAGGTTCTCATTTCAAAAACTTTCTTTTTCACTTTTTCATTCTTCAGAAAAAAGAAATGTTTGTAAGCATTTGTGAAAATAAATTTGTACCCTTCCTTTCTTTCTTTATCTCTTCTTTTCTTTTTCTCTATTATATTTTTTTGTTTATTTTTCATTTTACTATTTGTTTCAATCTCCAGAGTTATAATAAACATGTATGTAAGGCTGTCTTTTCTGGAGATTAACATACACACAAAGTCCACTTTGTAAATTATAGCTTAAAAATCAATCAATCAATCAATCAATCAATCAATCAATCAATCAATCAATCAATCAATCAATCAATCAATCAATCAATCAATCAATCAATCAATCAATCAATCAATCAATCAATCAATCAATCAATCAATCAATCAATCAATCAATCAATCAATCAATCAATCAATCAATCAATCAATCAATCAATCAATCAATCAATACAAAAAATACATATAAACCCTGTATACAAAAGCTCCAATATGCAATATCCAATCACCACATATAAATAATAAACTGCATAATGTCATAGCTCTCATGCCATAGCTTTTGGAATGCTACAGTATTTACCATAAAAGAAATTTACTGCAAGAAGATCTTTAGAAAACAGATAATAAGAGTTTTTAAGAAAGAGATGATATATATAAAGTAAAACCATCATGTGATAACACTATTTTATATATATTTATTTGACTATATACAATAAACGATAAACAAAATCTTTACCAAATCTCAAGAGCATCAAACATGCATCAGAGCAAATACTTCATTTCGAAAATGTCTTGTTTACAAGCGGAAGATATTATGCTTCATAGATTCCTTTTTAATTGAGGTAATTAGTAAAATTATCAACTCTAATAAGAGTGTTTTGTATGAAATAATTTATTACCACTCATGATAATTCACGAAAAAAAAACAAAGGGTGCTAAAAAATATATTTTTATATTTTGAGAAATGCCTTTATACAGTATCACAAAAATTCAAATATTTTTTTTCCAGTTTAAAATCTTAACGTGCCTCAGAGGATTTTCTCACGTCTAAAGAAAGACCATTTTTTCTTATAAAATACAAGTGAAACTAGTCGTATAAATGGAAGCAACATCGAGATGCTAATATCATGTCATTATCTTCAAAGCATTTTTATCTTTAATGATTTTTATTGTAATTGATATGTGCATGTTCTCCATTTATCAATTGGAAAGTTGTAGATAATCCTTGAGAAAATGGCTCTGTCTGTTGAGTTTAAACTAAGACGTATTATATACCGTTGGAAAGATAATTAGAAAATTTAGGAGAAAATCAATCTTGACTTAATGGTGGATCCACCTAAATAGAGTGTAATGAAGTTCAACTATAAATTTTATTTTACCCAAAGATTCAAATAAAAACACATGAATCATCAAAAACGCACACTCAAAAGTATCTCTTAACAAATAATCCCAAAAGTGTTTTCTCTACTTCCATGTAATATGCCCAACTTCAAGGGTCAACCCAGTGATAGTTACAATGCTACTTTTTACTGAATAAATCATACGAAAGAAAGAATCAGCCAATAATGTCAATAAATTGTGGTGACAGAGTGCTCCATACATTAACATAGAGCCAAGTGAGAAAGAGAAGAAATACAAATTTTAAATTGCAATAAAGAATTAATTAAAGTTTCATACCTTTCAAATCATTCATTCCAGCCATTTTCACCAAACCAATCAATCATATAGTCATGTTAACATAAATCCATTTATCCATTCGATCAAACTCCCAGATACATAATCATCGAAATTTCATACTTATTACCTAAAAAGAATATTATGAAACATATATTATTTATAAAATTTTACTCATTACCTAAAAATTAAAAGACAGATTAAAATTTTGAAGATGTAATGCATAAAACGAGTTGAAAAAATAGTAGCCAAACATCAATAGTTCTTTTACTACATCCAACCCAATGTACCAGAACAACTCCTAAAGATAGATACGGTTTAGTTTCTAATCTTCCAATGTGTGGGATTAATAAAATGTTTAAACATACTACTAGACACTTTTGAGCCGGTACAAGCCTATCAGATTTGTAGTTTTTACTTATCTACAAAATCCAATTTGCTTGCTGCAATGAATTCATAAGGATGAGACTTTCCCAGTAATTTTGAGATGCTCCTTTTATTTGCTTTAAAAAAGATTTCTATATCTCTTCAAATCTTTGAATAAGGTCGACAGCTCCAGGGCTCCATAGAACTGAGTACTACTCCAGAATTGGGATAACAAGCGATTCATATAGAGTAAGCATAGTGAAGGTTCGTAATATCCAAGAAATGAGATTTTTTTGGCTTTTTCAATAGCTGCTTCAACTGATTTTTTGAAGTGACAATCGTTGGATATTAGGACTCTTAAGTCTTTAACAAAATCTTTTACTTCAATTTTATCTCCTGATGGTGAAGTGTAATAAGTTTCCTTTTTGATTTCATTATTCGAACCATAACACAACGATTCGAATTTGGTATCATTCAATTTCATATTTTTAGTGATTGTCCATTGATATAAGATCTGAAGCTCTTGCTGTAGTATTTTGACATCTTCAGCATCTTTTATAGATTTGGTGGCGCGAGTGTCATCTGCAAAGGACATGATAAAGTTTATGACATTTGCATCTATATCTCAAATGAGGATCAGGAAAATCAGGGGTCCAAGTACACTTCCTTGTTGAACACCAGACATTACCTCCTGTTGGTTCGATTTCACACCATTCACCATTACTAGTTTTTGTCTGTCTCTCAAGTAGGATTCTATCCAATTATAGATTTTACCAGTTATTCCAAGCCTTTTGAATTTTGACAGTACTATAATTGAATGGTCGACTTAATCAAAAGCTTTTGAAAAGTCTAAATAAATGGGACAAGCTAGAGTTTTTACAAGCTCTTATTTGATTTGGTTGGTCGTTAACCAGTAATAAAACAAATTTGTTACTTTTTCTAAAGAATGCGTCATCTCTATCACTTCAAATGACCAATTAGTGAAGTATCTTGTAAAAAATCCAGCTCATCCTAAATAAATAACATCAACATTGGTCTCCTTGGTCGAGTAGATTTAGTATAAGATCATGTTGCTCAAGTAGCTGATGTAAACATAATCTCCCACTTCTAAAGCCATGTTGATTTGGGTTGAAAAGGATATTATCATCCATGTGTTTAACTCTGTGACTTCTGATAACTTTCTCAAATGCCAACTGGACCAGCAGCTGAGGATGGAGATAACTCATTGATGGCTTTCATTATATCTTCTTCTGTAACTACCATTTCGGTTGCTCCTGGATCAAAAGTTTGAGCATCTGGTGACATAGGTAGACTGAATACTTTAGAGTATTGTTTTGAAAGGATGTCAGCCATTTCTTTATTTTTCATTGTAAGTTTTCCATTGGAGATAACTCATTGATGGCTTTCATTATATCTTCTTCTGTAACTACCATTTCGGTTGCTCCTGGATCAAAAGTTTGAGCATCTGGTGACATAGGTAGACTGAATACTTTAGAGTATTGTTTTGAAAGGATGTCAGCCATTTCTTTATTTTTCATTGTAAGTTTTCCATTGTTGTCTATCAGTGGTCCAATTTTGGTCTTTACTTTTGCTTTTTTGCGGGCATATGCAAAGAAATATTTGGAATTCTTTTTTATAGATTGACTGCTTTATTTTCTGCAAATTGCTTCGAGTCTATGAAAGATTTTTGCAGCTTTTTCTCAATTTGTAGCAACTCCTCTTTGATTTCTGCCTTTTCTGCTTTGTGAGTTACTGTGTAAAAGCTTTTTTGTAATTTTTCTTTGTCTTTTGATTAAAGTTCGACGATACCTTTGAACTCTGAATCTTTTTTTGCCTTTGTTTTGTTTTCTGCTTGGTATGTTATCTTTACAGATATTGTTGATTTTCTCCACTATTTCATTTTGATCTTCACTAAGTGTTTCTTTCATTTGATATTTTCCACCTGTTTTTTTATGTTATCCCAAACTATTTCGTCAGCAAAGAACTTCAGGGTGTCAAATCCTGTGCGGGGCTCTGATCGTTCATTGTCATTTGAGACGGTATTAACATCTTTATTTGGGGATTTAAAAATAGCATATTTTGCATATAACATTTCCATTACATATAATACATTACATAATAATTTCAGATGTAATGAATTTTTGTTATAAATTATATGTTACAAGTGTGTTACATTTTTCTGGTCTGTAGTTTGTATGGCCAGTGACCTGTTGTTGATTTGTGACCTCTGACCTGTGATGTTATTCCTAAAACAGTTCATTCAGATCATCACATAATAGACATTTTAACACATTTGACTTTTACTGAAACAAGAAAGGTTGAAAACAAAAAAACTTTGTACAGCAAATTCGATAATTTCAATTTTCTTAACAAAAACATGAAATTGGGTTAAGCTATATGCAAAGATTTACAATGTATTGACTGACATGAAACTTTGCATTCAACCTCAGACCAAGAGAAACAATATGAAACTTTTATTGATACTTACTTTTGATACTTTTGATGGGTTTTTTGAGTTTTTGAGTCTCTCAATCATCCAATTTGGAAATCCGATGATTCTCCATTTCTCTCACACTGTTTGAATCCGCTCTCCTGTAGGGATAATAATTCGGGAACAGTGGTTTGTCCGGCAGTGTGGAAAGAAGAAGATCAAGTTGTCTTTTGAATTTAATTATTGTGCAGTTTGTGATATTACGAATGTAGAATGGGAGAGAATTGAAAAGCTTAGGTCCTTCTTCAGATAATGAATCTCTCAAAATGTTTTTGTGCTTAGAATTTACTTCTTTAAGGTGGCATTTTCGCCCGAGCCTCTGGTTTCTGTAGCAGGTGATCCCCTTTGGTCTCAGAGTGGTCGAAATTTGGAGAATATTTTTCTAAGATATACCAAGAATAGATGATTTGATATTTTTTTCTACACCTTTCCAGACTGTATAGTTTTAAAAAAATTTAGTTTTCCCAATAGTTCAGTTTTTGATTTTTGAAGTTGTTCTAGTCGTTGCATTTGGTGTCTCTTGGATGGTGACCATAGCTGTGAACAGTATAAATCAATGTGAGGGACTGCCAATGTCTTCCATAGGGTCAGCATTTCAGTAGGGTCCCTTGTTTTAAAAGTTCGATATATCCATGAACTGATGCCTTTGACTTTGTCGATTACATTTTCTATATGGTTGTCATATGTCATACCCATATCTAAAGTGATCCCAAGGTCTTTGAGTGTAGTCTTGGTTTCTATCACCTTTTGGGTATCAGAGAAGTATTTGGAAAGTTCTTTAAGTTCTTCATTTCTACTATAATTGAGATGTTCAAATTTAAGTTTGTTCAATTTCATGTTATTCAGTTCAGTCCACTCATAGGCTGCGTTCAGGTCATCTTGGAGCTGAATAATATCAGCATGGTTTTTGATTTCTTTCATTAGACGTGTACCATCAGCAAATGATGATAAAAAAGAGTGTAATATCTTTTTATCAATGTCTTGTATCATTATCAGAAAAAGTAGTGGTCCAAGCACAGATCCTTGGGGAACACCAGAGATGACTTTTGACCTTTCTGATAGTGTGTAGTCAACAGAGACTTGTTGCGTTCTACCTGTTAGGAAGGATTTGATCCAAGCAAGCAGTTTGCCTTTGATGCCATTGGTCTTAATTTGGTTTAGAAGGATGGTAATGTCGACTCTGTTGAAAGCCTTGCTAAAGTCAAGGTAGATCACATCCACATTATTGCTGTTTTCTATATGGTGGATAAGTCGTTCCGTGTGAGAGAGAAGTTGGTGAGTTCCTGTACTCGGCCGCAATAAAAAAATCATAACCGCACTCATAAAAAAATTATGTTTGCGTCTTTTTTTACTATTTTTTGCCTAGACGATATAGCAAACATAGTAAGTATAAGCTTTACGATAGTGCCACGGGTCATCAATGGATAGCATTCAATTATCATTATCCCTTTATTTTCATTCCTAGAACTTTTGCAAAAAAAAGGAAAAATAGAAAAGTTGTATTTTTTACTGCTCTATTTACATACTGAATTTGAAAGATCTTCTATGTGGCGTTTTTTTGCAAACTTCAAAGAACCGATATTTGTTTGGCTTAAGTGCTTGAGTGCAGCATAGGGTACAAAGTCCAAACATGCGTTTCCCGTAATTTTTGTGTGAAGAGTTAGGTCTACACTGATAGAAAAAAGCGTGATTTTTTATTGTTTACTCATTTTTATTTAGTGAGTGAGTCCTGCGCTTTTTCAACTGTAAAAAATGTAAGTCCAATATTGGACTCACAGCTCAAACCCGTCTTGTGTACATCAAATTATGAAAAAACACACGACGGGTCTCCTGTCTATCTTGGAGCTGAATGATACCACATCCATTCATGCAAGGTTTTTGATTTCTTTCATTAGATCCAGACGGTGTCAATCGCACAATGATTTAAAAAACTGACGTTGCAATGACTTCTCATAAGAAAGTGACGTCAGAATAAATCAAAGAAAATATTGGGTAAAAAAGAAACGAAAAAATCATGGAAAATGAGTGGAAAATGCATTTTTTTTTTCCAGAAACACACAAAGAATTTTCACCAGTTAATAAACACAATAATATAACTGTTTTCTCGGTCAATACGTAAAATATTGACCTTTCCTGTTGAATAATTATGTAGTCCAGTAGAAAAACAATGATAAAACCATGCATAATTATTACAATGGGCTCTTCCAGTTAAAGTCCATTATAGGGGGGTGGACGACAGCGGAATTCCGAGGCAAAATGTTTTTTTGAAATTTCTGGATTTCCAATACAAAAGCAATTGAAACTCCTGGATTTCCGATACAATATCAATTTTTTGGTGGAAAAATCTGGAATTTCCGATACCTTTTTCAAAACTTTGACAAATGATGTGGAATTTCCAACGGTTCAAATAAAAAATTGAGCAGAATTTCCGAAGCACTTTGAAAAATTGACTGGATTTCCGAGTGCTTTTTTTATCTGAAAATTCCCGTCATCCACCCCCTATATCAATTTTTTTCTGGAAGAGCCCAATATGCATGATACAGTAATTATGCATAGCTCTATCATTGTTTTTATGGCTGGACTACATAATTATTAAACAGGACGTCCTCTTTGAAAAAAGGTCTATTCCACGAAACCAATTTTCTTAGAATATAGATTTCGAACAGGCGAAGGAGAGCCAGGAAGACCTTTTTTCAAAGAGGACGTCCTGTTGAAACAAGATAAACATTAAGATGGCAAACTTTAGAACTTTTTGTAAATACTTACACATGTGCAAACTCCCCATTGAACAGATTGGCAAAAACTGGTAGAAATAGTAAAAATCTCACAGAGGGTAATTTTTTCACACTGCATAATTTTCCTAAACCAATTAAATCGGAGAACTGAAGAGCCGGAATTATGGCTTGCTTCACACACACTGACCTTTATATAACCCTGCTTGGTCCAGGGTTATATAAAGGTCAGTGTTCACACACTGGTCTATATCTGGAATCAAGATGGCAGTAATTTTCATTATGGAGGGGTCAGTGGCCACGCGACCATGAATAAACAATCCATAAAAAGTCAGATTTCGTTAATTTCAAAGTACAACCAGGGAACATCAAGATGCTAGACAAAGTAGCGAGGTAAGGTAGAGGTTCGGTCGGTGAAAACTAGTTTCAATCAGCAATTCCGCCCCTTCAATTTTTTTCGTTCTTTCTAGTCCGTGGTAATTTTCCGGGGGTCAGGATTCGATTATCAGTTAGGGTCAGGGTTGCTAGTAACGGCTTGTCACTGTGCCGGGTGCATACTCGGCGCCTTTGGCCCCGCAGGGTTGCTAGTAACGGCTCGAATTTCAGTCAGGTTTAAAAAGGGGTACTTTTACCCATATTATAATAACATTACCCCCGTCTTTTGCCAGTTTGGTATAATATGTTATGAATTGCGTAATTCTGCTGTGCGACGATAGCTCAAGTGGTAAGGCGTCGGGTTTGGAAACCAAGATTCCTTACATTTGGTGGTTCGAACCGAGGTGTGGGAGTATAGTTTCAGAATTATCAAAATAGCTTCAAATAATCAAATTCAGAAAAAAGTAAGTCCAGAAATCAGAAAAAACAGAGTTAGAGACAGGAAATAGAGAAAAAGAGGAGAAGGGCGGAATTGGTGATTGAAACTAGATCTTTCCGGTTCGGTCAGGTCAGGTGGAATTACGTGTGGAATTCCAGGTCAGGTAGGTAGATTAGATAGTCTAGATCTCTAAATTTTCAAAGTCTTCATGGAATTTAATAGCTCACTTGTTTTGTTTTGTCTTTGTGATCTCGCTTAGTCTTAGTCTCACTTTTGTTTAAGATTTTCAGCTTGACTTAGCCGTATTGTATAAGGGTTGCGAAGCGATCCAGACTCCACCTCAATTCGCAAGTTGCTAGATAAGAGACTCTCTAAAAATCCCTCTTCTAATAAAGCCGCTATAGAGCCTATAGAGACAGGGTCGTAAGAGAGCCTTAATGACCCAAACACATTACATAATCCACGGCGGCACAACACCCGCCGCTGCTGCCCCGCGTATCGTATTGTTTTCCTTCTAGTTATTCTAGTGTAAATGGTGCCTTAATAAAATCGAACGATGATCGATCCAGACTCTACTTTAGGCGTACAAACTTTCGCGAGCAGAAACTTTTGTGAGGACGAAAAATTGCGAAATTCACAACATTTACTTTCGCGAATTTAACAGAAAAATATTTTTCGCGAGCATAAACTTTCGCGAATCAAGACGTAAAATTTAGAATTTTCACATGAAAAAATGGCTTAGAGGGACAAATACTTCTTGGATTGGCTTGAAACATTTGTCCTTTGACTTATTAGTCTTTTAGCAGGCTAAAAAGTGTCATAAAAGTTACATTTTATTCAAAGTTTGAAGTTTTACAGATTTTCTATTTTGTCAAGAATATTTTGCGAGCATAAACTTTCGCGAATGGCCCTTCCTAGAATTTTTAAAGACATTTACTTTCGCGAAAAGGGCCAAAATTCGCGAAAATCGTTAAAGTTTCTGCTCGCGAAAGTTTCTACACCTAAAGTACCTACTTAGGCTTGACCACTGCTGTTATGGTGTCCATTCCAGCCAAGCCATATTTTATCATTCTACAGAAATCCCCGCTTGAAAAATCAAAATATTGATATGTGGTAGAGTTTACTAAACTTTGCTGAATTAAAACGCGCGAAAATATCATATGACGTATGACCACGGCTTCTGTTCACTCCGAAGTCCGATCATGATTCTTAACACGTGATATAGCTTGATGTTTTGACTTTTTTAAACCAATGAAATCATTTGTTTATACCGCACTTAAGGCCTTTCTAGATTACCGCGCAAAAAAATGAGAGTCAACATGAACTTAAAAAGCCTGCTGCAGGCGGGAAAGGGAAATGGTTTTCAAGAACCAAGTATAGGCAAAAAGGTTTTAATATTATTCAAATATCACAAAAATAAGCGACGGGTACATAATGCATAAAACATAATGCGTATTGCATAATGCATAATATTTGAAAAATGTCAATTTTAGAGGCTATAATAAGGAGAATTTGAAAGATAATACTTTCGACAAAACATATATACCATTTTCTACCGGGCAGGTCTAAAACGCCTAATACCTACTACTTAATACTTACTACTTAATACTTAATACTGACTACCTAATCCGTTTGGATACTTTACAGACCAGAACTTCCAGGCCCTGACACTCCTTCGTATGTTCGAAATCTCTTTTCGTGAAATTTGAATGTCAACACATAAGTCTTTGCTTTATATTTACAGAAGCAGCCACCGACCTAAAATTTGCAAATATCTGTTCTGATTTGCCAGCTGGAAGGATTTCCTCGAAATTAAGAACAGTTCCTCGTTTTCCAGGGGAGAAATTTTTACTTCAGAACAGTTTTATTTTTCCAGCTAGGAGGTAAAAAAACTTTCGGAACAGGTACGAAATTACCAGGCGATTAATTTTATGCGAGTTAACTGTTCTTATCTACCAGGGCTGACAAAATCTTATAAAAACAGATCGCTAAATTCCAGCTCGACTGAAGGACTTTTAAGAACAGAAACTTAATTTCCAGCGAACAGTTTAAATATCTGTGCGAACAGATCGACAATTTCCAGATGTTCTACACTGATGGAGAATTTTCAGCTGTCACTCCAAGCTGCCACTCCAGGCAACCACATTCAGAAGGAAAAGAACAGATCTCAAAGACTTTTTGACGTTTTTTGAAATTCCCTCAGAACAGATAGGAAATTCTTAGACACCTTATTTTTTGGATAGTATCAAACTATTTTTTCATAAGAACAGATCATATTTTTCCAGCTAGTCCCAATCTTCAGTAGAACAGATCATAATTTTCCAGCTGGTCCCAATCTTCAGTAGAACAGACCACTTTTTTCCAGCAGACTTTTTTCTTTAGCTCGCTAAGAACAGACCGCCATATCCAGCTGGAACGTGCCTTCAGAACAGATATTTTGAAGTCCCTCTTCGGTGGATGCTTTCGTATTTACCTAAAGTCTTTCGATGTGTTATCTAAAAGAATATTTAAATAGTTGCATCAAAGTAAATATTTTCTTCCCCCCATATAAGTACAAAGCAAAAGGTCATTATCTTAGTTTTTTTCTTTTTCCTGCTCTCTCTTATGACTTTGATCTAATTATAAGAAAACATATGTAAATATTCAAATCAATTATTCTTATACACCCCTGTCTCCTTAATAAAGATCCAATCGGCTAAAACGTTATTTAAACGCTCTTCGAAATTAAATATAGGTCATTAATTGTATCCTTTTGTATTATCTGCATCATATGGAGCAGTGTCATAGTACTTCTTGAGATTGGTTCGTAGGGCTTTATATTCAATAACTATAATAATATTTTTGTCAAATAATGTCACTTTGTCAATAATAGGCAAAAGTTCAATGAGCACCTCCAAAAATCTCTCTTTCAGCATTTTCTACTAGAAATTTCTATCTAGTGATATATTTAAAGCATCTTATTCAGCACATTAATAATTCCTATTATAATGAAGTTTAAAAAGGCCATATTAATGACCCTGTCAATATTCTGGCACGAAAGGGTCATTTGTAAATCGGTTGGTTCGAAACGCAGGACACAGGACCCAGGAGGCAGGACACAGGACACAGGACAGTGCTGACAGGTCAGCTTTAATTGCTGTAAAAGACAAAGAAAATGTTTGAAAAACACTTGTAATTGTTAGAAATATCATTCTGAAGGTATTTTATTGGTCTAGAACCTTTTTAAAGGTCAAAATCTACCCACATACTTGCCACGTGCTTTTGCATTCTGTGCCGTGTATAACACGGACCTGTAATACTTGTATTATATATTACACATAAATCACGCATGTATAGTAGCAGTTATCTTTTCAATGTCATTGACATGTGACATATATGTTATACACAAAATACATGTGTTAAAAATATTAATCTCATCTTTAAACAGCCCCAACAGGAAAATAGCTATTTCACAATCGCTATATCATATCTCATTATATCTCCTGCATCACCTTAGGTATGATAACAAAAATTGACTAAAATAGCGTCAAAGGTATGTATTTTATTAATATATCAATATTTTCATTCCCTACCTCGTATTTTTGATGAAAATGACGTCACTATTTTCATATCTCTAAAACAGCTCCCTTGGAGCATTTAATGTTTTCAAAATATATAAATCTATATCTACTTGCACCATCAGCATCCTATTGAGCATGAAAAAACATTTTGTTGTAAACTGATGTACACACCTTGTATTTTGTGCTAGCGTCATCATTTACATAATTTACGTATAATGTTTTTAGAAACATTTTATACATTATATATTACGAGTGTATGTTATAATTTTCCGGTCTGTAGTTTGTATGACCTGCGTCCTGTGTCCTGTGTCCTGTCTCCTGCGTCCTGTCTCCTGCGTTTCGAACCAACCGTTTGTAAATCAGGTTTGTAGTAAAATCAAGTCATGTTTAAATATTCTCTGCCATCTACTGTACTTCAGTTACGCCTGCTCCAATGAAACAGGGGCATACTTACTTATTTTAAATTTTCAGATCGACTGATTCTAATAAATAAAGCTAATATGAGCAAACGAAATATTTTTCTCCTACGAAAAAGTGTGTCTCGACAAAATATGTGTAGTCTGTAAACTTTATAGAAAAAGTGCGGGAAAATAAAGTGAAGAGCAAAAAAGAGAGAAAATATTTTCATGTCTTCAAAAGACTGTAAGACAAAAAGTTGAAATTTTTTTAACACCAAATTTTCGGATTAGGTCGAATTGGGCATGCTGATTATTTTAAAGGTATTTTCGAGCAATTTTGAGGTATATACGGTAAATATTAAGTATTAGGTAGTAAGTATTAAGTAGTAGGTATTAGGCGTTTTAGACCTGCCCATTTTCTACCAGAAAATAAAGGTTAGAAAGCTGTAAATTTGAATTTTGGATGATGAAGAAAATCCATGATCGACTGAAAATGCTTGTCGCCATTTTGATTTTCAAAGTTGTATTTTACAGAACGTAGTACTATAGTAGAAAAAACACGAAAATATCTCCTCCGTATTTTACTTTTCTAACTCGAAAACGTAAATTTCATAGCAAGATCTTCTCGGAGATCTTTTCGAACAATTGCTAATAAATTTTAACGGGTTTTCCCTCTTACAAAGCATAAACCATGTGAATGTTTTATTAAAGAGCTTCATGCGAAAGCTAGATCAAAGAAAATAAACTTCGAATGTTTTTACATCCGAATGTTTATGTGTTTACCTTTGTTTGAGAAAGAAGAATGGGAAAACCTTTCTGATCTGTATCTGTTGTATCTTCTTATTATTTATGCTTAGGAAAACCCTCTGTTGTTATGATTTGAATGTTTTCTCTTTTGTTCGGATTAAAAAAGTAAATATCATGTCTGGGGAAATCCCTCTGATTAGAATGTATACTTAAGAAACTCTTCTCTAAAGAGGATTTCGCGGTTTTAGCCTCTACAAAGGAGAGTTTTAGAAAATATAAAATCGCTCTGTAAATTACACAATACTATTATGCATTATGCATTATGTTTTATGCATTTTGTACCCGTCGCAAAAACAAGTGGCATTTACATTGTTGATCTTTATAAAGTTTGATCTGACATTATGTTGTAAAAAAAATTGACACCTGTGTTGGTTTTATAGCCTATCTTTTTGGATTTGTGAGAAGACAAATGTTATTGTAAAGAAAAGTCATTTGGAAGTGTAATCATACCCTTTCCAGGGAACTGGACCAACATTTTTTAAGTCAGAATTCATTGCCAGTAATGCCGCAGCGTGGTTTGAAACCTTGCTGGTGGTTGTTGTAGGTCTGGTGGAAAATGGATTTATTTCTGAATATAAACATTACTGCAGCTATAAAATTTTCTTTATTTTGACAAACAAAAGGTTCAAGGTTTGTTTACTTTTTATTTTACTGCATTTCTCTGTCTTATCCTGCTGTAGTAGGCAATTGAAAACTCCTGAATTTTTGTTTTTGTCAGTGCTCGCTCGGCAGCCATTTTGAATTTTTTTTTCGACGTCTGTACTCGGCAATTTCATGACCTCTACAGAATCGACGATTTTGCCTGAGGGGAACAGCAGTGGGACTGGACTTAAACTAGCCGTATTGTATATAAGGGTTGCGAAGCGATCCAGACTCCACCTTCGCAAGTTGCTAGCAAAATAAGAGAGCCTTATTCAACCAAAACAAATCAAAACAGAAAGAAAAATCTACAGAGATGGCTTATTGGTTCTTGGCCATTTTTTATTTGTTTTTTTGACAAATTCAACAAATATGGTTACCTCAGTATATACCTTTTAATCTCATTGAATATCCACTTGGTTTTGCAAGGTAAGTTTAGTTCATTAAAAGAGCATTCTCCCACCCGCGCGACTTGCAAAAACCTCTCATTGATTGACCAACCTTATTAGATACTTGATATTTGCTTTTAAAAGTCAAGGAATGAGGAAGATACTTACAGCTTTTTTTGTCTATATTGCAGATTATATAGAGACAGACTTCATCCTTGTGTTGTTATTTTCAAAAAACTTGGATATTTTTTTTTTCACTCTGTCTCATCTAATATGTCTCCATTGCCATAGATTTTCTCAAGAAATTCAAGAAATAATTAAAAATTGTTTGTTGCGGTGATGTCCATATTGTTTGGGCCCGGTGAAACACCATTTCAAAAGCAACGTAACAAAAGTAAACAGTCTTCAGGGAGCTCATCAAGTACCAAGAACTATGAGGATATCTCGGTATTTGGATACCAGTGCAAGTTCTTCAGAGATGATGAAACAGCAAATGCTGTTAACACTGGCAAAACATTGATACCGTGGATGGGAAGTAAAGACTTGATGATTGACAGGTGACTTTTCATGATTGTTTTCATTTGAAATACCTTAGTTGATTTTTCTAGTCATAGTAGACATCATAGACGATTCAGATAATTGTTTCTTCACAATAATCATCTGTCAAGCAACATGTTTTTTCTTTTATAAGCATTACACTCAAAAGCATATCTAGGCTCAGGTATGGCAAAATTTAAGCATATGCATCTCCACAAGCCTGTTTTCAAATTTTTGTGTGCCTATAAAAAACATGTAATCTCAATAATCCAAAAGCTTTGTATGACCAGAAAAATCCTTTGTCAGAAAGCTTTAAAAACAAAATGATCCATTTTAGATATGATTGTCGTGGACACCTTTACAAATTGGATAACTTTGATTTCACTAACAATCCGGGTGCCAAATCGTCAAAACTCTCCACAGAAGAGCTGGACATTGAAAGTATTTTGGATGAAGAAAGATATCTGGATTTAAACAGAGATACTGCAGAAGATGAAATTCTGGAAGGTTCAATAGTTATTAAATTTTCACTTATGTTTTGTTTCTCATACTATAATTTTGTACCTTTAGATATTTTTGCCTGATGATTTAACATCTAAAAATCTCTAAGAAACAGATTAAATAGTTTTACATTAGAATTTCTTAACTTGCATGTCGCCTTCATCTTACTATTTAACGTATGGTGTTGTTTTTCTTTTTAAATATTTAGAGGAAGCTGAGAAAAGGAGTAAAGCTTTATATGACCAGAAGACTGCATACCAATCCATCAGTTTTTCTTACGATGACAGCAACGCTGATGGGAAAAGTATCTCTGATATGAACAAAGAAAGTCGAGAACTCTTTGACCAATACTGTCTGTACTATGGATATGATAAAAAAGACCAAGCTGTCAAATCTTACTTTGAAGGTATTAAACCTGATTTAAGTTATTCAAAAAGTGGTTTTAAATACTCTAACAATTTACCTTGGTTTTAGCCTGGTATTCAAATCAAGGACAATCCTTTGGGCTAATCAAAAAAAAAACCAAGTACACCTTGGGAGCAAAAATCCCTGGATATCAGGGATAAATTGGAATGTACTGGAATTGTACTTGATTAAGAAAACTCTATCCAAAGTTGTCCTTGATCGTACTTAGCTTAGATTTTATAAGATTGGGCTGCTCCAGATTGTCCTATACCTTTTTTTTTCATTACTCTTAAAAATTTAGGGATAATCAAGCACACCCATAGTGTACTTAGTTTTGTCCTTGATTTAAATACCAGGGTAGTTTACATCAATAGAAAAGAATATCGCATTCATTATTTAGATTTTAAGATATTTCTAAGACCACGCTCACACGCTACGGTTCTGTTTCGCTACGAAACGAAATGAAGCTATTCTATTGGTTAAATTCAGGTTTTACCTCCCTTCTAACCAATAGAATAGCTTCATTTCGTTTGAGAGCGAAACAGAACTATGCGAACATGGTCTTAAATTATTATTATGATATTTTGTAGATTCTGTTTATGGTCCTGAGTAAAGCTATCATATCTTTTGGCCCAACTTTTTCCATGGTTGAGATTTTCAAGTTACAAGTTTTTGACTTTAGGCATAAAAACAATTGTCCACATAAGGACTGTGCAAGAACCTGTGCTAGGATATTTTAAACTTTCATATCTTTACTTTGAAAATAGTGAGACAAAAAGATTTTGAGGTTTTGCTCGTGACTTTTGGTAAGAAATTTACAGATCTAATGTCTTGAAACTATCTGAATATTGTGTTCAATTAAACTTTTCAATACTTTGGTTACTGTTAGTACAAGATTGAACCATGACTGGCAAAATTTGTTGAAATGAAAATTTTATTTTTGCAGCATATCAAAGACAACAACAATATGAAAGTAACCGCCCACCACCACCGCCCAATCCACCAACCAGTGCACCTTCAAACCCATCATCAGAGGCTGCTTCTATGAAGCCGGCAACACAAGATGAGGGAAAGCCAGAACCATTCCTACCACCAGAAGGAATTGAGATACCAAAGGAGATACAGTTGGTACGTTTCCAATCATTACATCCTAATCTTTCTCGCCTCTGGTTCAATTTTCTGATTACATATTTAAGTAGTTTTTGGAAGAGATTGCTAATATCTTTGGTATATCCATAACAACAATCTGTTGAGCAGACTAAATATGGGGCAGATATGGTTCAAGTCAGTGAGAAATATTGGATGACTGGGCAATACAGTGCTACAAACAATAATCTAAACAATCTACAAAATTGTTTGTCTTCTGGAACAAGAAAATTGGACCAGTCTGAAAGTTCTGACTCACCTCACGTAACAATTTGGGATGTTGAACTCAAGATCAATCTGAAGGAGCATTAGTGTTAGAGGTTAGTACCTTTTTGTATCTTTTTTTCTGACTGTTTGTCTGCTGTTTTCTCATACATATTCCATTTAATTTGGCCAAGTGGGTTTATTTGACATTTGGAATGCAACAATTGAAGCACCATATTGAAGGTTTGGTATACTGCAGCACCATGGTTGTTGGTATGAAACCTTTTTTTTTCATTGTTGATTGTAGTTCTTTATCATCACCTGTCTGAACTTCTTTTGAAATATTGATTTTTTTTTCTCTTATTTAGATGTTTCACCATCACAATGGATAGAATCTTTGGTTATAATCATACGTGCACCAAAGATGATTTATACGAAGCTTTCCCACATTGTCCTGTATTTGTTGTTGTTGTTTTGCAAATCTTTATGTTAATCATTCATTTCAACGTCGAACCAATGAATCGTGGAAACGAAGTTTGAAGACAAAGAAAATTGAATTTGACAAGTTGAATTACTTAAAAAATCTCGACGACTCTCTCATATCATACTGAGAGCATCGCTTATATGAAAGCTCGGACATGGATAAGTTAAAGAAGAGTTTTGGTGACTTTGTCAAATAAAGATTCTATGATTCTTTCTATATGATGGATGTAATCACGAACTTTGAGCTCATTCTTTGATGGGACTCCTCTGTATATATTTATATTTTAGCTGTTGAATTTATTTTTGGATTAATTTTCAATTAAACGAATTACATTTCTATAATTTTTTATTAAAATTGTCCATCTTAATTCAAATTTTCAAAGAAAGATATTATTTCTTGCCATTTTTGTGGAAAAATTAAGTTGTATTTTTTAAAAAATCCTTTTCAAAATCAAGGCTTACCAAACAAGTTTATTTATCGCACTGCTTCCAACTCTGCATTTTTCAGTTTTTAGTAAAATGCATTGGGAAATTTAGTAGCCTCAAATTTTATGATAGGTCCAATATACCCAGAAAAACTCTACAAAGCCTTTTAAAAGCGATTTATAGCATCCATATGAATTAAGCTGCCTTTGTTTACAAACTTTTTAGCAGATAACGCACTTTCTTCTCAATGGGATCAAATTGACTTTAGTAATTTAAGGAATATTGTCAAACAAACATAATTTCAATCCTTTTAATGCCGATTTTTGGGACATTCAATTTCCTACTTTGGGCAAAGTCATCTTTTTCTACTGTTATTTGTTGTGACCATTAAGTAAAATTTGATAAAACTTGTTCATAAATGGAGGTTTGACCTTCATTGTGAGCAAAGCAATCTCTTGGTTTTTGCTTTGCAAATTTTTTTATCGTAAGTATGTTTATCAACTCGAAATTTGTCATTAAAAATCTTTATTTATTACCCAAGGGGGTCAAGCAGTTATTACAAGACACTATGCCTACTAACTGCTTTTTTGCAAGAAGTTAGTAACACCACCATCCTTTGTACACTTAATACAGTTAGTACTAACTGAATTTGGGGTCAAATTTACATACACCACCCTTGAAAATGGCTTTTTGACCACCATAAAAGCAACAAAATTGGATAAAACAAAATCTAATATTATCTTAAACTGTCTTAAATGTTTCAATTTTCCATTTTTCAATAGGAAATTACAACACTTTTGAATATTTTAGAATATGGAATTTCTATGACAATCTACTAATCGTTTTTAACATTTAAAAAAAAAAACTTTTTTAAAATTTGGGGAAAAAATTCCTAGAAAATGTTTATAAAATACGATGTTTTTTTTGAAAATGTCTTCACAAAATTTCATTTTTTACGCAGTTAGTTAAAAAATGGGGCAATTTTCTAGCATAGGGGCCACCCTTTTTTGCAGTTAGTACACCTGAGTACTAAGTGATTTAATCCAATTCACATGGCACATCACCACAGTACTAACCGGCATAGTGTCTTGTACTAACTGCTTGACCCCCCCCCTGATTACCCTTATAAATCCGTATGCCTTTTTATCAGATTAAAATCAGCATCATTTCCAAATATGTTTTCTTTTTCTTATTCTAACCTGATTTCTCTGTACTACTTTCACCAGAACTCTATCAAAATTCTTTTAAAACATGACAGATACTTCTCATTAACAATTCATTTTTCCATCCCTGTCTCATTGACACAATCTTTTCATTTCTCATTTAGCCTGAGACACGAAGAATGCAAGCTATAATCGAGAAGACAGCCTCGTTTCTGAGCAAACAAAACAGTCAAATGGAAATCGTTCTCAAAACAAAACAATCTGGCAATCCACAGTTTGGTTTCCTCAATTACGACCACTACCTTAATGCTTTTTACAAGTTCATATTGGCCAAGATCAAAGATGGCAGCTACACACCCAACCTTGAAGGGACTAAAGATGAACCAAAAAAGGAAGCTCAAAAACAAAATGGTGACAATCGTTAGTTTTCTTTTGAACCACCAATAGTGTAGACTAGAGGAGTACAGAATTTGTGTAGGAGGGCAGTTTTTATGACACTTGATTACGCCTCTTCTCACAGACCCACTGGGACCCCTTCCCACTGGAAAAATTGGCCGAAATATTGTACCCAGTAGAAATTATTTTATCCCCTCAATTACTTTATTCCCTCTGAAAATAACCAGATAAGCAAGTCCTCACTGCAAAATAATGTGCTAATTTTCCATCCCCTGGGAATTTTCCTGTTAAAAAACAGTGGAATTCATAGCACCAAGGATTTGTTATACACTGGATATACAAGTAACAGATTTTTGCCGATTTCTCATGTTCTAGCTATGTCCACAGTAATGATATTATTGTTCACTCTCCTTCCCTCATTAAATGATTTTTCGAAGCATTTTTATTGCATTTCTTATCGAAAATCACTCATCCAATTCCCAAAAGGGACTTAAAACCTTCCTGTGAGAGTCAGATTCTTCTACTTAATTGCTAATTATAAGTTGCTATGACGTTTCAAGCTGTGAGAAAGATGCAAAGACGTGTTGTGTATAAGAAATTGAATGTTGAAACCGGAAATTTTCAAACTTCAACATAAAAAAAACAACCTTGCCACCACGTGCCACCAAAAGATTTTCATACCACAGTGGAACCAAGACACTCAAGTCTTATGTTTGTTAATTTCAGCTCTTCCGGGGACAGTCTTGGAAAGATATTTCCAATTGAAAATTTCGTGTCACTATAAGCATTTTGTCTGAATTTCTTGTCTAATGATGATTTTCTCACACTAGATTTCACAAATGTATCCGGCTTGGTATGCTAGCCTTATTTTCAAACTTTTTTTTCTGCAAATGTGCAAAAAGAAAGAGCTAGAGAACTTTTTAAAATTAAGACTGATAAACATTTTTAAAAATCAGACATCTTCTAGCCGCCATGACAGTTTGCGGACAAAGCTAGAACATCAATTGTTTTCTGAAACAATGGAAATACAATGATCGCTCTCCACCGTTTTATGAGTCGTTTATCCAGTGTATAATAAATCTTTGATAACACAAGCCATAAAAACATGGAAAAAATCCTTTTGGGTCTGTGAGAAGGGGGTAATTAATTATCTATTCATAATAATAAAAGAAATTGCTGTTTCTTAGAAATCTGCTCTCTTACACAAATTTTGGGCACCTCTCGTCTACGCTATTAACCACGTTGTAGTTTTGAAAAGTCAATGCTCAAAATATCTTAAACGATTCTTTCATGTGAAACATTTGTTGCTCTATCAGTGAAAGCAGAAAGTACATCAACATGCCTCCTTAATACCCTACTTGGAATTCTAACACAGTCCATTGTGGTGGCAGTCTGCTATTGAAACCTTCGCACTTCCAATTGACAGAATGTTAGTGAGACACTGTGATTGCTTATTAACTTGTTGCTCTGTATGGATATTTGGAGATATTTACTCTGATTTACTCTATATTCAAAAGATCGCAAATTGAAGTGCACTGTTAAATGTTGTAACGTAATATTCAAGGAATTATTCGAAGAAGAATCTTTTTTTTTTCAATATTAGAACCTGCACAAGGAGATGGTAAAGAAGAACATGAAAAGCAAGCAACTGAAGAAGTAAAAAAACCACCCCCGCCTCCTCCACCGCCATCAAAAGAGAAAAACGAAAGTGAAAGTGACTCGGATTCAGATTCGGAAGGAGAAGGAGAACTTCATCCATTGCTTCAAGCTCATCGAAGACCCGTCACTAAACCTGTCCCTCCTAAACCCAAACCTACAGAGTCTACACCCTTGAAGGAAGCTCCAGTCAAGAAGCCAGCAGCTCGTCCGGAAGACATGGCAAAGATTTACATGTCCATGAAATACAAGTCAAACCCTGAGCCTGAACTAGAGGAGGTAGGATCCCAGCCACCAACTACCTCTGAAAGATTGATGCAACCAGGTGCTGCTGGGCCACCCCCACCTCATCAGGGCAACTTCCATCATCAACATAGACCACCTTTCCAACAAGGAATGGAGACTCAACCGCCTCCCCCAGGAGGCTTCCAGCATCACCAACCTTTTCCTCCACCACCACCTGGCTTCAACCAGCAGATGGGAGGGCCGCCTCCACCCTTTGTTGGGAACAACTTTCGACCACACCCTCAAGCGCCTCCTCATCATCAAGGTATGGTCCCACCAATGCAGGGTATGATGTACCCTCCACCACCAGGACAAGGACCTCCAGGAATGAGGTTCCCTCCCTCCGGACCACCACCACGTATGGAAGGCTTCCCACCTTTTGGTGGTGGACCGTTACCTCCAAGAATGGGGATTCCTCCTCCTCCAGGACCAGGGAGCCATCAGATGCAGTTTCAAGGCTTCCAAGGGCCACCACATGATAGCATGCCACAACAAGGTAGACACTCCTTTTACAATTCTTACCTAAGCGTTGTCCGTATAAAAACCATGATCTGGAAATCTTTAGTTTCACTTTTATGAATCTTTTTTTTTTATAGCAAAAGTTGTAAACCGATTTGAACAGTTTTTCATCAGGTTTAACCAATCTGATTTTTTAGACAAGATTTCCCGTATTACTTCGAATAAACGCCCCTCCTTTAAGAAAAAAGTTTATTTGAAACAAGTAGCTGGAAAGAAGTATAACATAGATGAAACTTAGCTATACGTTAATAATTCTATTCTGTTAGTATTCGAACTGATTACGACCCATTTCTTCATCGCTTAATTGACATATTTAAACTGAAATGAAAATAAAAATGGGCAAAATAAGGTTCCCATTCACATTATTAAAGTGACCTCGGTTGTAAACTATTTAATAAACGACCCTTCTTTTAAACGCCCCTTCAAGTAATACGGTAATCGTAACGAACCTCAAATGTTTGCGGCTTGTTGTGGTATACTTTTATGCTCATAAAATATGCTCAACTTCGTTCCTTTTTGATGGTTTCAACTTACATGTTTGGTTTGACTTTTCAAAATCGTCAATTGTTACCCATCGGTTTTAAGTCTTCAGGCCGCAGTAGAAACCTCGCTGGAAAGACTTTCGAAATGGCAGTATGTGGCAGAGTCCTAGAAAATATTTCAAGAATTCTATGCTCTGAACTTTTAATCATTAGAAGATTAATTGTTAATAAGAATCTAATTTATATTCTTAGGTCCATTCCATCAACCAACTCCGATGAGACCAAGCATGGCAGCAGGCGGTTACCCCACTCGTCCAACAGGTCCAATCGGCCCTCAACCGGCCCCTCGGCCTCCACAGTCAACTCTTGGACCACAAAGAGAACCTCCTCAAGAGTTTAGTGATTCCCCTGAACCTCCGCCCCCTGGCGTTGATTCCCTTCCGCCTCCGCCAGTGTTACCTATGGCGCCCAGCATCGCAGACATTGACAAGGCTGCCGTTATAGGAAAACCTAAAAATGAAGAATCTCATGACAAACCTGAAATAAAGCGAGAGACTTCGATTAGCTCGCCGAAAAGCGACCACAAACCCGACGATTCTCGGCGTCAACCGATCGCAGTACGAGATGAAGAACGAGAAACACCGAGAAGCAAATCGGAAGGAGATCGTTATCGACCGTCATCGAAACTTTCGAGTATCTTGAAATCGACTGGCATGGGTATTGTCTCTTCATCATACGCAGACGAAAGTCCGGAAAAGAGCCCGTCAGTTGATTCGAGAGACCGATCGCGACCACAAAGTCCGGATCACGTGGACAATACTTCATCCAATCCACTTGATCGATTGTCGCAATACAGTGACGACGAGGCTTCCCGATCTCCGATCAATGATCGTGATCGCGACTATGAATCTACCGATCGGCGTCGTTACGAATCTCCAAGGCGTGATCGCAACGATTATGATACAACATCAAGAAGATCGCACGATTCTCTCAGACGTGATCAAGATGATTACAGTACAGCTTCAAGACGAGGAGGGTATGACTCTCCGACGAATCGTCGCGACTACAATACGAGACCGAGAGGTAATGGTTATGATTCCTCCGATCGCCATCGTGATGAATATGACCAACCTTTCAGAGGTAGAGGGTACGACTCCCCACAACGACATGCCGACTACCGTCATTCTCCTCGTCAACCATCTCCCCCTTACCGCCGGGAAGAAGCACATGATGTCTACAGAAGTGAGCGAGGAGGTAGCTATCCACCACCTGGAAGGAACCAGCAACAGTACGACACGCCAAGAGATGCTTACCAAGAGGAACACAGGGAGTATCCACCTAGAGATGATTTCAGAGGTCATCAGCACCCTCAGGAGGGCTCTAGGCCCCAGTACCCTCGAGATGAACCTCCAACAGAGGACTATAGGAGGTCTCCACCGAGAAGAGAATATAGAGACCAACCACCTCATCAAGAATACAACAATCAGGGCCCACCACCCCCAGAAGACTATAGAGGCCCGACTGGAGGAGAAGATTACAGAGGACATCTGCCTTCTCAACATGAAGGTTATAGAGAACAGCCACCACGAACTGAGTACCTGGGGCCACAACACAGAGCACTTCCACCTCGACAACCCCCTTCCTACCCAGCAGCTACCGAGCCTCCCGTTTCTCCGTTCGCGAAGCTATCAGAATCGCTAAAGTTTCTTCAACAAAAAGTGGAACCAGCTCCCTCGGTTCCGACGACTGAATCACCCGTTCAGCCGAACATTTCGTCGGATCCACCGATCGTTGAACCAAGCGCCGACTTACAACCGGTCATTGAACGACTTGCGCAATACGTAGCGAAGAATGGGGACGAGTTTGAGACGGGGATAAGAGAGAAGAAAGACCCGAGGTTCGACTTCTTGAACAATTGGAATGTCTACCACGGATATTATTTACAGCGCAAAACGAAAGCGCTTGAAGATCAAGAAGTAGAGAAACAAAAAGGTATTCAATCAGATTTATTTTTTTTGATAAAGTAAACATTTGTGCATCATGCAAATTACCGTAAGGGCAGAAACTTTCACGAAAAGCAAAACCTGAAAATCACAAATGTTTTTTTCTCTTCCGATCAACTTTTTACTGCATTTTGTTAAATTTTGTTGCCAAAAATGGACATTTTGATCAATTTGCGAAAGTTTTACTTATGAAATTTCATCCAAAAACTATCCAAAATTTACCAATACCTAATATTATTCACGAGTGAAAATTTTGATCATTTTTTCTTTTTTCAAGAAATGGAACGCAAAAAGAATTTGAAAGTAAAATTCGGTTTGAAGACCACCAACAAAACAGGAACTGTCAAAACAAAGTCAGGTAGTCATGGCAACATGGCAGCCATCTTTAATCAAAATGATGACGACGATGATGATGAAGATGAAGAGGGGCCTGGGAACGAGACCAACACAGGGTTTAAGCCGAATAAAGGTATGTTGGTTTCTGCTGTCTTTTTAAATTTCGTATTAAACCTTTATCCTGTACTCTCGGGTACCTATAAGCCATTAGGTACCCGATAGCCATTCGGGTACCTATAATAGCCATTCGGGTACCTATAATAGCCATTCGGGTACCTATAATAGCCATTCGGGTACCCGAGAGTGAAGAGATTACAACATCATTCAGTCGACGTTTCTCAAATTGTGGGTTAGCTGATTCTGTCAACATTTTTAATAAACGTGTACATGCTTTTTTAAAAACACGAGTAAATTTCGGCTGAGCTGTTCTTAATTTTTGGAAATTTTCAGGCTTAAATGTTCTTACGATGTTCTTGATACACATAGGTTCTTTACTTTAAAAACTTAGAATGGGTTTAAAATCTGTTAAAATCAGTACTTTTTATGGAATTTCTGGAATCTGAGGCTTAGGATTGTTCTTAATTTTGTTCTTATGCATTGGCAAATTTTCAGCATTATCGTGTTCTTAAAAAAAATTTGGAATCTCCATTAGTTTTTCTTTGTTTCACTCATCATAGAGACAGAAACTGAGATGCGAGCTCGTCTACAAAACCAAATCGAAGAGAAAGAGCGACGTTTGAAAGAGTTACAAGAAAAAGCTCTACTTCAACAGAACATCAATCTAGCCAATCAGAAAGCGTCACAACGGCAAACGCCGCAACAAATCGCCGCCATGAAACGTAAAGCGCAAACGGAAAGTTTCTTCCCCCTACGCAAAGGTTAGATGAACTACAGTTGACGCTCCCTAATTCAAGGGGAATTAGATTTTCATCGAATAAGGGAGCGTTGTTTATGAGAGTTTCTTGTTGACGGGGACTTTAAATTTCATCGAATAAGGGAGCCTATCGAATAGTAAAACGTCGAATTAGAGAGCGTCAACTGTATCAGTTTGTTCAAATTTTGTTTATCCCCAAAAATCGATCTATTGTAAACCGAAATTTGTGGAACGGTCATTTAAGCGTGCGAATACGAGTGGGTCATCCTTTTTCTACATCTGCATATACGGGACAAGAAAAAGCACAAACGGAAAGTTTCTTCCCTCTACGCAAAGGTTAGATGAATTATCAGTTTGTTCAAGTTTTGTTTAACCCCAAAAATCGATCTATTGCAAACCGAAATTTGTGGAACGGTCATTTAAGCGTGCGAATACGAGTGGGTCATCCTTTTTCTACATCTGTATATACGGGACAAGAAAAAGCACAAACGGAAAGTTTCTTCCCTCTACGCAAAGGTTAGATGAATTATCAGTTTGTTCAAGTTTTGTATAACCCCAAAAATTGATCTATTGCAAATGGAAGCTCGTGGAACGACCATTTAAGCGTGCGAGTTATCTGGCACACAGATGGTGAAATTTTCATCCGACACGCTAAAGCTCTGAAGGTCGGGAAAATTTTCAACATCTGGAAGGTTTACATTACGGAATTTTACGAAACCGCGTCAAGAATTTTGCAGCGGGAGGTCTGGTAACCCAGCCCTCGTTTTGGGGATTGACGGGTCCAACTGAAATATTAATGGGTTTACGCGCAAGGGCTGTTGAACCCAACTGATGATGCGTTACATCAAAGGCCGACTATCATTCCTCTCCGATGGGAAATTGGACCGCTCCTTTAGAGCTTTAGCGTGGGCGGCCGCCAATCCGCCATCGGAATATCAGATAACGTGCGAGAGGGTTGAGCATCGGAACGCTCGTTCTGCAACCCCTTTTACGTTGATTAATTCAACTTGCTGGTTGTTGCTATTTTTTGAAGGGTGTTTTTATTTTTTCTGATGCGAATTCTGACAACATCTCTTAGTATTAATTTTGAGTTGGTTGTGATTTTATAATGTTATTTTTAGACGAAAGTGACGAAACACCTACCCTGCGATCATCGCACAGGTAAGTCCAATTATCTGATAAATAAGGTGTACTCTCTTTTTTTTGTAAGAGCAAGTAATATTTAGATTAGGCTCGGCTCTTCTTACTTTTCGGACTTTAGAGCCTTTGTTCCTATAAAGAAACAGTGTAATACATCAATGACACCTCACATGCACCAAATACTAATAGTGTGCTTTTATAGTTCGGCTATCTTCCAAATGGATTCCATTGTACAAGCGGATTGCTTGATTTTGGAAAAGGCTCGGATAACTCCTATACAAAATTGAAAATCGAATTGCCCCTTGCGGCTCAAGCAACTTACCAACAATCAGTTTGGGCTCTTCCAGAAAATGTCCGTACATGGGGAGTGTCATATATATTGTCCGGGGGGGGGGGTAGCGAAAAATCATCAAAATTTGCCTTGTCCGAGGGGTAAATTTGCTCTGTCCGGGGGTAATTTGGGTTCTCCGGGGGTCAACTGATGCTTGTCCGGGGGATTAAACCCGCTGTCCGGGGGGCCAAAAGTCACTTTGTCCGGGGGTAAATCACTGAAAATCGTTATATCCTCCACCCCCCATATTCAATTTTTGGACCTACCCCGGTGGAGGTCCTATAAATTAACCTTTGTCCGTCTGTCCGTCCGTCCGTTAGTTACCAGCTTTTCTCGAGATTGACTCATTAGTTTTTTCTGATTTTTTGCACAATGATGCAAAATGGCAATGCCCAAAATGTGACGGAGCCCGATTTTCGAAAAAAAAAATTTGGGGGCAAATTTGGGCCAAAAAACGGCTAAAAAACGGGTTTTTTGGACTTTGTGAAAAATTGGATCATTAATTTTTTCTGATTTTTTGCACGAAAGTAGGGTACTATCATAGGTAAAAGATGGCTCAAGCAGATTTTTGCAAAAAAATTTTGTTGGCCCAAAAAACGCATGTTTATCTATAAGAATCACTATTAATAAGCATACATCGATGTTCTTAGTCAAATTACTCAATTTTTTTATGAGATAGATGTTTTTTCTGCTCAAGAGGGCTCATTTATGAAGAATATGTGTGTTTAGACAGGAAATTTGGGTTGCTTGGCGTGTTTTTATAGAAAAACTGGCCAAATTCGATATTTTTTTATAAGCACATTATCAATTACTTAGGTATTGGCTTTTCTCGAGATTGGCTCTTTCATTCTTTATGATTTTTTACACAAAGATGCATAACTATAAACCCTTGAATGTGACAGAACCCGATTTTCGAGAAAAAATGTTTTGGGGCAAATTTGGGCCAAAAAACGGCTAAAAAACGGGTTTTTTGGACTTTGTGAAAAATTGGATCATTAATTTTTTCTGATTTTTTGCATGAAAGTAGGGTACCATCATAGGTATAAGATGGCTCAAGCAGATTTTTGCAAAAAAATTTTGTTGGCTCAAAAAACGCATGTTTATCTATAAGAATCACTATTAATAAGCATAACATCGATGTTCTTAGTCAAATTACTCAATTTTTTTTATGAGATAGATGTTTTTTTTTCTTTTCTGCTCAAGAGGACTTACTTTTGAAGAATATGGTGTGTTTAGACAGGAAATTTGGGTTGCTTGGCGTGTTTTTATAGAAAAACTGGCCAAATTCGATATTTTTTTATAAGCACATTATCAATTACTTAGGTATTGGCTTTTCTCGAGATTGGCTCTTTCATTCTTTATGATTTTTTACATAAAGATGCATAACTATAAACCCTTGAATGTGACAGAACCCGATTTTTGAAAAAAATGTTTTTGGGCAAATTTGGGCCAAAAAACGGTTAAAAAACAGGTTTTTTGGACTTTGTGAAAAATTGGATCATTAATTTTTTCAAATTTTTTGCATTAAAGTAGGGTACCATCATAGGTAAAAGATGGCTTAAGCAGATTTTTGCAAAAAAATTTTGATGGCTCAAAAAACGCATGTTTATCTATAAGAATCACTATTAATAAGCATACATTTGGAGATGTTTTTTTGCTCACGAAGTCTTGAATATGAAAGAACATTTCAAGAGCATGAAATTTTGGTTTCTAAACGTTTTTTTATAAGAAACAAACGACTAATTTTAATAGATCGTCACTATTTGTGTTCTGAATGATTGTTTAATGGTCACGTCACGTAGATATCAACTATAAACGTGTTAAATGTATAATCCAGGTAGGTCCATCAAAGTATCACTTGTTTTCTGGAAAAGCCCTTTATTTGACAGCATAGTTCACGCACCATAATGTTTCAAATTTATCTTCCTTTGTTTTTCAGTGCAAACCAATCAAATGTTAACGAGTTTGATTCTCCACACAACGCTAAGCGAAAGTTTAATGAGAAAAGGTAATGAGGGTTGTATATTTTCTCGCCCCAGGTCTCTTAACTCATAAGGTACCACTGGTATCATATCTATCAGATCATGAAGGTAATAAAAAAACAGATGGAGAGAAAACGTCTCGGTAATGACCTAAATGGTCGTTGAAACCTTTTATAAATCTATTCAAAGCGGCTTTTCTTTGATGTACCATCATTGGAAGCAAAAAACATAAATTTTTAACTTTATAAGAACATAAAGAGACTGTTTGGTTGATTTTGAAAAACTTAATTTTGCCGAAAATCCTTGTTAAAATGCGATTCGAACTAGTTTCAGCTGATGTAAGACTAAAAGAGTATATTAATTTCATAGTGACACATTTTTGGGCTGGCATTTTGTTAACATTGAGAAATGCAACACATTATCATTGAAAGTTTCTTATCTTAAAATCTTCACGTCTAAGTAGGCAGTGGTTTTCATACTCTGACAAAATGATCGATACAAGGTTCCTAATCGTAACACGTAATTTTTTTTTAAATCTATCGATGGCTTTATGGGCAGCTTCCCCTAGAAATTCCGAGTATTGTGCTTATCATGTGAAGTTTTTTTTAATTTTCATGTCAAGGCTATTATATTTCAATATACTTGTTAAAAATACATTTGTCTTTTCATTCATCTTAAATATTCCCACGACTATACCCAAAATTAATCATATTATTCCCAAAGCAACCAAACAGCTGTTTGCTTCCGATGATAAATCAGAATAGAACAAAAGGCATTGACTCTCCATCTATCCTTCATGATCAGATCAATCGACTATTTTTGCAGGTTTGGACCTTTTTGACCCCGCCCAAGTAATAGAAAAAGTCAAAAGCGATAATTTTGTTTATAATTTTGTTGGCGAAAGAAAAGTTGAAGTTTCATGGATAGAGGATCAAATCAGCATCAGCATGAATAAAATATTCATTTATTCCAGTTGTAAAAGTAGATGGATTTCCGCCTCGGTGAAATAGACGAAGAGACAAAATTCTTCTGCAAATTTCACCTTTTAATCTTTTCTAACCTTTTCAGCTCACAGTTATCGAATACGGTGGACAAAAAACAGGTACCCGAAATTTATGATTATGTTTTTGTTTTTTTTCTGCTAGAAACTGCTTTTTGGGGGTCTAAAGAGAAAAGGAGTGCCAAAATTAGTGATTCAAGTAGTACTTTGGCTCCCTCCCTCGCAAAAAAGACTGAATCGTCCCTGCTGACTACTGAATACAACTCATCTTTTCTTCTTCTACGATGGTTGTGTTATCTGGGCTGTGGTAGTGCACTAGTGGATTGAACTATGAGTTGTTTTCACGGTTTTCATATTAAGGCCATTCCGTGAAATTTTCTTACACTATTCGAGATAGCATATGCCCGATTGGACCGCCTCTAAGGGTGCTATGAACTATGCGGTCTAAGGCCCTACTGGGGCTGCTCTGTCAAAAATGAGCGTTACAAAACGTACCCCTTCCGCTGGATTAGCTGATTAATTGAATCCCTTAGAACTTGACTTATCTGGTCTGCAAAATACATTCTTTTCATTTTCAGGGTGCATTTCACGCAGCGATTAACCAAGCATTCAACACAAAGATGAGTTGACATCTTCGAATGAACGATTGCGACAAATCGATACTAGAGCTTGACAATTGATAGCAAATGAAATTAATTTTTTAATGAATCATTTTAAGAAAAAAATTTTTATCAAAGAATCTGTTACGTTTTTTAAGTGAAAATTAACAAAATGAGATGACATTTTTTTCACGTTTTTTTGCATTTTTTTATTATCATTTTTCTCAATAGATCTTATCGGTGTTTTTGATTTTTCTAAAAAAGCGATGCATTGTGGGATTGTTTCGGAGGTATTACAATAGAAATCTCTTAGGAATTTCTCGAGGGAATTCTATTGTAATACACCCGAAACAATCCCACAATGTATCGCTGTTTTAGAAAAATTCTCCGAAGGTCTATACCTATTGCTATATGTTGGACGGTGAAAAAGAATGCGGCTATTATATTTTGATTTTTCCCGACATGTTTCGGACTCGGTCCGTTCTCAAGGGAATGATATTTCTATAGAAAAAAAAGCGTTTTTATACAAAATTATTTGACGTCAAATTGGACAAATACGTCATTTTAGGCGATTTCGGCTTGAAAATGGGTTGGTGTAAATGGGGCCATCTGATAAGTTGAATTTGGTCTAAAATGAACGTGTAAATCAGACTTAGGCGCTCGGTTGGAGAAGATTGAGTTCTTGGTTCAACCCATGAGGTGCGAGGGTTCTCAGTTCTTTGATCCAGAAGTTTTCTCTCTGTAGTATTATCCTTTTCATTCTTTCTATATCTGTCTCGTTGATCTGTTCGATGATGGTGAACTTTGCGTCTCTGTTGAAATCGTGGTTGGTTTGGTGGAAATGTTTACACGCTGGGATTGTCTCTTGTCGTGGTCTGTATGCATTACTTCTATGGTTATTGAGTCTTTGATTGAATTGGGGGGTCTCGCTTTTTCCAATATATTGGATGTGACATTTGTTGCATTCCAGGAGGTAGATGATGCGAGTGCTTTTGCAGTTAACGTTGTGGAAGATCTGGTACGTCCTTTTGGTTTGTTGACTGGTGAAGGTTGAGGTTGACATTATTTGTTTACAGCAAAGGTTTCCTGTCCTTGTTAAGCAAGGCTGGCACTTTCCTTTCAGTTTTTGTTGTTTTCTTGAGACTTTGTTGTTGGATATTGATGTTTGTCCAAGTAGATCTTTCAAGTTTTTGTTGCGTCTATACGCAATGACTGGTGTTTGTTGGAAGGTATCTTGAAACCGTTCGTTGATGTTTAGGATATCCCAGTGCTTTTCCAGTAAGGTGCGGATAGGTGGTAAGTTTTTGTTGAAGGTAGTGATGAAGGCGATTTGTTGTTTATTCTTGGTGTTGTTGTATTTTAGGAGATCTTCCCGGTTCTTAATCTTAACTTTGTCGAACTGTTTATTGAGGTTTTCAGCTTTGTATCCTCTTCTGATGAATGCATCTTTCATTTGGAGGAGGGATTGGTTGTATTCTTCGGGGTTGGAGCAAATCTTTTTTATCCTTAGTGCTTGACCGTATGGGATGTTGTTTTTTAGGTTGTTTGGGTGGTATGAGGTATTATGGAGGTATGATGACCGATCCGTTGGTTTTTTGAAGATCTTGTAATCTAGTCGATTGTTCTTTATGGTTATCGTTGTGTCCAGGAAGTTGATCTCGCTATGAGAGTATTCCGTCGTGAATTTAATTGATGGGTGAACTGTGTTGATGATTGTGAAAAATTCTTTTAGATCACTTTCGGTGCCTTTCCATATAAAAAATATGTCATCAATGAATCTGAGGTATTTTATGATGTTGTTAGTTATGCGTGGATAGATTTCTCGTTCTTCGAACTCTCCCATAAAAATGTTTGCATACGATGGGGCACATTTAGTACCCATTGCGCATCCTTTGATTTGGAGATAGTGTTTGTCGTTGAATATGAAGTTATTAAGGGTGAGGATGAGGCGTAAGAATGTTAAAATTACTGTCATGTGTTTAATGGACGACTCGACGTTTGTTAATGATTTACGAATGGAGGCTATGCCTTCGACATTCGGGATGTTGGTATATAATGCCGACACATCCATGGTTACAAGTATTGCGTGTGCTGGTATATGTAAATCTTTGGTTTTGTTGATAAAGTCTGTTGTGTCTATTGCTATAGGTATTTGTTTCACTGTAAATGAAATCTAGAATACTTCCAACTTTTTGGTTATCAGATATTTAATGGTTGCGTTTAGGTTGTGTTTTTATCAATTTGTTTATAATGAATGAGTAATATTGAGTTATAGAATTCGTCAAATTGTTTTTATTAACCTGATTTTATGTTCAATTTTCTTCTAGGTAGAAAAAGATGCAAAACAACTGATTGAAGTTCAGAGAAGCTATGGTGGATTTGATTACCGAATTCAATTTTTCGTTTGGTATCTCCTCCATATCACTGTAAAGCTGAATTGAGATCTTGTTGTCGGTTTTTCTCCATAGAGCTCCATTTTCTTGAGACGCCTTGAAAACTTGTGACAAATTCAGATTCTTTTTCTTTTTGATTTTTTTTTCAGATCAAAATAATGGACAAAATTAGCAAGGAATCACTTGTCAATCCTTTTCCTCAGAGCATCTGTCAGCCATGAGATACTGTAAGGTCAATCTATTTTAATTTTTTTCTATTTAAAGGGGCTAATAGAATTTTAAAACCAATTCTGAGATAAAGTGAAAAAAATATTGAAAAATAACCTGTCTAGCCTGTAGGCAGAATTCAATATCTCAAGTTTGAAGCGTTTTTGCTTGTGGAATTGTTATTTATCGTTGAAACTGAAATTTTATTTGGAGACAATTTGAAAATAATTCATGAAAAAATAGCTTCAATCTGTCAAAAGGGCATTTCTTGGCAAAAAAGTCACACATAGTTAGACTCTTTTTAAGGGTGATTGCATATTTTTATGAATAACAAGCAACAGGAACTAAATTCCTTTCCGTCTCGTTGTTTTGTTCCAACAAACATGCAGCTTTTTTACTTACGTGGCAATAGATTTATTGTTACTGGAAAAGTATTTATTTAATAGTTTCTTATCCCCTAAGATGACCTGTTTTTGTAATGCCGTGGTTACACTACATTAATATCTTTAAAATTTTTGAAATTTTTTAATCAAAAATACATTAAAGAAATTAACTATTTTCTTTAAAGTCTTTTTGAAATTTTTTTGCTGTATCAAATCTTCAATCGTTTTTTCTCAACTCATTTTCTCACTCAACAAACGACATGAGTGGAAGGAGGAAGGCAGCTGCACGTATTGTGTTTATTCGTATCATAGTGCGGAAAGGGGTCTGATACCCCCTTCTTAAATGATCCCCCCTTCTTGGAATCCCCCAACCGTTAAAGATGTCTATCCCCCAAGGGTTTTGGGCTAAATTTTCGAAAATATATAGTGTATAGTGCGATCCGATAATCCCCTTCTCGCTGCTACCCCGTAATGATAACTTGCTTCTTGTTGACTACTCAAACAGAAAAACTTCCTTTCATGCAGAACAGATTTCATAACAGTGCTGGAAAATAATCTAAGATATATGTAAGCCCCCCCCCCTTCTTAAATGATCCCCCATCCTTGCTATCCCTCCTTTTTAATGAAAATCTATGATCCCCCTTCTTCACTTTTTTGGAAGGTGTCATCCCCCCCTTAAAAAAGGGCGTCCGAACTATGCTTATGAAACGGAAATTTCAGAGGAAATATTCGAAAAAGAAAAGTCGAGCTAAAAGATCTTGCTAGGTAAGCCTAGTGGTTAAAGTTGAGGAACGAAAAAAGTGCCTACAACAACATACGTGACCAAGAAGAATTTATATCTTATTTAGAACTTATCCTATCTTTCACCCCTATCTCTTCCAAACGCTAGAAAATCCATTCATCGAAAAAGATGTACAGAACTATCATGTCGGTGGCTTTGATCTCGAGAGAAGTGAAGAAAAAAACTTTAAACTCTTTACCAAAAAAATGGTAAAGAATCGCAAGAAATAATTTCTTTTTCAATAATTTATAGGTCTTTATTTTCTTTAAAAGAGGGCTGTTACACTTGTAAATTTTTTAATCATAAAGACTTGATTAAAAAATTTCAGACATTTAGAAATAAATTAATGTAATGTAACCACGGCCTTTTTCGCTAGATTAGTCTTGTTTCTATTCCCAAGTTTCCATCCTTACTTCATCACGGCATCTTACTTTTTCTTTCCTTCCGGATCTTTTAGTTTTTATGATTTTGGAATCTCGTAAACTCGCTCTTATTCTTCTTCTAGAAATCAAACTTTGGGAAAGTTCAAAAGACATTGGTTGGTGGCAAGAAAACTCGATAAATAAGGTATGCACCATTGATTGATTGATTGATTGATTGATTGATTGATTGATTGATTGATTGATTGATTGATTGATTGATTGATTGATTGATTGATTGATTGATTGATTGATTGATTGATTGATTGATTGATTGATTGATTGATTGATTGATTGATTGATTCGTCACCTTGATTTATTCCTTTCGATATTTGATAAGAATTTTCCAAACAATGATAATTTTTTGTTGATAAAAAACGTGTTTGTGGAAATTTCATGAAAGGACTCCACCCACGAGTCTTTCGATATCACATCCTATAACAAGATGATTTTATAAGAATATCCTATCCTTTGAGTATAAACTTTATGAAAGAATATAATTTGATGTAAAGACTCGCTGCTAAATTAGTTTAAACAAGACTTGAGTTAAGTTACATTTTTTTTATATTAAAACATCCAAAATATTTGAAGCCTTCGAATGTTCTTAATTTTTTGAGTTTTAAGTTACACCGAATATGGTATTCTACATCCAAATATGCTTCCAAAAATGTATAGTTTGTTATGGTTTAGGAACTGGAACTGGGGCGGAAAAATTAATGCAATTCTGGGACATGCATTATTTTACACGAGTATTTCAGCCATAGAAGTCTGATAGTTTGTTCTTATAAAAGAATTGAAATCTTCAAATAGAAATTCCTTATACTTAATTTTACAGACAAGTTCTGTCTTGTTCATCTATTGGTAGCAGGTTTCCTCTCAACTCTTCTTTTTGTCTTCTTCCTTTGTTATGCTTCATCTTTGATAAAAAATAATCAAGTTAACACTTCGAACAAAAGAATTTCTATTATAAGAATTTATGAGTACGTTGAATAAACCCAATAAATTTTTTTAACCTCTAACTTACAAAAGACAACAATTAGATTACTTTAGTCCAGAAAACAATATTATCTCCCTTTTAAGGTCTATAAGAGAAGGAAGAAGGTGTGATAAATAATGGATGATATTTTCCCTAACATGAAAGTATGTTAAACGCGGTTGAAAAAAAATATCAAAATTTCGAACAATAAGCTTTTTGTTCCTGATGAAATTGAGGGGCTTGAAAATATGTTGGGATTTTTCAAACAAAAAACTCATCTTTAAGTGATACGAATTTTGAAATTTCACCACCCACTAAAATGCTTACATAATTAATTTTGTTGGAAGGGTAAAAAAATAAGATACCCTAGTACTTAGATTTAATTACAATATACCACCTTTTTGAAATCTTTTGAAAATGCGATTAACCTTTATTTTCTAAAAAACATACATAGAACAGCATGCTTAGCACTCGTAAAAGAACGAAGTGATCCAAATAAAAACCATCTAAGAATAACCATGATCCTAGGATAACTGAAGTTTATGCAAATAAAAAGTTGTGAAAAATGGCTTCCTAAACTTTAACAATTTGTGGCTCGAAGTGCCAAAAAAAATCAAAAAAAGCCGAGCTGCTAGCTCTACAAAAAGTATTCAATCACATTTTTCGCTCTTCCGATGCCTTCCTAAAGTTATGCTTAGCACTGTGATAAAAGTTGTAGGGAGGATCGCGTAAGGGAAAGTCAAGTGTCGCAACCCATTCTCAGAACGATGGGTCGGGGAAGTCCCACCGGTTCTGTGATATGGGGTTTAATGAAATTTGTGATTAAGAAGGGGCGTTCCCATGGTTCAATCTGACTCATCTGTATTAACGAGGTCTCGTAAGCACGCTTGAAGTTTATTGTTTCCGAGAAAAATCGAGTTTTTTGATATTGATAAGGCTCGGTTCAAGCCCAATATTATGGGCTTAAATATTTAATTTCAAGTTGCTTAAAACGGCTATAAATTTGTCGTTAACGTGTAATTTAGCAAATCAATTAGTGAAAGTTTATGAACTGAAAAAGGAAGTTTTTAAGGTGAGCTATATTTACATTGCTAATAAAAATTATTTTTCAAATTTTAATTGCTTTACCTTGGATATCGATGATTCTATCGGTTTCTCGTTTTAATTTGATTTATTTGAGACATTGCCATAGGCACATGCTCAAAATAATTTAGCGTTATCTTCAATCCCCCACCCCCTCTTAAATGGAAACTTTTTATGCTTGCATCCAATGTTTTAGTGGGATTTCTTGTTCTTCCAGTGTCGTATTTTATTTCCATTATGGAAATGAATGAGCCCTTATGAGTGTCGTGGGAAGCATAAGCTGATTTTTCTTCGTCCTTTTGAAATATCTTTCCAACGATAAATAATAAAATTAATTTTGGAATTCTGGTAGTCACATCCCCTAGTCCATTTCACAGTCGAAATGAATCATGGGTAATCAGGATTGATTGTGCCTCCATAACGCAAAAATCTTCAAAAAATTTCAAAACTTTTGACCGATAGTAAGTCGTTATTAACGCGCAGTGGTCCTGACTACCCATTACGCTTTGCGACTGTGAAATGGCCTATTTAGAAATTGTCGTCTAGTATTTAACTGACGTCATCTTAAAAAGACGTCATTTCCCTGTTACCAAACCTGACAGTTTGCGTTCGCTCGGAAGTCGGAAATTTAAATGACGTTTTTCTCTGATGAGTAAATTTCGAAAAATAAAATAGGATTAGGAAAGTTTTTCATGAAATTTATGGAAAACAAAAAATATGTTATACCCATCCCAAATGACATTTTTTTATATTAAAAATGATTCAAAAACAAAAAAACATGTCACTTGACGATGAAAAAAATAGTGTAAAATATTTTTACTTGAAATTGAATTTGAGAGATAAAAAGGTTCCGGTCATTGCTCAAAAACACATGCCATCAGAGGCTAAACAAAAAAGAGTCCCTCGTTTTCAACTCTGAGAGGACTAGTATATAATCATCAACTAGTCTCAGAAAAATATCATTAAATTCAAAATTGAAGAACTGAACTAATCAAGAAAGAAAATTGTACAAAACGAATCTTCAGGTACTAATTTTTTTTCTCACATCGAAATTTATCGAAATTTATCTCAGAATCAAATCTTTTTACGATGACGATGTCCCGCCATGTCATTGATATTACATCTTTCAAAATGAATTTTCCAAGTTCCAAACATGAATTTATTTGATAGCAGTTTTCTCTGGGGCTATCATTGAAGTCTTTGGAACATTTAATTTCTGCTTTATTTCAAATTACTTGATGAACTTGGGAAAGGTTTTCTAGAATTTTGAATGCATAAGATATCTTAGAGATTTGATACTGTTCTAGTGTCTTTTTCACATTCACTCAATCACATTTTGAAGGTCTTTGCAACTCTCAAGGGGATAAGTCATAACGTGGTTCCACATGGTAAAAAAAAAAGCACGCTTATTAGCGGATGGACTTGAATGCAAAAGACATCTTTAAATCTTTATTCCAGTCACTGAAGTCTATATTCACTTTAAGTGTGCACTCTTTTTTGCTACTATATGGAAACTGCTCTCGGGTGAATCATTGTAATGACGCTGGTGTGGTTTCTACATGATGCGAAACACACACGCTTAAAACGGATAGAGTTAAATAACAGGCAGAGTTTGAGTTATGTAACTTCTTGGTAACGTTTTAAACGATGATTAGACTCTAATTATCCACGGAAGATACTTAGCTCTTGATATCTTGTTTATTAAAAAGGCATTACGATTTTTTAGGCCTCTTTCTCGTCTGTTTTGTAAACAAGATGTTACATTGTAATGTCTTCACTAAAGTCTGATACCTCCGAGTGGGATCAAGAAGCTGCGAAGATTTCCACTCTTCAAAGTTTCCGCTTAAATCATCTATTGTTTTGAATATTTCTTCCTTTTAAGGCCCTTTCTAAAGGTATTATATTTTGGAAATGAAGGAAATGACTTTATTTCAGTCTGCCGAATAGTTAGGGCAGGTCCTTTTGGAGAATACAGGACTTTAAACATCTCACACATACAAAAATAGGATAAGATCGAACGAGAAAGTTATGTTTTCTCACTTGTAGTTTTCTCGTTCAAATTTGAGCGAAATCTGTGATTGTGTATGTATCTACACTTTCACCGGGATTTGCTAGTATCGGTCTTAGATACGGGACAAGACCCTTTTTTTTGAGAACTACATTATTAGCTGGAAAGTCTATTTCCTATGGTTCATAACATTTTCTTTTTTTTACCAATCAGATCCGCCGATAAAAGAAAAATGGACCAATCACTATCGTCAATTCTGCTCTTACTATGCTGTTGGGTCGCCCTTACCACATGTATGAGTGTCCAACGCAAGGAGGCGGGTGACGCTCTATCCGCCCTCGATAAAGAAAACGCCAAGAAAAGCGCAAACAGCATTACTGAAGAACTCGCCAGAAACCTCATGGAGCATTTATATGATGAAATCAGAAAACGTAGCGACTCAAATGAAGAGACAAACTCGAATTTCAGACGCGCCTCTTCCGATACCCACCGACAGCAGCAAGCACCGAAAGGTCTTTGGGGACGTGAATTGCAGCCTGGAAATCCACCAGGTCTTTGGGGTCGTGAGGCTAGTGAAGCTGGAAATGCAGACTCAAATGACGGACCCATCCCTGGTATGTGGGGCAGAAGGGAGGCTGATGATAAAAATGGACACGAAAAGTTTCAATAGACTAATGTCTTGGAGTCGATAAAATCATTCCAAGATAGAAACAAACCAGAGAACTCTAGCAATAGAATATTCTAATCTTGAAGTGACATTTTTTGCGGATAACATAAAATTTTCTAACAAATGTTTTCGGTCAATGAAAATGTGCAAAACTCAAATTCAAAAGTTTTTAAAATTGTTCAATAGATTTTAAGAATACTTGGCAAAACTGAAATGAATACAATAGGATTAAGCTTCTAACTCTAATATTTTCTTAATTTTGTAAAACTGTTTAATTTTGCAGAATAATTCTTCTAACCCCCTTGTAATTTCTCCTTAGAAAGTTGTAAAATTATGTTACAGTATTTCTTTTTTGAAAGATTTTATCAATTTGTTTTCGACGAAGATCCAAATATCAACTTTTTGGTGAATGCAATTCAGAACATTTTGTCATCTTCATTTTCCTTCTTCTGCAGTGTCTACAGTTGAAACTTTGTGTGAGGAAAATTTGTCAAAGAAATACACATTTTTTTCTTTATTACAACTTGCAAGTTAAAAGCTCCAGCCCTAAATTTAGCCAATTTTTTTTCACTATCTCGTAAAGTTTGCTTTAATCTAAGCATGGCAAACGATAGCCCTTTACCCAATAAGCATAAATAGGATACCTTAAAGGAAGAAATTTTGGCAGAAAGAAAATTTGGCGGATTTGGCCAGAATCCGCTAAATTAAGTTCCCGCTAAAATTTCTTTTTTCTGCCATCCGCCAAATTAAATTCCCGCCAAATTAAACTTTTTGAAAATATGATCTCTTTTAAGGTGTTTTTGCTTTTTTTTGCTGTTCTTATGCCATTTTAAGGATAAATTTTTCTGCAAACGCCAAATTTAGTTTTTTCGTCCATCCGCCAAATTAAATTCCATCTAAAAAACTTTTTCGGCCATCCGCCAAATTAAATTCCCGCCAAAATTTCTTCCTTTAAAGTATAATATCAGGGGATAGTCAAAGCAAGTTTTTCAGAAAATGAGCTATAATGTTAACCAACCCCAGACCTAGCCTGGGGGCCACTTAGAGCTTTTTGATAGACTGGATGGCGCTGATAAGTGGCCCGGCGTAATTTAGCAAACTCAATTTTTGGGCTTTGCTGGAGGTGGTAGCAAATCCATACCACTAGATCCAGTCCCTTTTTAGAGAAAAACAAACAGAGAACCAAAACCAAAAGACCAATCAAAATTCATTGTTTTGTGTTTTGGATTGCTATGAGTATATACGGTTGTATGGTAATAACCGGGAGGGCACATTGCTATACATTGTATATTGGCTCACTGCTTTTGTAGTTTGAGCACTCTTGGATTGGGTGGAGAGTCTTCATTTAAGACGCTCACTATTTGCATTATGCATTGCTCGCTGCTCGCAGTTTGAGCACTCTTGTGACTCCACAATGCAATCCACAAAATGTGTAACCGTACATCCTGTGCCCAAGTTCAGGAGTTGCCATAAAGCCATTATGGTAATAACCGGGAGGGCACATTGCTATACATTGTATACGGTAGTATATAAACTTTAGAAAGTATACGAGTCTGGAACCCGAGTAAAAAACCGAAGCCTTTCCGCTTAATGTCTATTTTAAGACATGTTTCTCATCAGTCCTATATGGGAGATTATGAAATGAATCGATCACTTTTACTGATTGTTCACGCATGAATTAAAAGCTCTAATCATTTTAGGCCACTTTTATCCAGGAAATCTTTATTCAAAGGAGTCAACAAAAATCCCATTTGCTACGAAACAAGGCTCCTTCAAAATTGTATTGTACAAAAATGTAGATAAAAGAGAAGCTAACAATGCTATATCTATCGCTATCAATATCCTTAATTATCTTATCTTCAATGTGATTATATTTCTATTCGCGAAAATCCCTTATCCATCGTAGCGAAGGTGTGAAGGGAAGAGGCGGAGCTTGCGAGAAGGTTTTACAATAAAATACTGTTTCAGAGTTTCTATAAATTCGGATGTACTTTCGTGAGGGCAGTTAGTGTATTACAGTATGGTGGAACCGTTTGATGAAGGCTCATTGGAATGAAAACGAAAATGTTAAGCATTGGACTTTGAACTTTGGACTTTAAGCCGAAAGCTAGAGAGAAATCTTCAACTCTCTCAAACAAAAAAGTGATGTTCTAAAATTTGTGTCCCATTTTGGATGACAGATTGAATATAGCACTTTTTTTTGTTTTCGCATTTTACATTTTTCGAACTCTATCTAAAATGACGCGGGCTTAGCGACTTATGTAGGAAACAAGTGGCGTCAAATCCTACATGTAAGATTCGACTTTACTTAATTGATGTATAAGTGGTATAAGCGGACTGAAATACACTTTTGTTGATTAATAGATTTCTTTTTGATCGTTGGTCTCCTTCTTAAATTCTTAAAAGAACAACCTCGTCCCCTGCGTTTTATCGGCTTCTTGATGCTTACTCCCTGGCGTTTATCAGCAACGCGAATAAAGCCTTGGATACACGAGGACACGGTTGCTAAAAGTATCCATTCATCAAATTCTTTAATTTTTTTACAGGAACAAAACATGAAAATCTATTTTGGATGTTTATTTGTAATTTTATCTGTCAACCAGATTGGTTGTTACCCTTCATCCAATCAAAACAGCGAGAGAGAGCTAGTTAGAAGGATTTACAAAACAGTTCATCCAAACCCTCATTATCAAGTTAATGAAATACAACGTGTAAAGGAGGCTTTAAAACGTCGAGTCTTGGAAAATGTGCATCGTGTAGATAGCCTCAAAGCGTCACTGAAAAGAGTCCTGGGACAGGATGCCGGCAATGGTTTTCACATGTCTTCATCCAAAATATTTCAAAAGAAGCGAAGCAAAGCTCGACTTCCGCATTCGTACATGTTTAGGAAACGGCAAAATAGTCCGGGCGCTCTTGGATTGTGGGGACGCGAAGTGGAAGCACCCGGAGATATCGGACCACCCGGCATATGGGGCGACGTTGTGCCGGATGAAACACGAAAAGATAAACCCGGAGCTGTTCAAGGACTATGGGGCAAAGATGAAAGAGTTATTCGTGCGCTTCTCAAAACTCTAAAGAGATGAAATAACACATATTCGATCCAACCAATGCATTTTCAACGATAATCTTATTGCAAACTTATTCTGACTGTTATTTGCTTGTAGGTAATAGTTATCAGACAGATGCGAGTACAATACAATAAATATTTTACGAGGTCCGAGATTCGGAGCAAGTAAAATATTTCTGTATTGTACACGAGCTTGTGTCTGATAACTGGTTTATTGGTGAACCAAACAGCGCAGGGCACTTTTGTATCAGACGTTAGATTGCTACGATGCAACGACATCTTTTCTTACAAGATATATTGTACTCTTTTAACCAATCAGATTGCTAATATTTTTGGATCGCCAATAATAAGAAATATTTTTTGAGTAGAATTTGCAAAATATTGTAAGCTAGCAAAAGTTGATCCCGCGAAAAGAATTCTGAAAACCTAATTCACGCATGAGAAACATTCTTTTTCCAGTATCATATTTTATATCGATATTTCAAAAATGTTAGAAAAAGAATTCATCCAAAATTAGCAGCTGCAAACCTTTACTCTTAGGAGCAATCTTGAAGCTATTTAGGGTTTCTTAGAAAGTCTTATATGACCAACTTACTGGAAGGGAAAAAATCCCATGAGAAGATTTCGCTATTTCCTCACAATAGACCTTTATCGGAGTTTTTGATTTTTCTCAAAAAGTGATGCATTGTGGGATTGTTTCGAGTGTATTACAATAAGATTCCCTCGAGGAATTCCTAAGAGATTTCTATTGTAATACACTCGAAACAATCTCACAATCCATCGCTTTTTTAGAAAAATCAAAAACTCCGATAAGGTCTATTCCCTGACCATTTTTAGTTAACAGCGAATTTATGTATTTGGATTTTTGAGGACGGCGGAGCGTGACTGAAGCGATTTTTTCTGACCGACAAAATCGAGGAGGGTGGTGATTTTCCGTCGTCCTCAGTCAATCAGCATCTAAAAAAATCAGAAACTAACCGTTCCCGTCGCAGAGAAACACAGATACATAAACTGGCTAATATCAGGCTCAGCGTCGAGAAGGCTGGCACACGAAACAACCCGATAAAAAAGAAGAAATTGAGGCTGATGACAATTTTGTAAAAGAAAAGTCTTTTGTTCCATACCTACACATACAATTATATATATAAATCCCTAAGGTTCAATATTTTATCAACGAATGAAATGATTGGTTGCCGATGAACAAAAGACGAAATAGCTCGACCAATAAGATTGATTCTTGTACGAAACTTGTTCTAACGAGATTACCATTCAATATGGCGCAGTTGTACGCTTTCAAAAAGGAAACAAAAATACTTAACGGCAATTTTTTGGAGTGATAAATTACGATGTAAAAATAAACAAAAAATAAAAGGAAAAAACGCTAATCGATAATAATAATAATGAATACACAAATTATAAAAAATTGAACGTTAACTAACAAATGATTTGGTTCGATTTAATTAAAATAACTTACACATGGAGATCCTAAAATTTACGACCAGAAAATAATTAAGTTGCTGTGGAAAAGTCATTTGCGCGTAAATTTACCACAACTTCGAAAGAAAAAAAAAATAGAATTAAAGATTTCAAAAAATTCAGCCAAAAAAATTAAAAATATACAACATATTAAAGAAAATAGTTGACCAATCGCTTGACCGGGAAACGTTTTTTTGTACGGAAACGAAGTTTTTTTTTACCGGCACGATTGATCAACTGTTGGAAATGAATTTTACAAATCATTGGAAATTTGCGTCTCAAGTAAAAAGCAAAATGAATAAAATACAGCAAAAAATATTGAACATAATCTTCCATCATTTCAAAAACGATTCAAGGTCCATCTATTCTGACGTCACAACATTATCATCACGTGATACTATTTTCTTGTTTTCGGCGACGGCAAAATAGTCATAATCAACAAAATGAATCACAGTCTTGAATTTCTTTATATATGCATGAAGTTTCCTTTTAGTCGTACAATAGATAGTGTTGATTGGTAGATCATTTTACTAGATTAACTGCTAACTCAGAAAAATAAAAAAACTATTTCATTTTCAAAAAAATGGGTGTGACATTTTACATTGCGAACGAGCGAGTTCGTCATTTCAAGACTAAAAGTAAAAGTTTCTTCATGATCATACCTTGAGTAAATAAAGGACTAAAAATATGACGTCGAGCTCCCGCGCGAACAACGTAAGATGTACGCCGACGAAAAGCCAAAAAATTTTAAAAATTTTGTTTTAACTTAATTAATTACTACTATTATTATCATTTTGGGGCGTACGAAATTTTATTTTAGCTACATATTTTATTTCTCATCTCTTATTTTGATTGTTTATTCTACTCAGTAAAATCCTTGCTGCATTCCACCCTGTGGCATGCCTGGCTGACCCATTCCCGGTTGCATGCCCATATTTGGCATTCCTTGTGGTGGCATTCCCTGCGGTGGCATTCCCATACCGGGTTGTTGTGCGTACATGTTTTGTTGCGGATAGGCTGGTCCAGAAGTGATCATCAATTGTTCAACACCTGCGAATGATATAGAAATAGTTTCATTAAGTAAAAAAGAAGCCGAAGCGGCACGAAGGTACAGCGACATAGCAATAGTCGTTACAAGGAGCCGTCTCTTCCAAAATGAATGACAAAGAGACAAAGAGATGTTTCTTCAAAAACGGACATACTGCACCAGAGACGGCGAAATGCTAATGAAAGAGATGCCTTGGAGTTTTTACAAGATACTTCACTAATTGGTTATTTAAAGTGATAGAGATGACGCGTTCTTTAGAAAAAGTACATCTTGACGACCAACCAAATCAAATAAGAGCTTGTAAAAACTCCAGCTTGTCCCTAATGAAAGACCGATGCCTTTGTTTTCGAAAAAGTGCAGAGTCAGCTTACCCATGATTGGTTGCTCAGGTGTGTCTTTTTCTTCTTCGCGTTTGGCGCTCGTTTCTGCTAATTTGTCAACCTGACAAAGAGAAATAATCAGAATCAGATTAATGATGATTTTAAACATTACAAGAAGGTTTTAATAGGTTCTTGTTTACGTTCGCCAAAAGAATTAAGGTATAAGGCCACTTGATACGATTTCATCTAATAGAAACATTTGAAAACTGAAGTACGCAATAATATTTTAATTTGATGAAAAAGTTGCTAGTGGCCCCACCTCAAAAGATTTTAACTGCAACTAGTTAATGTTCATTTCGATGACGAAGACCTTTACCAAATAGTACATATCAATAAATGGTAAAGATGTCTAACCTTGTTCAAGTATTCTTTCATGACTTGAATCATGTAAGGCATCGCAAAATCGATCAGGTTGTGTCTCCAGGCTAATTCTAACACGACATCAGGCTTCAAGAGATCGTAACACATGAAGAGAGTGGCAGCAAAACATTCCGTCTTGTTGATCTCCAAGAACCATTGCAATAAACCTTCTGCAACCTCTGAGTCTCGAGAGTCACAAGCGAAAGCCATGGCATCCTAAAAACATGAATAGTGGATAAAACAACAAATTCAAAATTAGTCTGTTCAAACAATATATATCTATTTCGAGCTCGAAAAGAAACTCTTTGAAATCCAACTTATTTTAGACTTCATTGTTAGCTGTTTGAATCTTGGTCCCCAATGGTGAAATTTTTTCCGCACAAAGCATTGTGGGCAATATTCGGGGATCAAATCTGAGTTTTCATTAAGCCGATATCGTCTATTCTTTTCAGTGTCTTAATTTAAAACGGTGTCCGAATTTTTTTTAAATAAGCAGAATTTAAGGCCCCTAATATTTCCGTAAATAGTAACAGGATGGAGTTAATCAGGGCGAGGGTTAGTTTGGAAAAAGCTGTTTGAATTTTGGCTCCTATCTTTTTATATAGTAAGCAGGACAGTCAGTTGGAGTTAATCAACTAGCGACGCAAGGCGAGGGTGAGTTTGGAAAAAAGCGAAGAGTTTTTACTTACCTTGTAGAGATGATCTTTCTTACAAAGTTCGACAGATTGCTTCCACCTGTTATTTCCCTTGTAAAGGTAAGCAGCGATACGACGGAACTCGATCAACTCGTGCTTCTCCATCGTTTGAGCTAATTGAATATTATCGAAATTGTCGAAAGCATCGATTGAGGCGCGTAACCCGTTATAATCTTCCTCTTCGATTAAAAGATTATTTAGCGCTTCGTTGATTGCTTTGTTGTTATGGTTTTGAACTGATCGTAAATAAGGTTTGACCAGCATAAGATGTTTAGCTTTGATGAAAAAGTTGACGGCGCGAGTATGATCCATCCTTGGTGTTAAGACGACTAGTAAATCGTTAATTAATAATGGTTTATTGTCCAAATAGAATTGTAATGCTTTGTAATAGAGTTCAATATTCGCGACTTTGGTAACTACATCTTTGAATAGATTTTCTTTCCAAGCGACCGTAGGGTGTTTCATCATGGTAACAATAGCGTTGTCGTACTCTTCGTATTTGTCGTATAAGAAAACGAGCTCTGACCATAGGTGAGCTTGTTCGCATGCCCTCAGAACCTGCCGAAAGAAAGAATGATGTTTTGACGTTTGTTTTATGTAAATAAACGATATCGGCTTTCCGTGAATTTTTTTGCGCAATGCATCATGGGTAATCATTCGGGGAGAATATGGAAAGCCGATATCGTCTATTATATGTTCATCTAAGAGGATCTCGGTAGTGTGCAGGCATTTGAAATTGAAGAATTTTGTTTCAGTTCTCGATGAATTTATATGGTGTTTACACGGAATTTAAAACAATATAAAGACTCTAAGCACGCAATATTTGAATGAAAGATGCTAAATAGCGCTTATCGTGTGTTTTGTGGGATCAAATATTTATTTGGGTATTCTAAGCACTGACCTTTATATAACCTTGGACCAAGCTTCTCAATCCCAGCCAAGCAAAATCTTTGATCGGAATTTTTGAAAATTGGTACCCTAATGGCGGCACTACTCGATAGCGGTGTAAATGCATCGAGAGCGCTAGGTCTACTTTTCCTCAAATTCTTTTGATCATATAGCGGCGTTAGCACTGACCTTTATATAACCCTGGACCAAACAATATCTGCCATCTTTGATTGGAGTTTTTTTAGAATTGGTACCCAAGGAGAAGCCATTGCAATGTTAAAAATTAACGTCTAACGGCGCTATATCATCAAAACTTTTCGAGGAAAAGTAGACCTAGCGCTCTCGATGCATTTACACCGCTATTGAGTAGTGCCGACATTAGGGTACCAATTTTCAAAAAACTCCGATCAAAGATTTTGCTTGGCTGGGATTGAGAAGCTTTGTCCAGGGTATATAAAGGTCAGTGGGCGTTAGACGTTAATTTTTAACACTGCAATGGCTTCTCCTCGGGTACCAATTCCAAAAAACTCCAATCAAAGATGGCAGATATAGCTTGGTCCAGGGTTATATAAAGGTCAGTGATTCTAAGAATAAATGTAAAATGAATGACGTCATACCTTTGGAATATTGACACGTGACCAGAAAAGATCGAGATGTTCCTTCATCTTGCTTGGTTTATATTTAGAATAAAGGATGGACAATTCTGTAAACATTCCCATGTGTGCGCGTTCCAAACCTAAAGCAGCTTCCATCAGTGTGATCAATTCTTCAAAGTAACCACGACTTTCATAATATTTGATGAGATCGTCGAGCTCGTCAGCGTGAACGACGATGTTCAAACCACACATCTGAGCCAATCGGAATTCTTTACCGTCAACACAAGCAAAGCAGACCTACAGACAAAGTTGAAAAGTTTAATAAAAGTCATACCTTATACCACCCTAGTGGTTTCTAATAAAATCGGCCAGGGCAACATAAGTGCGGTACCTTTTAGCCCCCTATTTGTTTCGAATATAAAAGAGTAACATGGGTATGGAATCTGACATCGCATTACAATCTAGATCTTAAAATTCTAAAAGAATCTGTTCAAGTGGTAAGACTTTAAAGGGTGAGAGGATCTTTATGTAATACAGAGCCAAACTACAAACCTCTTTCCATGTGCGAGTACTGTTAGCTTTTCTCGCCCCATCAACGGCCGCTTGGTATTCACCCAAGTGAACCAAAGTGGACGCCAATCGTGCAAAGTTGGAGATGTTGTTGAACAGGATGCGAGCAGCCTCGAACATTTTCTGTTCAAAACAACGCTCACCGACTTGTCCGATGTTGGCGTGGTTGGGAGTGGAAATGAATTCTTCCAGTTCAGCAAGTCGTCCGGTGTGTGCGAAAGCGAAAATAAGTTCGGTATCGATGAAGGTTTCCTTGGCCTTCTTGCGAGCCATTTGTAAGAATTTGACCAAGTCTTCGTAGTTGCCTAGAGAAGAAAATAAACGACAGTTAGCTTGAAGCAGTTTGACTTTGAATAGAAATTGAAACCGTGTTAGACACCGAAAAAATTTTATTTGCGTTCACAGAGAAAGATCACCTTCCATGAATATTTTATTACTTTGACGATAAAGTGTAACAAATGAAATTGGTAAAACTTTACTTTAACAGATCAAAATAAAGAACTAAACAAAAATAGAAAGGCAAGATTAATTTAGAGTGAAATAACATACCAGCATTCTTGGAGGCGTCGACGACATCTTGGTACGAAGAAGGATCATCAGCTTTGATGTAGGAGTCTATGGCTTCTTTGACCAAACCTTGATCGAGCTGAGCTTTACCAAGGATGCTCCACACTTCAGGTACGTTGCAGCGTTCAGCGAATTCGTACGCGCGGTCAAGATTTTGGATGTTTTCAATCAAGACTTGGATAGCGGATGTGTTGACGTCGAATTTCTTGAAAATAGCGAAAGCTTCTTCGAAAAGTTCACTTCCGATAGCGATGTTTGCGATGTCGGGAGCATCGTAGTTATCCAAACGAGTGATGTACTCCATGACGCGGGTACGATCGGCTTTTATGGCCGTCAGGATCAACAAGTTTTGTAAGTTTCTAAAGGAAAGAATAAGATATGGTAAGGAGAACCAATTCGGACGGCTTTCATACGCAATACAAACAATAGTAAAATCTAGATATCAATGTTATTATTTTTTTGAACCTTTTTGAAGATTTGGTAAACAAGAGAAAAATCTAAATATCTATGTTAGAATATGAAGTCTCGGGCTAAGTCTTCGAAAGAATGATTTCAGAGGAGGTAGGGAGAAGGAGATGGCATACAACTTGTTGTAAACATAAGTACCTGTGGTTGCTAAAGACAGAGTTTTCCAAGACTATCTTCTCCAATAATTCGATGAGTTCGTTGGGTAAATCAGAACTCATGAAAGCTTTGACGGTGACTGACACATCTTCAGGGTCTTGTGTCTCTGAGAGGGCAGTTTGTACCACCTGAAGAAGAAAGATTTGGGTTTAAATTTTTCCATGAAATCTTTTCCTCTTTATACAGCAAACTCTCAATAGAAATCTTTTCCTCTTTATACAGCAAACTCTCAATAATAATTTAACTAACATAAAACTAGCGTAAAACGGCTTCGCATGATACAAATAATCCGGAAGCTCGATCTGATTTCAATTTCAATTTACAATTTGAGTTCAAATTAGTGATAACCGACGAGAAAGAAGGAAACTCTTGCCTCACCACGAGGACATGGCAAGTGAAAATCTAACCCCTTAAAGATTTTCGGGTTCAATTTTGATTGGTATAGAACACTTACCTGATCGATGAGCTGTCTTCGGTATTGGTTTTCAACGACGAGGACTGTAGCCCACAAGTCAGGATTCCTTCGACGCACCAAGTATCTGGCTAAACTCTTGAACAAAGAGTTCTCGTTGCAAACCTAATAGAAAAGCGAATGTAACATCAATGTAACCAAAGTAAAAGCATTCATATGTTAATGAATTGTTTAACATGAAAGTCATCTATTTATTTCAAAGCTTTTTGACTACCCCCCTCATCCGTACATAAAAGAAGAGTTAAACAAGTAAATATTGAAAAAATGAGTTAAAATTTCGCAAGTTTCAATATTTTCAAGAACGAAGCAGAAATTTAGAAAGACATTTAGAAGGAATAATAAAAAGCGCAATACCTGAATAAGCTCTTCATCACACTGTCCACGTTCGTAAGCAACACAAGCCAAATGAGGATCTCGTTTCTCACAATATTTGCCAACAACCACACTGTCGTAAAACTGGTTCTCCCTGGAAGTTCAAGTAAAACAAGTGATACTTTTATGGACCTACCTGGTTATCAAACTAATGAATGAAAATTGAAAATACAAAAAAATAAAGAAAATGAAAGCATGTCTATTGAGAGAAACTATCAACACTATTAAAAAAGATTTTTGAAAAAGAAACAAAAAAGCTATTAAATTCTCCTTAAAATTTTCATCTATAGACCATTCCGGACCACTGTGCAAAATGTCACGATTTTGTCACGATTTGCACAATTGTTACCTATCTGACACCTAACTGACTCTACTAAAATAAGGTTTCCAGAAAACTCCAACCATCGCACTCTACCGTGACATTTTCTTCTTTTAGAAAAAATAATAATAAAAATAATAATTTGGCTAAGAACATTGATCTATGCTTATAAATAGTGATAAAGATTCATTTTTCAAAAAAATAATAAGTGTTTCTAGAAAACTCAAACCATTGCCCTCCACCGTGAGATTTTCATCTTAAAAACAAGCTAATAATAATAGTAATATGGCTAAGAACATTGATCTATGCTTATAAATAGTGATTCTTATAGATAAAGATTCTTTTTTCAGCCAAAAAAATAATAAGTGTTTCTAGAAAACTCAAACCATTGCCCTCCACCGTGACATTTTCATCTTAAACAAAACTAATAAAAATAATAATAATAATAATATGGCTAAGAACATTGATGTATGCTTATTAATAGTGATTCTTATAGATAGTATATACTATAGTTGTTATACTCGCTGAATTCGTTCCAAAAGTAAATTTTTGCAGCACCTCGCAAAAGTTTCTGCCCGCGAAAGTTTATGCTCTTAAAGTAGGTTGGAACTACAAATTAGATCGAACTCGAAACTTCAATCAAAATTGTGGACATACCCGTTCGGAATGTTACATATCCAAAATATTTCACAAAATGTTCACCGAAAGGAAGAATTTTTAGTGGAGAGAAAATTTGGTGGCGGATTTAGCAGAATTAAATTTACACCAAATGTTTTATTCATTCCCTAAATTTTTGCTATTTCAGGCCTTAAACAGGTTTATTTGTTCATGCTTAACATACTTATTTATTAGCATTTTTGGGCGAAAAATATCTGCCAAATTAAATTTCCTCTGAAAGATTTCTTTCAACTGTCTACAAAATTAAATTTCCACCCTGTTTCGCCAAAAGTTCTTCCCTTTGAGGCGAACGTCGTCGTCTTCATATTCTCTAGACCTCCATTTCTAAAATAATACTTTGGCAGAAAGGTGTAGTACAGCATTGAACCAGAAACCAATCTCTACAAAGCTCTTTCGCCTGTGAATTTTAATTCTGAAACTGTTAAACTTTCTCTTTCAAAGTTGAGACGAGATCTTTTATGAGATTAAGATACAATTTTTACTTGATCTAACTATTTTCCAAAAACAGACAAGTTAGACACTATTTTTATGAATGTTCAAGAATATTCAATTGAGGGATTTCACTAGTAACTTTCCAGAGGTATCAGTCTTAGAGAGTTGGGTTCAAGTCAACTTAAATAGTACCTTCCGTTGCAGATTAATACTATAAGCGAGTTATGTATCCGAAAAAACTAATGAGCCAATCATGAGGAAAGCTAATAACGAACGGACAAAGGTTAATTTATAGGACCTCCACCGGGGTAGGTCCAAAAGTTGAAGCAACTATTTTAATCAACACTTTCTAATTCAAACCTCTACTATTCGAATCTTGCTGTAATTCGAACTGAATTAATGGTCCCCTCAGTTGGGGAGTGGTATAAGTTACTCTCTGCAATTCGAATCTTTCTATAATTCGAAGAAAATTTGAAGATCGAATAAAAGAGATTCAATTGTAACAAGTTAAAAGATAGTATATGGGCAACTTTACAGGCTTTAACATCTGAGTAAATGTAGAAAGTCTATCACCATGCTTCCCTAGCACCCTGCATGGAAATGCTCAGGATTTGAACACAGTCCATTGATCGAAACCTTCACACTGCCAATCAACCGAATGTTAGTGAGACACAGTGATAGCTTTATTCAGATTGTGATAGAATGTATACCAAATTTATCGTTCTACATCTGTAAATTTAACTTTAATTAATAATAATTAGGTAACATACCTGAGGAATCGTTCTGGATTGTTGTTTGAGTCAATGTAGATCTTAGCCAAGGCATTATGGGTAGCAGGTTCTTCAGATCCCTCGTGAATGCGTGACTCCAGCCATGGAAGGAGGAGTTTAAGACGGTTTCTCTTTTCACATTCTGCGACAAGTTCGTCAGTAGAGAATTGTCCTTTGACGGAGAGGATGAGACTTTTGATGATATCTTCGGTGCAGTCAACATCCAACAGCCCACCAGCAACGATGGGCAGACGTGATGGGTTTACCTGGAAAAAAAGTGACAGTAAAAAGATTTTTGTATTCTCTTTACTTTTCTTCTCTAATAATATATTTGGAAACATCAAATGCAGACGCAACGTAAGGCCTTTTGTACACAAATTGTGCAAACAGTGCAGTGGCCAAATCAGGGAATAAATTTTATGCCAAAGTTAGCCCAGATTATTGATTTTTGTAAAATTTTGAGAAGGAAGACCTTCGCATAATGGAAATAGTTACCTTTTGCACGTAGATCTCAATGTATTTTTGCAAGTTGTTCTTGTAAAGGTACAGTACCAAATCGTGAACAAAATCAAATCGATCACAGACAATGATCAATGGAAGTTGATCAGTCAGTTTGGCTTCCTTCAAGAAGTTTTTAACTCGTTCCGGATCGTAACAATTACTTTCTCTGCAAATTCTTTCAACTTCTTTCATCTGACCTGTCTTGCATGCAGCCTGAAAAAAAAACAATTTTGAGAAAAATTCAAGTTGAATTAATCATCTTCTTCCAACATCTTTAAGAGTGGAACCCCTCCACTTAACACAGATAGCCCCATAAATATTATTTGCTTCTTTCTGGAGAGCGACAAGGTGAAACCACTCACCTGGATATATTTGAAATGAACATCTGCTTCTTGAGAAAAGTTGACAATGGAACCAAGGAAATAGAATAATCCTTCGAAGCTTTTGAATGATTCAAAGATCTCAATGAGGGCTGTAGTGGTAAGTTGTTCGTGGTATTTGGATGCAATTTGTACGCAGATTTGCAAGTTTTGACGGATGTTATGGGTCAACATTTGCCTGACGCACTCAATTGAGTCTTCAACCGATAATGTACCAAAATAGTTTACAAGCCACTAAAAAGGTAACAATTTGAAGATTTTTGTTAGATGTATTTGCCTGAACTAGAGTTTAAAGGTATTAAAAAGATTAAAGTCAAACAGACAGAATAAAATTCATCTCAAAACACTTAATCGATCTCATCTAGTTCTGTTTCCTTTTTTCTTTTTCTCTGTACTTTTATGGCAACTTTTGAAAAGTGATAAAAGTGATCTCAAAACTCTTTATTAATGTCATTTAATCCCATTATTTTTCATTTCTGTACTTTTAAGTACTTTTATGACCATTTTAGTAAATGCATTTCAAAAAAGAATCATTTTGTGGAAGAGTCAAAGCATTTACCTCTGGATTCAAAACTTGTGTATGAACAATAGCTCGTTTGATGTCATAGATATCAGTGTAATGTTCCAAGGCTCTTTGAAGAAGACCAGCTTGTTCACAAAGTTGAGCAATATGTGCACGGTCGTAGTGTGTCACCATTTGGTTACCAAGGATAGCATCAGCAACCTAAATTAGAAAAAGACCAATAGTAAAACTTGAAAAACGTGAAAGGCAGGGTTTTCGAGAATTACCTTGGCTCAAATTTTGTATCACAGTTGTAGCGTAAGGGTAACCAATTAGGGTCAATAACTTGAGTACTTATATAAGTGTAAACTAAATTTGTTGAATCAGATTTTGTTTTTCTTGTTGTTAACTAAATAGAACTTATCTGCACCCTCCTAAATACACCAAGGGCTGGATAAAGTTTCAGGGCTAAAGGCATCGGACTAAATCTTTTTTTAGCTTCAAGACACAAGTATCAAAATGGAGGAGACAGCTTGTTTTCCAAACCTTATGCAAATTATTTTAACTTACTTGAGGAGCAGACATAAGGTTCATTTCCAAGAGT